>NC_142413.1:15686457-16022886 GCF_059516105.1 Syngnathus floridae | reverse complement strand
TTTTCTAGGTTTTCAGTCTGTATACATTTTAAACTATGACACATTTCTAATTAGCTCTATTCATTATTATGGAATGAAAACTCTGAAATAGTTTAACCCGACTTACAATTTTTTATGAGATACATGCTATGCTTCAGACCTTTTTTTTTTTTTTACGTTGACTCTGTATGGTGGCAATGAACTCAACGCAATTTACCACTCGCAGCTGTTTGGCAGACAGACAACAATTCTTCAATAAGGAGGCTTCAAGCTGTTTAATGCCAAAGCCAGTTGAATGTTACTATCAGTTACAGTACTCGTGTAAAACAACCACGCAGCTTTGCCTTCTGCTAGATTAATGCTAAAAAAAAACATCCCACTGAGCTGCCAACAGTTGTGAGAGTTTTTGAAGGTAGGGAATGTTGAGTTCTCGTCAGGGTTCCTTCAAGGTTGCAATATAGACAGACAACAGCTAGATGGATGGACGCACAGCTAGTAGACAGACGGACAGATGAACAGACGGACAGGCGGATAGACGGATAGGCAGATAGGCAGATAGGCAGATAGAGATTCCTCGTCATTGCTACAGCAACCTGTGTGGCCCAGTCTGAAAAGGGCCAAATCCCATTTGGACACTTGCAAAAAACAGAATAGACAGTCAGCCCTAAAACTGGATTTGCAGAAGACTGATTGGAATCAAAACCACATTTGGCTCACGTGCCTTGAGTTTGACACATGCGCTTTAAGCAAAGGAGATTTGAACACAACTGGTGCATAAGCATATGTAGACAATATAACAATACAGGCAGGCATATATGTATCATAGTATTTGTCTGTGTCTTCATGGGAGTCGCAAACATCATGCACAAACTGTTAAATTCTTCTTCGACACTATATATTTAATATATTTAAGTACAATATTGCCAAATGCAATTGTCCTGTTCTAAAGCTACAATCAAATGTATGTGGCGTCTTTTTGGGAGGTTGGAACAAATGTCTAGCTTTTCTACTCATTTCAACGAGAAGATTAAAGATGTGACTATTTTGTGTTGTTAGCACATTGTTACAGAATGAATGCAACTTCTATTTCAAGACATCACTGTACTGCACTATACTGTGCTGTGTGTGATGACTGAAATTTAGACTCACCACTGACCTACATGTCAATCAATACATACAGCATGATGATTAGACAGTTCTGTCACAGTTTTCTCTCCGTTATTGATCAGTGTACATGTTCATCATTGTAGGTAGCGCCACACAATTGGCTTCCGTCAAAACCTTTCTTCACTCAGGCACTAGTAAGTCTTTGTGCTAGTCATTACAGATTGCTTCTGTCAGTCGTAACTTATTGGTAGGTCCGCATGTAAAATATTTCCCAGTTGCCAAGTGCTTCTCCACTATGTTGACAACTAGCAAAAAAAAAAAAAAACAAGCAATTATGTGGACGTATGATGTTTCAATAAGATTGAAAACACAGAAGCAGAAAAACAGATGCCACATGCTTCATGTTGGTCTTCATATTTTGTCTCAAGTATGCCGTCATGTTCGCATGCTGCAACATCCTCTTTAACGTTAAATCCTGACATGTAGCAGTGGGGAAGTGGGGCCAAGGGGGGCTTCATTAGCATATCACACATACAGCGTCTATCTGTTGATCACAGACGCTACAATGCTAAAGTCTGATGCATCGATTGCAGACGGATGGAGGGATAAAAGCAGCCCAGTGCTGGCAGGAGTGGCGCTCCGAGCGAGAGTGTTCGTCTCACCAGCTGCTTTGACTCACTTCACAAACTTCCTGTTGTGGATAGTTTGACAGATTGGGTGCGGCAACCAAAACACGCTTCTTTCATGACTACATCAAAGTTTGTGAATAAAGTCAAGGAAAAGTCCATCTCAAGTGTTTGTCTTGACGTTTTTTCCCCTTTTTTGCCGCCGACAAAAGACACTTTGTGCAATCTTGGGGACGTGAGAGTACGATATTGCACGCGAAAGTAGCTCACCAAACACTGGATCAAGACAACTCGCACTATCTAATGAGATGATCCGTACCATATTTTGGAACATCTTCCCAATAATGTGGTTATTACATTATGAAGCAACACACAACCACAACTTGGCATTCATGGTGGCATACGTCTCAGCAGGGATGGGCAACTGACGCAAGTGGCAAACCTGGTTCCCCCACCAAAAAAAGGGTGCTTTTATTATTTTTAAAATTCTTTTTGGACACCCCATAATGTCTTTTAAAAATCCCTGATGAACATTCAATACATGCTTTTCACGATCAACAAAATGAAGAAATGGGAGTGTCCCAGTAAGAATGGGAAAAAATAAAAACATATGAGAAAATATTGGAAAAAAAGGAATCTGAGCTGGATGTCAGTCTTTCTTTTCCCATTATTCTTTGCAGGCATTCTGTACAAAGGCAGCGGTGAAAACCAGTTCATCTCGCTGCAGCCGCCCATCATCACCACCATCATGGGCAATGGACGCCGCCGGAGCATCTCGTGCCCAAGCTGCAATGGCCAGGCACTCGGGAACAAGCTGCTTGCACCCGTGGCCTTGGCATGGGGCATCGACAGCAGCCTCTACGTGGGTGACTTCAACTACATTCGACGCATCTACCCATCAGGAAATGTCACCAGCATCATGGAGCTCAGGTAAGAAAGCCCTACGCCTCAGACAGATAGCCAGGCTAATGAGTTGATTGTACATTCACTAAGCTTCAATACACAAAAATTTCTGTATGCAACAGATAGACAGACAAACAGAGCGACAGACAGGCAGCTGAGGGGAGGCTAATAAGCTAGCTAAAATTAATGTGCATTGAATAAGATACCCATGATTGTTCTTGGCTCACAGACAGAAAAATACGTAGATAGATGGAGAGTTCAGTAACTGGCTTCATTGATCATTAAGCCTAATATACACACAAATACGAAATAAATGTACTGAATAAGTGAACTATCTTCGTGATATATACCAAATAACTGCTGTTGCTAGTGGAAAAAAGTTAATATAGGATGGATGGACGGACAGAAGGACGGAAGGATGGACTGGACTGGACTAACGGATGTTTAAAGATTCCAACACCCAAGAGAATTAGAAAGAGAAATATACGTGTCAGGTACATAGAATGGAACCAATCACGATTCAGGTCATGGCCTAATCACAAGTACCTCATACCTGGGACCAGATGGTCATTTTAACCATCAACCATCAAAGATTGAATGTGTAACTACCGATGGACCACATGCTCCCCCAAGAGAGATTTGATGGACTACCCATCTCTAAACGATAATGGTTGTGTCTCTCATTCTGTACTGTGTGAGAGGGCAAAAAAGGTAATGAGAGGGAAGATAATAGCCATATCGTCAAGGATAAAGAAACAGGGTAAAGAAGCAATGTGATCTTGATTCAAAAATTGGGTTACAACTAAAACATGAATAAAATATGGACATAAACACAATTGAACTACTTTAAGAAAGAAGGAGTCAGTTGACAATTAACAAAAATAGAAATGAAAGAAACTATATCTAAGTCAAAGAATAACAAATCCCCGGCATTGATGATTGTTAAGCATTCATAAATGAATACTGCAGTACTTCTATGTATATTCATTCCAGGCATTACCTATAGGTAATGGGGAGACGTCCCCATGTCTTCGTTTCCGTATTAGGCAAATTCATTTCCAGGTTTATTTGGCAGAGAAAAAGAACCAGAGTAAGATTAAAAGTTATGTCCTCAAACTACGACAAGTGAGGTCTATCCTGAAATAATTTTGAAAAACAGTATTACTATTGGCAAGTAAGCAGTAAGCAGAGGTCAGTTCAAGGCTTTACTTACTTTTATATGTGATTGGAAAAAAAAACACTAACTAAGGACCATATCTCACATACCTTTTCTATGGCAACATAACTATATGTGTGATATTACTGTACATTCTATGTAAAAGATAAATGGGAACTAGGATTAAATGTGATAGTCAGACGTGGGCATCATTCTCCATTCCTGAGTTTCCGTCCCTAATTGAACTTTGCACAGTCGTTCTAAGTCAGCCCAATGCCGTCATGAACAGAGTCACCGTTACCACGTCACACGCAGGTGCCGCACATCTGACATGCAGCCAAATAAAGCAAAAATACAAAATAAAACAATCGCCACATTGTGCACATGGGTGTGGCTTTTGTTTTTATTTTATTTATCATTTTTTATTTGGCAGCGTGTCTGCATGTGCAGCATCTGTGTGGGACGTGGAAATTATGTTCTCAACGCTTTCGCTGGGCCCACGTAGATCAGGGGCAGAAACTCAGCGTCCTTGTGATTACTGCAGGAAGGACATCCTGTCTCAGGCACGCAATTGGTAACCAGCAGATCTCGCACCAACTTGGCTTAGCTCTCGTCGGGGACAGTTGGCTGCTCTCATATTGGCAGGATGATGACTGCGTTTATCGTAAGCCGTCATCCTGACTCAGATATGTAAAACGGCAATATGTGAAATCATGCGGCTACCATAAAGAAGGCCCAATGGAGTCACCTGAAGAACATTTCACAAAGTACCTGCGAGGAAATAATGTGCATATAAATAGGAAATGGGGTGCTTTCCCGACTTTATATAACAGTTTCCCCAGTTTGGATTCAAACTCGAAGGAGTAGTGTTACAACAGCTTGGAAGGACTGTTGTGTTGCTGGTGTTGGAATAATTCAAGCAGTAGTTCACAATTAACACAGAACAAGTGACTTTCCTGTGACTTTCGAGATCATAAGCACCTAAAAAATATGTACAACTTTCCAGTCTTTATGCAGCAGGATATACCTGATCAAAACATTTTTCTATTTGAAATGCATGCATGTTGTCAATTGTAAAATTTGTATTGACAATTTCTCCATTTGCAAAGGGAGGAATTAAGTCCCGCTTATTTGCTGCCTCGACAAGCAGCAGGATGAATCTGAGAGTAAATAGGATGAGACACTGTATTTTTAACAATAAAAAAAGATTTGTGTAACTACGTACTATGTATTTACAAAAAAAGTGACTTTGCATTGACTTTTATATTAAAGTGTGCTTCTGTCTGGTTTTTCATGTGAGAGGAGTTTTTGATTGTTAAACATCTTTTTAAATTATGTGGAATCGAATCATTTTTATTGACATTGAAGAACCAAGGTAGGAATTAAATCAGGTTTCTATTAATTAAATCAGAAAAGAAATTAGTTTTATTTGTTGTCTAGAAGGGCAGAGGAAATACAACAAGAGTGTCACGGGTGAGTCGGGGCAACCATGTGCAACGCAAACTTTTTTATTTAAGGGAAAGGGATAAGGGGAAACTAGAATCCCAGCAGGGCAGGTGCAAAAAGGCAGGCTGACAAGCTGGGAGATGAGCAAGTGTCGATGCGTTGTCAGGGCAGACAAGGAGAAGACAAGTTCGTAGTCAGGGACACGCACGTGGTCAGATCTAGCAGAAAACAAAACAGAGCAGGCAAGCACGCAGGAAGCAAGCAGGTGTATCGCTAAACAGTGGATCGTGGAAACGGGAATCATGGAACAGAGTAGGAACAGGTGGGAGGAATGTGTGTGTCAAACCTGACGATTCAGCCAGCAGTGATGGAAGTGCAGGGTTTAAATAGCAGAGTTAACCAGTTGTGAGGATGAATAGGTGTCAGGCAATCAGTGCTAAGGCATGGCCAAGAGCAATGCACGTCACAGAGGAGTACTGGCAGTAAAGCTAAGCGCGGAAGAAAGGAGCTGACCGGGGTGCTGAAATAACAGTGAGAGGAACACGTGGAGGAAAAGATCTGACCATGGTGCTGATCGTGCGGACATGTGACAAAGAGAAAGTTTATTGTAGGGTCATTTTAAACGGAAAGACTCTTATAATCAGTTACGCGGTCCCTCATCACTTGTATGGTGCAGTTTTTGGTTGTTTGAAATGATAGACCCAAAGTTTCATTTGCATGAGGAAAATTTTAGGTCAATTCAGCACAGAAAATTTCAGAGATTTTCTTTGAATTAGTTAATGCATCAGGAAATAGTCTGATGAATCCAAATTTCCTTTAGGAACCAAAAATGTTTCCAATGATGTGGAGTTAAATCATTTGCATCCACAACTTCTTGGTGGCATCAATTACACAGTGAAGGAATTAAATCAGGCTTATCAGGTGAGCAGCGGCTGAGCCTCTAATCAAAACCGGCCAATTAATACCAAAAACATCTCAGTACACCAAGGGATGGTTTTTAATTTGTGGGGAAAATATAAAATGTCTTTTATTGTGAAGCGTCTTGATCTTTTATTTCTTTATTTATTGTGCCCTTTCTCTTTTTTGTAGAAATAAAGACTTTAGACACAGGTAGGTGTGTTATCCTTTAGTGCATGTTAATTACCACCACCATGACGACAATTATCATCATTACATGAATAAAGTTCTCCCTTTTTGCCATTCCTTTGCACCCCAGCTATTACCATATGTATAATTAGAGTGGGCCAATTATCGTCTAATTACCGCTGATGGAGAGAGTAAAAAAAAGTGGCATCTTGTTTGCGATGGCTGATGAAAATGCTTCCGAAAGTGCAGGTTCCAACAAAAAATGGTACAATCAAGCCTGAAATAATTCATAGCCTCGGAGAAGAAAGTAGCTAGAAGTTGTTCAACCATGAGATGGCAAAGCATTTTTAGATTTGCATCTGACTGGTCAAATTCAGATAAAAGTATATAATTCCATAAGAACTGTATTGCATGTCTTTGCAAAATGCATATTGCATGGGCCAATTTTGCGATCTAGATTTTTTTTCGAGAGATTGTGCAGACCTAATAATAAGACCTTTTCGTGAATGCAGCAACAACCCAGCACACCGCTACTATCTGGCCACCGACCCGGTCACAGGACAGCTGTACGTGTCGGACACCAACTCAAGGCGGATCTACCGGCCAAAAAGTCTTTCTGGAACAAAGGATCTGCAGGCCAATGCTGAGGTTGTAGCCGGGACCGGAGAACACTGCTTGCCCTTTGATGAGAACCACTGCGGGGACGGCGGCAAAGCTCCGGAGGCCTCGCTCACTGGACCCAAAGGTGTCGTAGCGCAGTGCTTTTTACACTACAAGTGCAATATGAGTGATGCATGTGTGTCCCGTTAATTAGCTACAGGCTGCTGCTACCAGACAGTACTCATAGTGACATCTTGCGATTATATTAAGTTTTAGCATGTTAGTATTTGACCTATTCCTTTTCAAAAATCACCTGACCACAGACAGAGCACATTGTGAAATACTTACCATTCTGTCTCTGCGCTTTCACCACTCTGGTTGCTGTCTTGCTAAATGTCAGCATAACAACTTTTCTAGCAACGTTGCTTGAAATTGGACCACTCAAAGACATTACTTTTTTGGGTGGATAATGTTTAAACTTGTTCTCCAAGGTATGCCCAATTTGTAGTTAATCTATCACAAATAAGGTTTTCAGACTTGTAACAAAAAATTTGCAGGACTTTTTCTTGTGTTATTTATGTTTATTACAACACAATACGTACATTAAAATTAAAACATACCAACCCCAGCACATCACAGTACAAACAATATTCTGCTCCGTTTATATTTCTGACTTTCAAATTATCCTTCCTTTAATGTTATTTTTGCAGAAACTTTGTCATTAACGAGTATAACCTGTTGTCTGAGGCCGTCCATTTTTGCCATTTGCGCTATGATTGTTCCCTTTTCTATAAATTCCCCAAGATGAAAAGCCCAAACCAAAAGACTGTTTTTGCTTTCACTGCCGGCTCCTGACGCCGACTGCGCTCGATGCGAGCCTTTCAGCCCCGGTAAGAAAGTCTGTAATGATTGAGTGGGAGGAAGCCGAGACCGAGGAAGAAACAGCAGATGGCTTTTTTTTTTTTTGGTGTGTGTTTTCCACCCTCCCTCCATCTTTTTCCGAGACATTTTGATGAACTCTGCTCAGATGTGACACTCTTCATCAGTTTGAGACACTCACACGGTCAAACGAGGCGCCGATCTCTCCCAAGGACTTGTGCAGCTGAACACATTCACCTCATAAAAGCTTTTTTAAAGACCTAATTCAAGCTGTATAAATTGTGATCCTCAGTGGTGCTACATCACAGCACATCAGAGACATCGTCATATGTCATGCAAATAAAACCCGCTAAATGCATATATAACACCAAAACCTAAGCAGATGGCATCCATTTTCTGACTCTCCCCTTATGACGAGTGCCCGAGCATGTTCAAAGAAACACTGTATGATGAAAGATAGTCCCTGGAGGTCAACTCCACCCTTTAAAATACTGGTTGCATAAATAATGCCAAAAATGGTGATGAATATTTTATGCCTATAACCCCATCAAACCATTGAGAAAAATGTCCGGATGAGTCGTATAGTTTGGTCTTTGACTAAGTTGTGATGAGTTGAGCACTTGTCCACAATTTTGTATTGGCCTTTAAGCAATAAGTGAAACCAAACCCTAAACAGGATTGGTACATTTTATGGGTTTCACCTGTTAAAAAAAACACACACACACTCATGAGATAAATAACACCGTAAGATTTAGTACATTTCATGGTTTTCATCCATTGAACAACAATCTGTTTGTTATTTATTTAGATGAAGTGCCATAGCTTGTTTAAACTCAGTTGGAGACAAAAATATGCATATTTTCAGGCTTTATAAATAACACCTAAAGCAGACTTTGGTCCATTTCATGGCTTTTACCCAAGACAAAATCTCCCAAATGCATTCAGAATCGCCTTCCCGACGGGAGTGCTTTTTAGTTGGGCTGACAAGCGCGCATACAGGATGTACGTAACGCTATGACTACAGCTTTTGCCACTTCTGCCTGAGAAATTATTTAAAAGCAGAAAAGCATCCAGTGAATTATTGATAGCGGTGCTTTTTGCCAGTGACCTGAATAATGGGGAGGCAAGCTCAACACATGTAATCCGCCGCGTCGTCTCCACTGACTTGTGCGAGCCGATCCGTGGCCTTTTAACCCTGGTTTCTCAACGTACTTGACTTGACTTGCAGGCATCACGGTTGACAAGAACGGCGTGATTTACTTTGTGGACGGCACCACCATCCGCAAGGTGGACCAGAACGGCATCATTTCCACCTTCCTGGGATCCAACGACTTGACGTCGGCGCGGCCACTGACCTGCGACAATAGCATGGACGTCAGTCAGGTGACTAATGGTGTAATTGTAACATGCACATACTGCCAACAGAATGGACAATTCATGACATACATTTTGAAATTCTTACTTAAAAATATAATACACACTAGATACTTTAAAATAATATAGTCATTGGGGTATTATTATTATTTACAAAATAATTAAATGTATGCAATTTGAATCATCACAATTAAATACTGATTTGTAATATGTAATTATTTATTGAAAAAGGACAGTACATATTAATGAACACATCACACATACACACATCACACACATATATGATACAGCTAATTTTAGATACTGTCATTATGAAAATAGTATTTCTAAAATTTCTATTAGCATTACTATTAAAATATTTTAAATTGTGAGCAATTCTGAAATTATGTGAAATTTTTGACTGATGTTGCCTACATACGTATTATAGATATTTTTGGGGGGGAGAAATTTGAAGCTATCCTGATTTATACACAGTTGAACAATAGCATAAACAGTGCATTTGTGAGTGTAGCTACATTATTACTGAATAAAAAGACATAAATTAACAGCCACTTGGAATTGAAGAGCGGAAGAGGCTGGGAAAAATATATTTTCCTTACTCTTTGCTCCTCAAGTAAACAAGCATCATCATTCTCCTGAAGAAAAGAAAACAAAAAGTGGCCGGCGGAAAATATGTGCTTGAAGGAGAGCCCCTGAAATGTTGTTGCCGTGAGCATCTCAGTGACAGTAAATGCTACGGCAGTAATTACTAAGGTAGGGCCTGGTTTTGATGTGGAATGCAGTAGAATTAAAGCCCGGTGTAGATAGAGCGCCCACAGTAACGAAACAGCCCCGGTAAGCGAAAAATGAAGAAAAAAAATTCAATGATATGATTCTACATAAAGTGGCCTCGCAAGCTCTGCACAATAGGTCACATGGTTACAATACCTTCTGCTGAAGCAGTGCAGCATATTTTTGTCAGTGCTTTTCAGATGATGATTGCAGGAAATATAAAAAGGCAGAAAAGGATTTTAGAGTATGGAAATTAATGCATTCAACGGCCTCCTATAGGTCTGACCTGCAGAAAGTGAATATAAAGTGGCAAATTGCTGAGTGTGAAACCTGCAGTTCCTATTTTCCTCTTTTTCTTGAACTTTTTGTGTGCATGTGATGTGGAGTTATATTTTCATTGCTGTTGGTTTCTGGGTTAGTTATTTAGTTCATACGCATATTATAGGTCTTGTTCTTGACCTTGGCCTTGTGTGAATGACGCAGCGTTAGACCATATTTTATACTGTCTTTACACTCGTAATGAATGTAGTTCACATACATCATTTCACAAAATGTCTATCACCTACGTAGTATATACTTTAAAAATGGGTGCAAAGTAAAAAATAAATACAAAACATCAAATTTTGGTGCGGTTAGTAGGATCCCATTCAGGAATTTACTCTTTTGCCCATTTTATTCTTCAATTGTGCCATGTGCGAATGGCAATGGGTTATATTTATATTGCTGTTGCTTACTTTGTTAGCTATTTATGTTACACAAAATTCTGGGCCAAGTCCATGTTTACATTGTTTTTCAGTTGATTATTGCATGTTGTCTGAAGACTCAAAAGTGTATAACTGCTGAGAGTGAAAAGCTGCAGTGCCTATTTTTTTTGGGAGAGAAGAAATACGTGAACATTTTGATGCGAGTCTGGTTGAAGTTTACCTTTACTGTCTACTTGCATCAGGTATTTGTACAAATTATTTGTCGAAAAATGACAATCCGTAAAAATTGGATGCCAGGGGGGAAAAAAAATCATTTGTCGGCTTCCCTCTGGGCCAAGTGACCCACCATATCCATTTCTCCCTTTTTAATGCCTTTTATTTACCGTTGTTTCGTACGCATGATTTGGCAAAAATGACATGCCCCATGCCCACAAAAAATGGGTGTAAAGAATACAGAATGTCAAATTTCAGTGCAGCACCAGCAAGCCAAGCAGTCCAAAGCGTCTAAACCAGACTACGCCGACAGCAGAAGTGTCAACAGCAGCGCATGAATAGAAATTGGAAGAAGAGGTTGTTTACTGGCTGCGTACACTTTCATGACTAATGACAAAAAAGCAATCTACACTCGCGTGGGCGCTCTGAAAGCGGCGTGAGACAAAAGTGGAGTGGTCGCACTCTGCCAATTAATGAAGTCATTTGCGGTGAGCCAACAACACCGTAACGTAAGCTCGTCACGCATTCAAGAGGAAAAGAATTGGCTTAGCTATCAGTTATGTGTTGTTATTGTTTTTTATTCAAATCAAACACATTCCATCAGCATCCTGACAGCTTTAGTGACACATTTCAAAGGCCATACCAATCATTTTGACGTTGACTGTAATTGTTAGTTGTGTTTTGTAACATGCTAATATATCTTTATCTGTTAGACATTTGTTTACTTATTCTGCTCACAATTACATGGTTACTATTGTATTTTTTTACTTTAATTCATTTGGTCTATTTAATCTTTCCAGAAACAGTTAATGTAACAACGTAGTTTAGAATCTACTTAGAGTTCGTCCAGCCTTGGAATGTAAAACATGAGCAATGTGATGTTTTTTTCTATAAAAATAAAATGTGTTATGACTGGTCATGCTCATAAAAAAAAAGAATACATTTAAGAGCATAAACACTTACAAAAAAAAGAAAATACAATAAAAATAAATCTACATTATTTACTGTAATTTCTGGACTATAAACCGCTACTTTTCGCACAAGCTTTGAACTCTGCAGTTTGTAGTCCAGTGCGTTTTATTTATGTGTTTTTTATTTTTATGATTTTGTAAAATCATTTTGATACAGGTAATAGAATTTAGGACAATTCATTTAAAGCACCGGAGGCTTATAGCCCGGTGTGGCTTATCCATGAACAAAACAAGATTTTCCCCTCATTCAAACTGGTGCGGCTTATATTCAGGTGTGTCTTATAGGCCAGAAATTACAGTATATATACAATAACTGTTTATTTATTTTATTTATTTATTTATTTATTTATTTATTTATTTATTTATTTATTTATTTATTTATTGGGGTATTGACTTAGTGTTCAAACCAAGAGATGATATTTTTTGTATGTCCACATCAGGTTATTCTGGAGTGGCCCACAGACCTGGCGGTGAGCCCGATGGACAACTCGCTCTACGTGCTGGACAACAACATCGTGCTGCGCATCACTGACAATGGCCAAGTTAACATTGCAGTGGGGCGCCCTGTCCACTGTCCACTCTCAGTACCAGAGCGCAGCATTTCGACCGGCGGCCAACGGGCACAGTTCACCCCCCTAGAGTCGGCTGCGTCCATTGCCATCTCCTACCACGGCGCCATCTATATCGCAGAGACGGATGAAAGAAAGCTGAGCCGCATCCGCAAGGTCTCAGTGGACGGTGAGATCACGCACTTGGCCGGGGTGCCTTCAGACTGCGATTGCAAGAACGACGCCAACTGCGACTGCTACCAGGCTGGCGACGGCTACGCCAAAGATGCCAGGCTCAACGCGCCGTCCTCCCTGGTGGCCGCGCCCGATGGAACACTTTATGTGGCCGACCTGGGCAACATCCGAATTCGGGCAGTGTCTCGTAACGGGCCTGCGCCGGTGTCCAACGGCTATGAAGTGGCATCGCCAGACGCCCAAGAGCTTTACATGTTCGACGGTAATGGTACACACCAGCACACGGCCAGCTTGCTCACCGGAGACTTCAAGTACACCTTCAGCTACAGCACAGAGAATGACATCACGGCAGTGACGGACAGTAATGGAAACACGCTGAGGATACGTCGAGACTCCAGTCGTACCCCGGTGCGAATTGTGGCACCGGACAACCAGGTGATCTGGCTTACAATGGGCACTAATGGCGGCCTCAGGACTCTCACTGCACAGGGACAGGAGCTGGTGCTGCTCACTTACCATGGCAACAATGGGCTTCTGGCCACCAAGACGTCCGAGATCGGATGGACCACCTTCTACGAGTAAGTATGGGAGGTGTGTTTCCTGCACACATATTTCAATCGCATTGAACCAGAGCACGTCAAAAGTAGGTCGAGTTTGGTATGTAGATGTATTTCCAAGTTAGGGTTTAAGGCCAGGAATAGGATTTCAAAATAGGGTGTCAAGTAAGGGCTAGGATTTTAATCTAAGGTTTCGAGCCAGGGTGTCTCAATAGGATATTCATATCAGAAATCGGTCCAATCTTATCAGATTATACCGAACGGCATCTAAAATTTCCAATGCAAGCATGTCGATCTCTTGCACCCTCATACTAACAATACTAACAATACTGTCTTGGGTATCAAGTTTGGGTTGAAGTCAAGGTTAGGGTTTCAAAATAGAGTTTTGAGTCATGATTAGGTCTTTCAAGATAGGGTAAAGTTTAAACCAACTTTTCAAGATAGGTACTCAAAGCACACTTACAGGCTAGGGTCAGGGTTTCATGGTTAGTGTTCCAAATTGTGGTTCCAAGCCTGAGTCAGGCTTTCAAGACAGGGTTAGCGATTTAAAGTTGGTTTCAAGACAGGGTCAGGAATTCAAGAAAGTTTGAGTTTTAAAGTTAGCGTTGCAAGACCGAGATACAGCTTCATGGTATCAAGACAGTGTTGGGATTTGAACTTGGGATTTATGCTCGGTGAAATGATTTTCCTTGCGACGTCAGATGAAACAAGTAAAGGCTTCTTGGTTGTGCAGACTCATTTAATTATGCAAATGAAGTCACCTTCAAGTGGAGCAGATTAGTTTGTTTGGCACTGGAAATTTGTTTTTACA
This sequence comes from Syngnathus floridae, assembly GCF_059516105.1. Taxonomy (NCBI): domain Eukaryota; kingdom Metazoa; phylum Chordata; class Actinopteri; order Syngnathiformes; family Syngnathidae; genus Syngnathus; species Syngnathus floridae. Next base: position 16,008,960 of record NC_142413.1, on the reverse strand, counting down.
AAAAAAGTATTGCCTGCAGCATCCGCCAATCACAAAGTTGACGCAAAAAATGTCACTATGGCTGAGTCGGGTTCTGAAATGGGTTTAGGCTTTCAAATTCCAGTTTCAAGTGGGGGTTAATATTTTAACAAGGTTTTCAAGACTAGGGTGAGGTTTCAAAGTAAGGTTCCAGGACAGAGCTAGGATTTCAGATGAGTGTTTCACGCCTTGTTCAGGGCTTCAAACACTGCTTTAGTTTAGGGCTTCAAATTACAGTAGGTTGTCAGTCAGGATTACGGTTTCAAAGAAGGATTTCAAATCAGGGTCATGCCTTCAAATTAGTTTTCCATGTCCATAATGTGATGTCAAATAATGTTTAAGGTTTCTAACAAGGGTTTGAAACCAGGGTTAACATTTCCAATTCGGGTTTTAAGTCCAGTAAATGGTTTTAAACCATTGTAAGTAATTCAAATTTGGTTTAGAAGACAGGTTTATGACAAGGCTGCTCCATAAAACATCCACTCCTTTTTGTCCTCCAAACCAGCTATGACAGTGAGGGTCGTCTCATGAACGTCACCTTCCCCACCGGCATGGTGAACAACCTTTACACTGACATGTACAGCGCACTTACCGTGGACATCGAGAGCTCCCTCAGCGATGAGGAGATCAGCATCACCACCAACACCTCCAGCATCCACGCCTACTACACCCTCTCCCAGGGTGAGTTATTTGGTTGAAAAATGTCACACGGGCGCATGTTGCAAAGAAGTGTCATGGCTACTGACTGGTGACCAGTCCAGGGTTTAGTTCGCCTCGTGCCGACCTCTCTCCTAAAGTGAGCTAGTGAGCTGGACTGACAGGATGGGTTAAGTATTGGTTATTGAGTTGCAACCAGTCCAGCGTGGACCCTGTTGTTCACTCAGTCAGCTTGGAGTCCAACATTAACACGATAAATGGTAAACAAATGGATGGAATCTTCGTTGGAGCCAGTCCAGATAATATCCTGCATCTTGCTGAAAGTCAGAATTGTGAAATTGACCAAAATAAACAGTAGGAAAAGATGGTTGAGTCTTGGTTATAGACCAGTCCTCTCGCTCAAAGTCAGCTAGGATCGACCCCTACATCCCTGAAGAGGATAAGTGGTAGGAAATGGATAGATGGAGTCTTGGTCTATCTTGGACTGTGGTTCAGTTTCCAGTGGTTCTTTAGTTTGAAATCACTTGGTTTTGGGGACATGTTTTGAACAGAATGCTAGAGATTGCTGTGGTCCACAGACCCCTGTGGTCCAGAGGCTTTCAGATTTTTAGCTGTCAAGTACATGCATCATGTACACAAAATGGAAACAAAAACATGGGTTTGCTATGCATTGTTGTACTATTAATGCTATGAAACTATGTATAAATGCAAACATAAATACTTAGAAACCTTTATTGCTTCTTAGACAAAAACATTTCGGTGGAAGTGTGTGAAATGTCAGTAAAATTAGGTAAGGCACTGTAGTAAAGGAAAAAACTAAACCAAGAACAACATTCGGATTGTTTTTTTATTATGTAACCTTTATTCAGCCAAAACATTTTGCTTTGATTAATTAGCATGTATATATACTTGAATGAAAATGGACCTGAAGTACATAATAGGAATATTTAAAGACTGAAAAGAACACATTATTTATCATTGTCAAGTTGTATATTGTAACAAACTGGGTTATGTGTGGTTATTGCTGTGTGTTGCTATCAAGGGCATGTGACACATGTCAAATTCTGTTACATTGAGTGCGCCTGTTTCCGAGTTCTCAAATGCAGCACTCTATTCTCAAATTGTGAAATGAGAGAGCGAGAGAGAGAGAGAGAGCATGCTATTATTACATCATTTTACAACATTACGTCAAACACACAGCAGCATGTGTGTGGTAAGCTATTAGACTAGGCTATTAGTGTGTGCTATCAGACACTACTCTCCCTATGCCAGAAATGGAACCACGTATCAGCCACAACGTGACTTTCTTTTCTGTCACAGCTGTCCTGCCATGGAAGGCAGGTTTGTGTTGCGTGAAGTGGTTTTGGTGAAATGGGCACTAACTTTCGCACACGCCACAGTGCTTCTATCTAAATCACGGATGACCCGGATTACCACTACACTGTCTGTGTGGCACAGACAGGCAGACAGTCAGCAGGACAAGTGGAAGACGATGCAGTTTCAAGAGTAAAACAAAAAATAAATAAACAATGTCAACTATTAAATTATTCATCATTGTACTTGGTCTTTGATTAATCTTGGCAGTCCGAGTAGCCAACATAGTGCATGGTGCAACCTGCAGTGAGTATTGGAGACCAGTCCAAGACGTAGTTCGCATCACCACCAACATCTCCTGCAGCCACTGCTGCCCCACCCTCTACAAATATGAGTTATTTGTCACTGAGTGTGAAGGGTCACCAGAGCGATCTGCAGTCATGTGTCATCACAGACAGATGCCAGTTTAACCGATGAGTCGCTCAGTGGGCTGGATTGGGTTGTCACCCTACACATCAGCCACGTATTAAACAGCGTCCCGCTGCTTAATGGCCAGATGGTGTATCTTGCATCACTCACGTTTCCAATTCTATATGAGTATAGTCTCACCGAGGTCCGGCCATTTGATTCTTACTGAGAGGTAACAGGCTCACTCTGTGTCTTTAAGGTGGTTCCAAACATTGTTGTTTCTAGGCTAGCCCATTGTGGGGTGTGCTCAAACATACCTAAATGGAATCCCGTGACACCTGAAATGTAAAACGTGTTTGGTTGAAATTTTATATTTTAATAGTAAAAATACATAGTGCCACACCTCAAAAATGTCCTTTCTCCCCCACCCACTATCTTGATTATACATAGTAATACTTTCTCCTAACCTTTCAGTAAAAACAAAGAGCCAGGGTCTGGCAGCCACTCCAGGACGTCGGGTTATGCCGGGCTTCGAGCTTACCCGTGAACACAATGAGGAAAAGCAGTACAGAAAATAGGTGGATGGAGTCTTGGTTATTGAACACTCCAATAGTGACCTTGAGGTGGATGTAGTCTTAGTTGTTGACTCGCGACCAGTTTATGCACTTCGGATAATTGTCCAAGTATTCTTAAAGACAAAACTGAGCCCCTACATCTTTCATTGTGTCCTGCATCAATGTATTCTTGCTCTCCAGACCAGTGCAAAAGCAGCTACCAAGTGGGCTTCGACAACTCACTGCGGGTCACATACGCCAATGGGATGGACACACACTACCAGACCGAGCCTCATATTCTGGCGGGAGCCGCCAACCCAACAGTGGCCAGGCGCAACATGAGCTTGCCAGGCGAGAGCGGGCAGAACCTGGTGGAGTGGCGCTACCGCAAAGAGCAAGCCAGAGGCAAGGTCATCGTGTTCGGACGCAAGCTAAGGGTATGTTTGCTCCAACCAGAGGTTAAGTCAAATTAGACTTAAGTCAACAATTTTAGGACCTGAAAGCTAAGACCAATTTTTATTGCACCTCAGCTTATGCTACAGAACTTGATGAATTGTTTACATTTTAAAAATCTGCATTTACACACTTAAAATAGTGTGCCTTTTGATTAGATTTTTTTTTTTATTATTTTGTGTAGTGCGCACAATCCAGGCAGCCCACCAATATAGTATGATGCTGAGTGCAGAGGCCAGCTCATGAAGCAAGTATCATGGAAAGGGCTCAGAAACTGTTGGATGCAAGTAGGGGTGCTCCAATCAGTTTTATTCTTCTGATTCCAAAATCCATCACATTAGTGAGATCTGACAATACCGATTCCAATACCCTTCACATGGATTAGCTATAAATGTTTTGATTTATTTTAAAGCTGCAATTAATTTATTGAATGTTATTTGATTGATCAGAGTCCAAATACAAAGTAATAATAATGTACATGCCATTAAAAAATAGAGCATTAATTCAAAATGTCAGTACTGACAATACACAGTAACTAATTTGCTCTGTAAGATCCCAGAAAATAGCCCAAAAATGTGATCATTGGTTTCGTAAATAAAAGCAGATATTTTCAAAATGTCTTATTTCGATTTAAACATGAAGAGAATCTATATTTTTTGTATGGAGGGCACGAGGAGAATCTATATTTTTTGTATGGAGGGCAATAGAAATTGAATAATTTCTGTTGTGACATCTTTAAGATTCTTTGTACTAAAGAGGAGCAAATTTTGAGAGGATGACAACCCTTTTGATCATACTTTCTGGCAGAGCTCTGACAGGGCGATGTCTGTTGTGATATATTTGCAACTACGTCATACCCTATAGCAAGTTCCCAGTGAGAGTGCAGAGGGCGGAAACCACTACAGAGAAAGGGTAGTCATTTAGTTTGATGAATTCAGTTATTTTGGGGGTTCTTTGTCTAGCCTTGTGACTGTCATGCTCATATGAGTGGTTGTATGATGTGAGCCTCCAAAACGATGTTCTGCAAAGTTTTTATTTTTAAAATTTATATTAAATTTGTCTTTTTGAACGTAAAGAATCTTTTTGGAGGATGTGTTGCTGGATGTAAACTTCACATCACTCTCAAATAGATGAGTTCCAGTCAACAGTTTGCACAGTATGAGGGAAGGAGGAAGGGATTATTACATGTGCATCATAACAGCAAAACGCCGTTTCACCATGTTTACTTTGAAAGCTGGGCTCCAATAATTGTTGCATCAGAACTATTCTGGCAAGTATAATTGATCCCAAAAGTTACTTGGATGAAGTAACGGAGTAAATGTAGAGCTTTACTCCCAGCTCTGCTCATGACTTACACATACGTGAGTTACTCCTAACACTGGAGTCTACACACATGTACATCAAATGTATGTCCAAATCCAACTCTACGGATTCTACTCTGGTCACTGTCACAGGTGAATGGACGCAACATCCTCTCCGTTGACTACGACCGCACCCTAAGGACAGAGAAGATTTACGACGACCACAGAAAGTTTCTGCTAAAGATCATATATGACACGGCTGGGCACCCCGTGCTGTGGGTGCCCAGCAGTAAGCTGCTGCCAGTCAACGTGAGTCGTACCAGCAGTGGGCAGATTAGCACTCTGCAGAGAGGTCCTACAACAGAGAAGCTAGGGTACGACACCCAGGGACGCTTGGTGTCTCGGGTGTTTGCTGATGGGAAGATATGGAGCTACACTTACCTAGAGCAGGTAAGTGAGAGAAGCTTATCATACGTATATACCAAGGCCTAATGTTTAAACACCTTTATCCGTGGTTCCACTTTGGTAGCAATAAAAAAAATTCAAAAACTTGCAGTCGCTGTGTTTTCAGGCATGGCTTCTTGATGAGTGACCCTAAAAAGGCCTTGTCAAGCCAAAATGGCAGAGTTGCTGTGTGTTTTCAGCAGAGCTTCTTAAGTCTTCTCAATGAGTCTACTCATGATAAACAGCCAAAGTACATGTTGCTCAGTGGAACTTAAGGCCTTGTAATAAGACAAAGCTCGGGAGTCAGTCATGAGGGATAGTGTGTCATAAAGCAAGGTTATCCCTAAAATAAGCCTCAGTAATTGCCCCGCTTCAATGCAAATGATTATTTTTACATAATCTTTCAAGCTGGATTGCATCTGCATAAACATCTGTATGTGCGCTTGCATAATCATTTCACCCAAAGTAGACAGCTTGTGTTTTCTGCAGGGTCAGCTAAGGCAGCCAAATGAAAATGTATCCTAAGCTCTGCTTTAAAGAGCTGTTTTATATCTACTATGTGGATACAGCTGCGGGGACAGTCGCGCTGGGCATCTTTTATTAATGAGCTGCGAAGTCTCTGCACACAGAATTTGTTTTAAGATCACAATATATTAGATGCCATGGTAACACGTATAAACTTATGTTTGATACATTGGCTGTCTAAAATAATACAAAGACAAATAGATTTTTACATTAGTGCAGACGAATCTTTTAAGTTTCCAACATATAAAATAAAGTATTACATTTTCCGCTGCAGATCGGTTCATACAAGTCCATAATTTTTACGGACCCCTCAGGGGGCCAAATAGATAAAACACCACAACAACAAATGCGAATCCACTGTGTATTTACCTTTACTAGCTGTACCAACACCATAACAATGTGGCAGACTTCATTACTGTGTGGTTATTGATAAAGCTTTTTAGATTCCTCACATCTGAAGCGACAGAGTTCGGAATGACGTTAGACATGGGACTGTACCTTGTCACTGGATGCTCTTTTTAAGTCACCCTCCTTGCCCACTAAATTAGCAGGAAGTGGAATTGGAATGTTTTTAGTTGTGGACTTTTAAATAAAAAGATAGCACTGCTTTATACATTTACACAATAAAAGTCTAATATAGTATGCAGTAATTACTGAACCTTTAAAGGGTGTAGCCTATTAAGTGATGTCAGGAGCTGGCGCGTGGTAGTCTGTAAGTATCTAGGCACGAGTTGTGGCTACAGCAGCTCCTTGCATTTTGTTTGTGTTTTAAACTGTTTAACCTAATCAATAAATGACTAAAAGTGCATCGCAATTACGGCTGTATTTTCCCACAAGCAAGGGCATTATGGTACTTTAATTGCTCAATTTTTATTTTACTTCAGTCAATATGCGGCATGTCTGAAGGCCACACCTCGAATTTTGCCACACATAACGGCCCATAAAGTGAAAAACGTGTTAGTTAGGGCACTCTTCACTTAAAGTAAAATTGGCATTTTTGATAGATTTAAAGTAAACAGGAGAGCAATCAGTCACTTTTTAATTTTTTTTTTATTGACAATCAAAAGTAGGGAAAAAACTAACAACACAAATCGATTTGCTCTTTTTCATTCTGCAGTCCATGGTCCTTCTACTCCACAGTCAGCGTCAATACATCTTCGACTTTGACTCACTGGACCGCCTATCGGGCATCACCATGCCAAGCGTGGCCCGCTACACCATGCAGACAGTGCGCTCGGTGGGCTACTACCGCAACCTCTACCACCCTCCAGAGAGCAACGCCTCGGTGGCTGTGGACTACAGCGAGGACGGCCTCCTGCTAAGGGTGTCTCACTTTGGCACCGGCCGACGTGTGCTGTACCGCTACCGGCGTCAGAACAAGCTGTCGGAAATCCTTTATGACAGCACGCGGGTCAGCTTCACCTATGATGAAACTGCGGGCGTCCTGAAGACAGTCAACCTGCAGAGCGATGGCTTCATATGCTCCATCCGTTACCGGCAGGTGGGACCCTTAGTAGACCGGCAGATCTTTCGCTTCAGTGAGGATGGCATGGTCAATGCTCGCTTTGACTACACCTACGACAACAGCCTGCGTGTCACCAGCGTACAGGGAGTTATCAACGAGACGCCTCTGCCCATCGACCTCTACCAGTTCGACGACATATCCGGCAAGGTGGAGCAGTTTGGCAAGTTCGGTGTCATTTACTACGACATCAACCAGATTATCTCCACGGCAGTGATGACTTACACCAAGCACTTCGACGCCCACGGGCGCATAAAGGAGATCCAGTATGAGATTTTCCGCTCTCTCATGTATTGGATCACATTCCAGTACGACGACGCAGGCCGTGTCACACGACGTGAGATCAAGATCGGACCGTTCGCTAACACCACCAAGTATGGCTACGAGTACGATGTGGATGGCCAGCTGCAGACTGTCTACCTGAATGAGAAGGTTACCTGGCGCTACACGTATGACCTCAATGGGAACCTGCACCTTCTCAATGCTGGGAACAGCGCAAGACTCCTCCCTTTACGCTATGACCTCAGGGACCGCATCACCCGTCTTGGAGACATCCAGTACCGCATGGATGAAGATGGTTTCCTCCGCCAGAGGGGTGCCGAAATCTTCGAGTACAACTCTAAAGGACTCCTGGTCCGGGTGTACAGCAAAAGCAGCGGGTGGACTATTCAGTACCGCTACGATGGGCTCAGTCGAAGGGTGTCCTCCAAGACCAGCCTGGGCCAGCATTTGCAGTACTTTTATGCCGATTTAAGCTACCCAGCCCGGATTACCCACGTGTACAACCACTCCAGCTCAGAGATCACCTCACTGTACTATGACCTGCAAGGACACCTGTTTGCCATGGAGATCAGCAGCGGCGAGGAGTTCTACATCGCCTGCGACAACACCGGAACCCCTCTTGCTGTCTTCACCAGCAACGGCCTTCTGGTCAAACAGCTGCAGTACACGGCCTACGGCGAAGTCTACTTCGACTCCAACCCAGATTTTCAGATGGTGCTTGGCTTCCATGGGGGTCTATACGACCCACTCACCAAGCTTCTACACTTTGGGGAACGGGACTACGACATTATGTCCGGCAGGTGGACCGTGCCAGATGTTTCCACCCTGAGGGATGTCGGCAAGGAGCCGGCGCCTTTTAACCTTTACATGTTCCGAAATAACAACCCCATTAGCAAAGTCCACGAAGTGAGAGAATATGTCGCAGGTGAGATTTTGGTGCAGTCAAAGAAGCTGTTACGAGATGATTATGGTTGTGCCTAATGGTTACTCTGACTGCACTTCTATTTTGTTGTCTGAAAAATGTCAAGAAATAATGGGGAAAATTACTACCTGTCTTAGCCTTCTCAGTAGAATTCTTTGAAAGATGAGAAGATTCTGTCTTATTATTTTTTTTATTTTTCTTCATTTTATATTTTATCTTTTGTTGCACAGACGTGAACAGTTGGCTGGTGACTTTTGGCTTTCACCTGCACAACACCATTCCCGGATTTCCTGTGCCCAAGTTCGACCTGAGCATGCCGTCGTATGAGCTGAGGAAAAGTCAACTGTGGGACGATTTGCCGGTGGGTCCAGTTTAAATTTGTTAAAGGCAATTATTATCAAAGGCAGACGAAAAAATTGTAGAATGTCGTTTTTATTTTTATGAAAGTCTGTGGTAATAGTCAATTATTTTTTAAAACTTACTGAGAGCCTCTACACCAGTGGTTCTCAGACATCAGGCTGCAACCCACTTTGGACAAGGACTTGGCAGTCTGCACATATGAAAAAAGAAAAATATTACTGTATAATTTTACTGTTTATTTATCCGAGGCTGAAAAATATTTTATTTTAAAGTGACTTGATTCTCCCTGTTACATTAGTCTACAAGTGACATTTGACGCATGTCAATTTGCTTGTTATCTTGGTTGTATAATACTACTATTAAACCCCAATAACCTACCAGAATTAGTGAAAAATACAGATGTATTTGGAAAGTTTCTTTGCAACAGGAAAAAGGCCCAGTGAGGATTCAACCCAAAGGCATATGTCCAAGATGAAAAAAAAGGGAGCATTTCATATATAATATGTGGAAACCTATACTTTATTGCGACAGGTGATTCCCACATTCAAAATATGCTCTGCACAGTATGCGTCAAGCTGTTCTCCAATGAGTAAAAAGCCTTCAAAACTGATTCGTCAACAAATGTTAAGTGCCTTGAGAACGTCATACTTGCTTAGGCAAAAAATAAATTTATGTTTATTCCCATTGCGACTTGTAAAGGCTATGCAAAAAAAAGTTTCGGGATCACTGTTATACACTGCAGGCAACATTATGGTCCTCTGATAGCCTATCTTGGGTTAGAAAATGACTGCTTCAATTACATAATCGAGAGACTTTTCGTAGAAAATTATATATTTCGATAAACGTTTTTTTTTTCTCAACTTCATGCTCTTGACAAATATACATTTTTCCTTCTGGTGTCACGTTTCATAGGAGTCCAGACTGAAGCGATAAAACTTTATTTTCTTACTTTTCACAAGTGTATTATGAAGCTGCTTTTAGGCATTTCTAAAAGATTAGAATTTGAATTGGGTCTTATTTGCATAATAATGCAAATGGTGTAGTTTCAACGGTTGAATACTTCTTCTCACTGGTGTCTGGCATTGTAACATGCAGTGTGTTTTGTTAAAAAATTATCTTTTTTTTAGTGTTAGGTTACTTGGGTAAGATTCTAGGAAGTGTTCAGGGGGGGTGTTGTTTTCATTTTGCAGCAAAATTAAAAAGCCTACAGCTCACTGCATTCCTCAATGTCTGTCATTTTCCATCGCAGAGTTATAATTTTTTCAAGAAGTTGATTTTTTTTTTTTTAAACCAAAAAATTGTGTGCATTTTGCTGCAGAGTTAAAAAGCCTCGAGCTCACTACATTCCTCAATGTCAGTCATTTTCCATTGCGGATTTTTTCAAGAAGCTTGATTTATTTTATTTTTTTGCCAAAAAATGTAACAGTGAAAGCAAGAGAAAAAAGTTGTAGTCCTTCTTGCCATGATAATAAAATGTTTCTTTTGAATAAATTTTTACCTGAAGGAAAATTATAATTTACATAAAAAAATAACATCTGAATTTAAATGAAAATGCGCTTAATAATTTTGTACTTTGATTTTTATTTGTCCAGTTCTATTTCTCTCGTAAAGTATTTGTTGGAAACCCAGTCACTTCTTTATCGAGTTGTTGTTGTTTGTTTGTTTATTATTATTATTATTATTATTATTATTATTATTATTATTATTATTATCATTATTATTACAAAAAGACAAGGAGAATCATGTGAGAAATAAGCTTAATTTTACTATTTATATTGTAAGAAAGAAAGTTTTTTTCAAGACATACTGTTACTAAAAAAGTGATTTTTTGTCATCTAGAAAACTCAAACTCTGGAAAAGTCCAACTCTAAAGTGAATCTTTTCTTTTTCATCTTGTATTTTCGAGAAAAAATACCTTTCTACTTTTTTTTAAAATTATGAGCTTTATTTTTGGGGGAAGATCAGCTATTTTAAAACACTTTTTGAGAAATGTCATTTTTGGAAATGTCATTTTCTTAAAAGTCTTTCTTAAAAAGACATAAGGACATTTTATCATATTTCTCAGAGAAAAGAAGTCAATTCCCTAAGTGTATTCCAAAACAAAACAAGAAAAGAGAAAAAATGGGGCAAAGTGTTTTTAAAATGCATATTATCATTTTGTTTGCGCTGTCCTTTGCAGTCCATCTCTGGAGTGCAGCGCGAAGTCACCCGCCAGGCTGACTCACTTCTGTCCTTTGAGCGTCTGCCTGAGGTTCACCTGCGGCGAGGCCGTCGTGGCGAGAAACCTTGGCTGTGGTTCTCTGCAGCAGCGTCCCCAGTTGGGCGCGCCGTCATGTTTGCCATCTACAAGGGCAGCGTGCATGCGCACACTCTCAACATGGCGGGCGAAGACTGCATCAAGGTGGCAGGCATCCTCAACAATGCTTTCTACCTGGAAGAGCTCCACTTCACCGTGGAGGGCCGGGATACGCACCACTTCGTCAAGCCAGGACTACCCGACGCCGACCTGGCCGCCTTGCACCTGACCAGCGGCCACAAGACTCTGGAGAATGGCGTCAATGTAAGTGTGTCACAGTCCACTACTGTCATGGACGGGCGAACGCGCCGCTTTGCCGATGTAGAAGTGCGTGCCGGAGCCCTGGTGCTGCACGTGCGCTACGGCGCCACCGTGGACGAGGAGAAGGCCCGTGTGGCTGAACTGGCTCGCCAGCGTGCCTTGGCAGGTGCCTGGGCGCGGGAGCAAAGGCGGCTGCGTGACGGCGAAGAGGGCGGTCGGCCATGGACAGAGGGTGAGAAGCGGCAGCTGCTGAGCAGCGGCAAGGTCCTCGGCTACGACGGCTACTACGCCCTCTCCGCGGAGCAGTACCCCGAGTTGGCAGACAGCGCAGACAACATCCATTTCCTAAGGCAAAACGAAATCGGGAAGAGGTAACAGAACGTTAGTTGTAACTGTTCGTGTTTCACACAACTCACAAAAATTTAGGGATATTTAAATTTTAGCTGAAAAAATTTTGGGATAGACTTAAAATCTACCAGTCAACCCCTGTTTATCTCGAGCCATGTATTCCATAGTCATATGCAAAAGTTTGGGCACCCCTGATCATTATCATGATTTTCCTTTATAAATCATTGGTTGTTCAGATCAGCAATTTCAGTTAAATATATCATGTAGCAGACAAACATAGTGATATTTGAGAAGTGAAATGAAGTTTAGGGGATTTACGGAAACTGTGCAATCATTACTTGAACAAAAGTTGGCAGGTGCTTAAATTTGGGCACCCCAACAGAAAAATCCTCCTTCTGCAACAATAACAGCCTCTAAACGCTTCCTATAGCTTCCAATGAGAGTCTGGATTCTGGTTGAAGGTATTTTGACCATTCTTCTTTACAAAACATCTCCAGTTACAGGTATTTAAGGTAGCCAGTTGCAAGTTGTTCTCCTCTTTGCATCTTCACTGAAGAGTGGCAACATGGGAGCGTCAAAACAACTGACAAATGACCTGAAAACAAAGATTGTTAAACGTTGTCGTTTAGGGGAAGGATACAAAAAGTAACTCCGAGATTTCAGCTGTCAGTTTGCTGATGTGTTTGCCAATTTTGTCAAGAAGAATCCAGACTCTCATTGGAAGCTATAGGAAGTGTTTAGAGGCTGTTATTTCTGCAAACGGAGGATCTACTAAATATTGATGTTGTTTTTCTGTTGGGGTGCCCAAAATTATACACCTGCCTACTTTTGTTTAGGTAATGATTGCACACTTTCTTTAAATCATATGAACTTTATTTCACTTCTCAAATATCACTGTTTTTGTCTGCTATATGTTATATTTAACTGAAATTGTTGATCTGAACAACCAATGATTTCTAAAGGAAAAAATTGAAAATGATCAGGGGTGCCCAAACATTTGCATGCGACTGTGTGTGTGTGCGTGCGTGCGTGTGTGTGCGTGCGTGTGTGTGTGTGTGTGTGTGTGTGTGTGTGTGTGTGTGTGTGTGTGTGTGTGTGTGTGTGTGTGTGTGTGTGTGTATGTATGTATGTATGTATGTGTATATATATATATACATATATATATATATACTATATATTATCAGACCAATCATCAGGCTCCTGCAAAATGTGAGGATGAACTGATCATTTGAATCAGGCGTGTTTAACAAGGGAAACTTGTAAAACATATAGGATTGCAACCCCCGAGGACTGGAGTTTGACACCTCTGATATCGAGGTATATAGTGCATCGTGTTTGTCATTTTCTAGCGCTAATTGGTTAAGTCGAGTGAGTATGGGTTATCCTGAAAAGTAGTAAGCATCAAGGGTTACCAAAAAAAGAAACATCATATGGTGCATTGTGCTGATCCAGAAAAGAAAAAAAAAGATTTTCACACATCCCAACGTCCCTAACTTTTTGTGAGTAGGTGTATGTTGCCGAGTTTTGCAAACAATCAAATGATATAATATAAAATGAAATTAAAAATAATATAGAAAAGAAAAGATGAACGCAATGCTGTGCATTGTGAGTCGGTAGGGGGACTATTTATGTCACTGAGCCTTAACACGGGCGATTACAGGTCACATCCTCTGTAGCACAAAAAGCCTTCTGGACTCTCAAGTGGAGCAATGCTGAAGGGAGAACGAGCTTATTTTTTAGGGCCCGAGCACCAGGTGGTGGTGCGTAGGCCCTCTCAGAATTGCTCTTTAGTTGTTATTGAATGAATGACTCTATGATTGAATGAACGGATAACTTTTTAGGTTGAGATCCAAAAAAAACATACCTGATAACTCCTATTATGGCAAATTCTGGTGAAAATCCCAACACTGCACTCACTCACTGGAGCCCCCTGGAAAATTGGGGGGATCAGCCCCAGACAACAATTTTACACACATGAAATTTGGTGGACGTTCTAAATTATAAGGTGTTCTATGCCCAATGACCCATGGCCAAAATTAATCGGAAGTCAGCCATTTTGGGCAAAGATGATCTATTTGAGGATTCTCAAAACGCTTGGGGAAAAAAAGGACAATATGCACTAAAGGTCACAAGGACCAAAATCATGATTAAAAAGCAACTTGACCATTCTGGTTTGAATCAGATATTTGGGGCAAATTCCAGACTTTATACTAAAAGAACTGCACTGCACCGATTTTACTAATCAACACAAAATTATGTGGCTACATCCACCATAATGGTATGCACGCAAATGTCTCAAGGACCCTTGGCCAGAATTTAACAGATAATCGCCAATTTGAGGTGTTATACTCTGTATTCAGCTCAAATGAGCCCCATTTGGAAGCCGATAGCCTAGCAGATGGGCGATGCTAAATTGTGACGCTTTTTTTGCCTGTGGTGTGAGCTTGCGCCTTTAATGATGTTTTACTTTAATTTTCCTTGTTGTTAGTTTTCACAACATCCGGCTTCACTGCAGTTATTGTACGACCAGGAAATGTTTACATTGTGTGCACTCGTGCTAGGGGAAGGGGCACATTATGACATAAATCAGCAAAGCAAATGTTTGTTTTGAAAAAAAAATGTATATGAAATTTAGCACTTGTAAACTTCAACATGTGTTTGATGCTTTGGGGAAAAATGTTTCCATGTTTAAATAGAAAATGTTCATTGTGTGTGAGGTGAAAAAGAGACGCGATTGGACTCCTTGGGCACCCTACGGGAGCCCGCTTTTTGTAAATGATGAAGCTATCAGTAATTTATGTTTGTGTTTATACATAACTAATAAAGTACAGATGGATTTTGGACAGTTTATTTGCATATTGCTCCACATACAACCTGTTTACATTTGTTTGACATTCCCACAAATGTGGAATAAAATGGGAAAGTGGCTTCATTTCATGGAGCTGTCCTCAATCCTCAATATAATCCATCCATCCATCCATTATCTGTACTGCTTTGTCCCCACGGGGGTCGCGGGCGTGCTGGAGCCTATCCCAGCAGTCATCGGGCAGTAGGCGGGGGACACCCTGAACTGGTTGCCAGCCAATCGCAGGGCACACAGAGACGAACAACCATCCACACTCGCACTCACACCTAGGGGCAATTTGGATTGCTCAATGGGCCTACCAAGCATGTTTTTGGGATGTGGGAGGAGACCAGTGTGCCTGGAGAAAACCCACGCGGGCACAGGAAGAACATGCAAACTCCACACAGGGAGGGTCGGAGGTAGAATCGAACCCGCACCCTCCTAACTGTGAGGCGGGCGTGCTAATCAGTGTGCCACGAGCCGCCCCAGTACATCCGATTTTTCCAGAAATTATTGTGAATATAAAGACATTATTTAGTTTTAAGAGGAAAAAAAGCAAATCAAGAAACGGGATGGATGGACTTTCACGTATAATTGCTCAAAAAGGGCTATTTTTTTCCCCCTCGTGCGCCTCAACATCAAGCCTTTCAAAGTGAACATGTACTGACTTGATATAAAGAAGACTGACACACTTCTCTTTCATATCACACTTCAAAGAACATTTCTAACAGAACAGTCGTCAGTTTTTCATCCTTTTCAAAACGCTTTTTAACTTTGCACACCTGCTGCCTCTTTGTCTTAGTCTTACTGTATTTCATTGCATGGAAGTAAACCAAGGTATTTCCAACCCCCCCATCGTCCCTTCAGTTCTATGCCCCTCTGGTACCCTCTAAAGGCTCAAAGAATCATTACAGTCACTCACTTTTGACTCAGTCAACAACTGCAATGGTATTATTTTTTTTCCTGATGCCGTCACAGCAGGGTAGTAGTGATAAGGAGAAATATACCTACGTACATACACGTGAAATTAGATACCAAATACACATCCTGTAGATACAAAAACGATGTGGCCTCAATAAACTTACATAAAACACATTTACCTATTTAACTACCAACTTACATATACAGGATACAATCACATAAAGGTACTTGTAGAACATAGACGAACAAACTGTATACCATGTAGATACAGTTAAGGGTTTTACGGTAATCTTTGCGCATGGAACAAATGTACCAGTATTATGTTTTCAAAGTCAAACAACTTGAAAGTCAACTGAGAGTCAAAAATGATCCACATCAGAGGTCCCTCCACCATACTGCACTTCGACTTGACTAGTGAACTTTAATCGCTTTGCATATTGCAGCGGGTTGATTGGCAAGTAGTCAGAGACCCCCCCCTGGCTCCCCTCCCAGCCCCTTCAGGTTAAATGAGAAGGCATCAAAGAGAATGACTAAGCCAGAGTTCCAGATGCAGCCTCACGCTGAGACCACAGCGGCGCAGCGGGGGCGTTGGACCGCCGGGACCGCCAGGCCTTGGCCGAAACAGACGCAACTTCAAAGGCCGCGCAACATCACAAGAGCCTCCCTACACATCGTATCTCACCCCAGCACGGGTTACATACTGTACGTCGTCCCTACATGTGCATGGATGATAACCAGGTAAATTGAGTGGGAAAGTGCAATCACGCTGAGCTGATGACCTGATGATGAAGAACACAAAAGCTCATTCGTGAAGCCAATAAATGAAAAAAAGAGCAGAAATAAACTACAGAAGCCAAACAACCCTATGAACGTACATGCATTGCTACATACGAACATTTAAACTTAAATCCATGAACATTGATTTTTGTTTACATTTTTCAATTTCCCATCCACACAATCTTTGTGTTTTTGCTTCAAAGCTTCAGCGCAGCTTTTGATGGCATATAACGGAAAGGGGTTGTTGCGTTTTGTTCAAGACGTCCGTTGTACAGCAAGGAAAACAAAGATGTGGAATAATAGTTGGTTCTTTATTTGCAAGATCTTGGGTTGTCTCACAGCAGTCAGTAAGTACACAATACACTTCAGCAGGTGAAAACAACAACGTCAGACTCCAGATCAGGTTTTATACTCTCCGCGAGCAGGAATGCGGAACGGAAGAAAAGGGAGGGGAAAAGAAGGAAAACATATCCTCATAAGAATGTCTCGTTATCTACTACCGTAATTTCCGGACTATAAGTCGCGTTTTTTTTCATAGTTTGGGTGGGGCGGCGACTTATACTCAGGAGCGACTTATATGGTTTTTTTTTCACAAATTTTTACTTGATCATTAAGACATCACTTAAAAGTATAGTTGACCACTTCCCATGTTATTTTTAGTATAGTTGATCACTTAACATGCTTTTATATCTTTATCTTGAACATATTAAAAACATAAAAAATAGAGAAAACATCAAATAAAGCAATTAACACTTTAAAGCACCATATCCAAGTCCACTGTCTGTTTGCTCCTCTTATATTTATTATTATTATTTATTATTATTTGTTTATTTATCATTTATTCAACACTCTTATTTATTCATTGTTTATGCCTTCTTGGGTTTTTTTGTGTTGCTTGTATGCATATGTGTGCTATCTCACCGAGGGATAGTGGGAACGTAATTTCAATCTCTTTGTGTGTCTTGGTATATGAAAAAAAAATTGACAATAAAGCAGACTTTGTCTTTGATAAAACAACCAAATAAACAAAACAAAAAACTACATCTGAAAAAATATATATTTTCAGACAAAACTGGATGAGGGCGCTTTAAATTTCACCGTTGGCCGTGACTCATCAACTGGGTGGGTTTAAGAAAAATGGCACCAAAAAGAAAGTCATATTTTGCAAGTTACAAACTTCAAGTTGTAAAATATGCAGCTGAAAACAGTAATCGAGCAGCAGAAAGAAAGTTTGGAGAACCGTGATGTACCAATGGATTACTATTTCAAGTGACGTCAGTGGCACCGCGCGGCGCGACCCACGTAAGGACTACCGGCATCGTCAGCGGTGATCATTTCTAAGTGACACGGAGGACAAAAAGTTTAAAGGAATTAAGGATTTGGAGTGACATAGAAGGTTTGAAAAACTATTATGGCTTTTACGCACGCCCGGTCCTACTCTACTGAGTCGGGGGCCGGCGCTCGGCCGAGTGGCTGTCCGCGAACGGTGCATGGGGCTCGGACATGGCCATTACGCACGCCCGGTCCGCTGCCATGGAGCTCTCGTGTCTGGAAGTCCACGCCGCCACACGCTTGGAAGTTTGTTTTGTGGAATAAAGAGCCGTTTACCAAACCCACGTCTATCCTTGTACTTTGTTAACGCTACAATATAGTTATATACTAGATCTGTGGAATAAAGACGAGGCTGACGTCAGGGCGCACGCGCGGCGATGTTGACAAAAGACGAGGAATTTGATCGATGGATTTAATGGATTTAAAGTGCACGGATGGTTTGATAATATTATTGCTTATATTATAGTTATTTGAAATATAGTTTATCATTATATGAGCCTGTGGAATATTTTGAAGTGCCCTCAGCCGCGCGCAGCCATTGTTGACAAAGAACGATCGATGGATTTAATGAATTGGAGTGACACCACTGGTTTTATAAACATGTTATTCATGTAATAGTTGTCCTTAATCACTCTATATGTTACATCAGGCCCGTTCTCAGCTCTTTGTTCGTGTTTGTCACGTTAGCATACCTATCGTTTAGCCTGTTGTTGCTATCGTTTAGTCTGTTGTTGCACGTTCATGACTGTTTTTGGTGTGGGATTTTGTCGAATAAATTGCCCCCCAAAATGCGACTTATACTCCGGAACGACTTATATATGTTTTTTTTTCACTTTTTGGGGCATTTTATTGCTGGTGCGACTTATACTCCGGAGCGACTTATAGTCCGGAAAATACGGTAAATGTTTTGTATCAATGTGTCATGACGTTAATGAGCTCTGCCTTATGTGTAATGGAAAAGTTACCAAGCTGTGTGTGCCGTGTTTGTTCTCTAATGGAGCAACTATGTTTGTATAAATTAATATAGAATTAATATAGAATATTTAGACATTGCTGTTGCTCCCTTTTCAGTGTCTATATTTAATTTAAAATAGTTTTGTCGACTTCTAAAAACAACTTATTCTCTTACAATATATGTAATCTTTTGAAAATAGTCTAGCAACATGTTTTTTAATTATTAATTTACAAAAACATGTTTGGGCTTGTTTTCAGAGGAAGCCAAATACCTATCCTGAGAGAATAACTCTTTTTCTAAATTTTCTTTATCACTGAGAAAAAATGATATATTTTAAGAACTCAACAAGAATGGAATACTTTGAATAGAAATATAGCTTTTTGTAGACAATTACGAACATTTTTAAGAAAAATAATCAACTTCCTGGACAAAAATGCACTCTAAAAAAAAAGTCCTCATCTTTATTCTACACATACTGTAGTTTATGTCCTTCGTCTTAATGTAAAGTCTTGTCTGGTGATAATATTCTGAAAAAATTGATTTTAAAAAACAATCATCTGGAGGGTAGTTGATCGATAGTGGCCGATCTAAATTTGTATTTGGCAGTGTAATTTTTTTTGGGGTGGGGGGAGTTTTTTTATTCAGAAAAATTTGGAATTTGGAGAAAACAACATCTTGCAGGAAGACTAAATCAAATCGTGTTGGAGAAAACTTTTCTTTTTTTTATCTTCTCCGAGCCTTTGTTCGATTCCCAGGAAAGCAAGCCACCCAGTGACCTAGCGTGTCAGCATGTTGCAGTGTATTTGCTGAAAACAAGGTCAGAGTGCATGCATACGTGACAGTACGGTTAAGCGAATGTCTGGCTGAGACCTCACAAGTGGGACACGTGCCGCCTATCTGGCGTTATCATCTGGCCTCACAAGAGGCCGGGCAAGGATTACACATTCTCGTCGCACTTGTCCCCGTTCAGAAATAGCTTCTCGTTATCGCGCCTGTGATGTTTCCGAGAACATAGCAGCAGCTCAAAGCGGCTGATGGCCGAACTCCTCATGAGGGGCCATGGAGGGAAAAACAAGCGTGCTAATGATTCGGCATAGATGGAGTTTTAATGATGCCAGTGAACCTTCAACAGTGAGAAAAACATTTGAAGCACCATGCAAGTGAAACAAAGAAGTTCAGTAAAAATAATGGTCCCACCTGTTACAATTTAGACGTCCGATCGGTTTAGGATATAAACAAAGCCTAAAAAATACTACTACAATTACTACTACCATGACAAGAACCAGTACATGTGACAATAAAAAATTCAAGACTACACCCAAACAGAGCACCATGAGACACGCGATGTTGTTGTTGATCGGGTAGAACATAATATTAACCAGACAGCAAATATTTACAGTCCACCCAAAAAGACTTGACGACAGATAGAGCTTGGCATTTTTCATGGCTCCTGTGACTCATAATAAAAGTCGATGAGAGTACAAAGTTTAGTAATTTTAGCCTTATTTGTGAGTTTTCTAATGGAAGAAACTGGTGCTATGCAAAGTCGTGTCAAGTTTAGACAACAGGTGGCAGATTTAATTAAGCAAATATGTACACAGAATAAAATTTGCAAAGGTGCAGTCAACGAACTATTATGCACATGTCCGAGTGGTTTATTATATTTATTTTATTATGTTATGTATCTACAAAGATCATATCAAACATTGTGAGGGTGATTTCTAATCATTTGCAATATTTTTTTTATTTTTGTTTGTTGAGAAACAAATTATAAATGGTCAAGTTAATGCATACAACAATAAATATATTAATGTTTTTGTGGCAGCCGTGGCTCAGGCAGTCGAGCGGGTTGTTCAAAAACTGGAGGGTCGGCAATTCGAACCCAGCTCTGACCGAGTCACGTGTCGTTGTGTCCTTACCTTAAATACACAACATAGCCCCCTTGTTCATTCTAGTGCATCGACAAAAATGTTCACTGATCTACACTGCCCTCATCAAATAAACAAAAATAAAATCACTGGCAGACATTTGTCAGTTTTACAATACTTTGTTCTATAAGATTTGTTAAAACTTTAAAACCGAGAGAAAAACTGCCTTATTTTTTTCCCTTTTTCCCTCGCAGATATACAAGTTTCTCACCCTATCTCTACGGGAGAGCCCGGACACCCTGCGTAGGAAACTCACTAATTTTTGTATATGTTTAAACTTATTCCTTAGGGCTCTCATGGAGAAATAATTATGCACATGACTTCTTGTAAGACAATTTTGATACAAATTTTGATATTTGTTTCAGTGTGTTCTGTTTTACTGAGTAGTGAAAGTATATATAAGTAAAAGTAAAAGCTACAAGTTCCTCACGATTTTGTTTTTTATTGATATGATGGCATCCTGTGACCACGCCTTAAAACCAGTCAAACAAAGTCCACACATTCATGGTTGGGTTCAAGGTAAACAAACCGGAGGCGTAGCACATGACGATGAGTAGCCTCACCTCTGATTGGATGACGCCGATCTTTAAAAACATGCAATACAATGAAAACAATTTTAGTACATGTTGACCTTTCCAAGAGTGTTATTAGTTGGAACCGATTCGTACAAGTCATGAGCGGATGCCCGTATTTCGAGAGGAAGCATTTGTAAGTTCATTCTTTTTACTATTAATGATAGAAGATGTGCATGTAATATTGATTAGTTAATTGTTTTGGTTTGTTATCAGGTTGTTTCGAAACCAGCTTCTGGAGCAAAAAGAAGAGCAAGATGCCTCTCAAGGAGGCGTCAACAAGGCCAGTAAAGGAGGTATAATCTATGGAGACTACCTCAAGGTACAATAACACCACCTGTCACATTGCACTTTTTGATACGTTTAAAAATTTCCAAGAATTTTGTTTGTGGTTTTTCCCCCTGCAGCTGGATAAAATTGTGACAGCCCAGGTGCTACAAAGCGAGCTGAAGGGCAACAAGATCCACGATGAGCACCTCTTCATCGTCACACATCAAGGTGAACCGCATGTTAACTTTGAGGGAACTAAATTTCTACAGCACTTTGTAGCAAACCTACCCTTCGGGAGGGTTTGGAGTAGGTTGCACATAGCGATGTTCTAAACACTTTTAAGTTATAAAAGACTTGTCACAATTTTCAACATTAGTTACTTCGGCATTTTTACATATGTTCAAATGACAGACATTCAGGGAGGCTTTTTTCTTATTTAAAAAATACAAAGCCAGGTAAGATTTGTAATTTGATATAATACACATTTTTCACAAAAATGTCATAATTCATTAAATTGACCATTACTTAAAATGAAGTTGCCATTGAAAAAATGCATTGTTTTAGAATTTAAAAATACCACAGTTAAAATGGATTTAAATCAATAAAAATGGCATTACATATATGGAAACATCACATAATAAAAATGGCATGACATAACTAAAAATACAAAAAAGTATAATAATTAAAATAAAAAAATAAGATTTTAGTAAAAAAATAATTAAGGCAAATGTAATTAAATGATTTAAAAATAACGTTAATTAAATATTCATTAAATGAAAAGTTTTCATCATACCAACAACCAAAAATGTGAATGAACAAAAATGCTGTTAAATTAAATTGTAATTAAATTGCATCACTTAAAAATTAAAAATAACAGTAAATGGATATGGAATAGATTAATGGATAAAATTTTGTAAAAATATAGCACTGAATTCATTACCATAACTTAAAATGCTATTACAATTAAAATGTCATCAAAAAATTAATTCATTCATCTGAAACGCTTTTCGTCACGACGATCATGGGGGTTCTGAAACTTATCCAGGCAGTGTTTGTACAGGTTATTTTGAAAAGCGTCATTAAAAACTTTAAATACATTAATTGGTTTATTTTAAATTATATCCTACTACCGCCAGGCTGCACGGTAGTCGAATTATTAGAACGTTTGCTTTACAGTGCAAAGTCTGGATTCTACTAATTCAGGCTATAGCCTTCCTATTTGGAGTTTGTGTGGAGTTCATTCTCCCGTGACTGTGTGGGTTTTTATGGGGTACTCCGGTTGCCTTCCTTATTCCAAAAACATGATTGGTATCTTAATTGGGCACTCTAAATTGTCAATAGTGTAATAATGTGATAGTGAGTATGAATGGTTGTTTGTTTATATGTATCTTGCGAGTGGCTGGCAACCGGTTCAGGGTGCACCCATCCTATAACTTGAAGTCAGATGGAATAGGCTCTAGTGACCCCTGTAATGAAAAAGCATTATAGAAAATGGATGGATTGCGTCAGGCTGAAACCTCATCATAGGCTCATAGGCTCAAACCATGCTCTTTCGCACCTCTACTGAAAAGTGCTGATTAGTACAAGAGCTCTTGCCTGACGCCAGTGATATATTTCGTAATGAGTTGCTGTTAAAAGTAGCTAACATTTTTGTTCAGGCGTCAAAGCAAAATATAAGGCTTAAGGAAGGCTCATCCTGCTATCTTGTATCACGAGGAGCTACTGTATGTCCATCTTTGAACATTTTTAATGACACACAGTAATGTTCGATAACCACTGACTCGTGATGTGGGCACCTGTGAGAAAAATGCCTCATTCACTCGTAGAATAAATTTTGTCCAATCAAATTGTTGATGAGAACTCAGTGCTGCATAACTGCTGCCTGTCTTTTAGCCATGTCTTGATTTATTGCATTATATTATAAAGTAACTATTTTATAAAGTCTGATAAAATGCCTCAAAGTGTGCTTTGTATTTCATTGCAGCTTATGAGCTGTGGTTTAAACAGATTCTGTTCGAGCTGGATTCAGTGCGGCAAATCTTCATTAATGGACACGTGAGTCACATTCATCACATTACATGATTAATACCAGTCTGCTTCTTCCTGCTGTTGTGTGAAAGTCAACCATGTCAAATCCAATTCAAGCTGCAGCAAACAATTAACCTTGTTTGTTGTCCATTGATCCATGAATTGTTTTCTCAATTAACATTTGGCTCTTTCATGTTGGAAAATGTTCCCAAATGTCAGTTGGTGTTTGCAGATATTTATCTCACAATCAAAGGTATAATAAGTCCAAGCTGATGAATTGATGATTAGAACTGTGGCTTGATTAATCCCTTTACTGACATTCTTATTTATTTACACTTTATAGACGTTTTGAATAAGAGGGGAACAAAATAAAATTGAAAACATGTCTTCTGCATGCAGGTGCGAGATGAACGCAACATGCTCAAAGTCAATACTCGCATTCACCGGATCGTGATGATCTTCAAACTGCTGGTCGAGCAGTTTGCTGTTCTGGAGACAATGACAGCCTTGGATTTTTTTGCCTTCAGGTTTGACAATTGACAAGCAATTTTCCCTCAGTTATCCGCACAGTATGCTTACTTCTTGTTGTTGATTTTGTATGTAGGGAATATCTGTCTCCAGCTTCTGGCTTCCAAAGCCTTCAGTTTCGGCTCTTGGAGAACAAAATTGGGGTTCCTGACAACTTGAGGGTGCCATACAATAGACAGCACTACCGCGACATCTTCAAAGGTCAGGAAGGCGAGTTGCTGCTCGCCACGGAGAAAGAGCCCACACTCCTCAAACTGGTTGAGGTAAAGAAAAAGACTAAATGTCATAGTTCACACATGCTATAGCCATCCATCTATCTATTATCTGAACCACTTATCCTCACGGGGTCACGGGAACGCTGAAGCCTATAGTAAACACATTACAAGGTATATGATTAACATGACTCCAATAAATTTGGCTGGCTATTCAATTACTAGAATGGACATGCGTCATTTGACCACAATCAATAAAGCAGCACCACTGATTTGTCGTGGAGTTGTTGAAGGTAACTTTAGTAGTAGTAGTAGTAGTAGTAGTAGTAGTAGTAGTAGTAGTAGTAGTAGTAGTAGTAGTATCATAACAAATTATCTGATCATTTACTTGATATGCAGGATATCCATCTAAAGGTCTCTATTTTAGTTCATGCTTTGTTTTCCTTAGTTAGACAACTCTGCACACGACCACAATCACTGGGATGCACTTGTGGCACCAGTACAACTGAATTGTCTTACTGCTGGTACAAAGTGTGTACTAGTCTACGGACCTTAATCTCATTATAGGATCTCCAATAAATGCTCAAATGGCTTGCCACAGCAGTGACAGTAATAATATTAGTAGTTATAGTCGTGGTTGTGGTGGTGGTAATAGTAGGTTAGTAGTAGTAAAAGGAGTGGTAGTGGTGGTGGTACGAGAGGTTGTTGTAAATGTACTTGGACTGTTTGTAATAGTGGAATTATGTAGTAGTCTTGGTCATAGTAGGTAATAGTGCAATAGGATGAATGTGGTAAAAGGAGCAGTAGTCGTATTAGAATTGGTGTTGGTTGTGGTAGTTGGACCTGCAGTATTAGGATTGGTGATATTAGAAGTAGGAGTGACAGTTGCAGTAGTAGTGGTGGCAACACTGGTTACAATAGTAGACTACTAGCAGTTTTAGTAAAAACAGTAGTAATAGTAATGGTAGTAGTAGTTGTAGTAGTAGTGGTAGTTGTAGGAGTGGTAGTTGTAGCAACAGTAGTAATAGTAGGTATGGTGGTGGTGACAATACTAGTAGCAAGAGGAGGAGCAGGAGGGGTGGTAGTACAGTAGTTTTTTTCGTTTTAGTAATCTTAAGCAGATACAGGTTTTAGGGAAATATTTCGAAGAACCTCTAAATGATCTGCAGTTGCTCAGTCCAGAGCGTGTAAATAAAGTGTTTTGATGACAAAATGTCCATGGACTTCAAATGATTGCAGTCATTTACTGAGGGGGTGTTTGGTCAGTCTCTTCTTAAAGACGTGAATACCCTTAGTAGTGATAGTGATAGCAGTAGTACTAGTACTTTCATTCGACAGGAACTAATGATTGAAAATATGACATTCTGGAAATAACATGAAACACTGTCTTTAAAGGAGTGGCTGGAGAGAACGCCTGGCCTGGAAACAGATGGCTTCAACTTCTGGGAAAGCCTGCAGAGCAACATATTTAATGGCCTTGATAAGGAAAAGCAAAATATTGAGGTAAGATAATAACACTAATAATAATTTAACAACTCTTAATTGGTATTTAGACTAGATTTAAAGTGATGGGTGTGATGTTTGTGTTCCATAGCAAATGCCTGACTGCGATGACAAAGAGGAGATGATGGCTGAGTTGCTGAAGCAGAAAGAAGTGTTCACTTCTTTGTTTGATGTTAAGCGTCACGAGCATCTGCTCAGTAAAGGTCGGTGAATTCCTGCACAACTCGCACATTGGATTCACATTTTGAAATGTGGCAGCAGTGGCTCACTAATGCTACTTTGTCCCCAACAAGGTGAGAGACGGCTGTCTTACAAAGCTCTTCAAGGCGCTCTCATGATCTACTTCTACAGGTAGCACCACACCTGCACCTTAGACCGTTAGCAGTGGTAGCAGAGGTTGTGTGTGCGTGTGTGTGCGTGCGTGTGTGTGCGCGCTTACAATTAGATCACGCAGGCATTCACTTTGTCAATAACGTCGCTCGTTGCTGTCTGTTCAACTTAGAGAGGAGCCGAGGTTCCAGGTTCCTTTCCAGCTGCTCAACTCCCTCATGGATATCGACATGCTCATGACAAAATGGAGATGTGAGTATGTGGATGCCACACTAGTACAGCGCCATGATGGAATGTTTGGCCCTCAGCCTCAGCGCACTAACAGGGAAGTTTGCCCAGTTAAAAAGTTAGTCAGAAGCCTTTGGGAAGCTGCTCCACTCCCACTCAATACATTTTTATTCACCCCTGCTCTTTCACTTGTGGATCAATTATTGACGTCTTACGTTTCCTTCTTCTATTTCCGTTGGGGTTGTTGCAGACAATCACGTATGCATGGTGCACCGGATGATTGGCAGCAAGGCGGGCACGGGGGGCTCGTCTGGGTACCACTACCTGAGATCCACCGTAAGGTATTGTCTATATGTGTATTTCAAGGCTGCATTGAAGAGCAAGCGAGATGCGCAATATAACTCTATTCCTCTAGGTGTAATTTGTCTCACTACTCAAGTCCATATATCTGTCTACTATAGCCTGGCAACTTTGGAGCACATTTGTGGCACGGTGCTGCTCTGGGTCTGGGGGTGTGCTATAACACCATCAGAAATATATGTTACAACGAAAAGGCCCTTCCAGTGTTTTAAAATATTGATTATTTAAGTAAGTTTAAAAACATTCAAAAGTTCACAATTCTGTTCCAATTACTGGTAAATCTCTATCGATGTTTGTGTTGTACCCGTACCCTGTGTGGGGGTTTATTTCATTTCACTTTAGGTGAAATATTTGTCATTGCCCTGTGGTCACTTGTATTGTGCTTTCCCATTTTATGATTTAACACACACACACATATCGGCTACCATCCTTACACACGTTTTGCTTTCCTTACAGTGACCGCTACAAGGTTTTCGTGGACTTGTTCAACCTGGCCACATTTCTGGTACCTCGCCACTGGGTGCCCAAATTGAACCCAAATGTCCACACTTTCGTTTACACTGCCGAGTGCTGCGACAGCTCCTACTGCAGCAGCGAGGACTCAGACTAACGACGTACAGGAACACCAAATGAAACGAAACAAACAAAAATCAAACACTAACACTTATCTTGTTTCTACTTCCTCACAACCGCTGTGTTGTCCAAAAAAGACACATCTACCATGCACCAACGAAAAGCCCTATTTTGTCGACTTTAATACTCGCTAAGGACATGGCTATCCCGCGAGTATGTAAATACAATGAATATGAACAAGAATAATGATGCTCAGCATCTGAACCAATTTGCACAGCATGGAAATCAAGAAAATACGTGTACATAATGTTGATATGATATACACTCACAAGACGTCGTAACATTAAAGTACGCCGGCACCAAAAAGAAGGATTCAATATAACTCACTTGAACAAAATGTTCAATATTCTGGATCATATTTTCTGATACTTTGGTTGCTTTATTTGGTGACACAAGGGGCAAAATATTAGAAACAGCTCTCAAAATATGGCACTACTTTGAGACAACTACTAGCAAAGGAGCACACAGGAATGTGGTGAGTGCTACAGTTTGATATATGCTTGCTTAAATATTGTATATTTTTTTATCCAGTGACTGATATAATCTTTGCATATGGAGCTGTGCAATTTGCTAATATTGATTGTACATAGTATTTGTCGTACGTATTAAGTGTTTGTGCATGCCTAAATAAAACCCAGCATTGACGCTCATGTAAAGTGATTTATTTGCATCACATCAAACCAACACAGCCGCCACAGAATCTGCGATGCCTGGCAACACATGAGGCAAAGAGAATATTAATGTCGATGCCATGGGGGTGGATGGCACGCGCAACAGACACTCTATTAAAAGCAGGTATATGAATGTAAAAATTAAGATGGAAATAAACACAGTGATGGTTTACACTCACCGCAAAGGTTGCTGCCAATTTTGACATAAACGTAACCCTCTTTTCCCCACTCAGTGCCCCATGAGTTTTGCACTATCCAGAAGGGAATCTCCCCTACAAAAAAAAAACCCACAAGCAAACGGAGTTTAGAAACTAAAGAACATAACTTGACCTGAAAGCTTAAACGGCTGTATAATAGCTTTGCACAAATAAGTCAGTGGCAATAATTGGCAAACATACACAAAGGCCGCATCCATATGCACTGTGAAAGAAATGAAAAACTGCTGGCAGTCCTGACAGAGGTGGCGCATCCTTTACCTATCGCAAAAGGTTACATTGTTTAATTTTGTAGGGAGGCAGCACGGTGAAGCACTGGTTAGCACGTCCGCCTCACAGTTCAGTTCAGTTCGATTCCACCTCTGACCCTCCCTGTGTGGAGTTTGCCGTGCAGGCATGTTTTTTCCCCGGGGACTCTGGTTTCCTCCCACATCCGAAAAACATGCATGGTAGGCTGATTGAGCGCTCCAAATTGCCCGTAGGTGAGAATGCGGATGGTTGTTTGTCACAGTGTGCCCTGCGATTGGCTGGCAACCAGTTCAGGGTGTCCCCTGCCTACTACCTACAGGAATTCTCAACAATTCTCTCAGGCTAATTTTAGGCATTCTTGGTTTGTTTAGTTCATGGATTTAGTTTTTGTTAGGCTACGGTACAAGCACGGGATGAGTACATTTGAACTCAAGTTGAGCTGTACTGGGGTAAAAACCAGACGCTGGTAAAATGTCAAATTAAGAAAAGCTGCAAATTACCTCTGAAAGATTATGGTTAATAAATAAAGAATAATAAAATTTGAAGGTAGAAGAGGTAGAAGTTGAAAGTCCTTCTGAAAAGGGACTCTGCAAGGTGTTCCCAGTGTATCCTCACATATTGTTTTGAGCTATTTGTTACGGTTAGGATCATATATCGGTTCTGGTCTGGTCGGTCGGGCCTCCCTTATACACCCTTCCAGGTCTCACTGACACTGACCTATGCGACCATAAAAATTCACCAGCAGCAGATCTCACCGTTGGCAAAACCAGAGTAGATGACAGTCCAACCCCCCTCTAAAATTGATAACAGAACTCAAGCCATGTGTTGAGTTGAGCCCAACTATATCTGGTGAAAACTTCTCAACCTTGCACACTAGCTCACAATCCTTACCTGTTAGAGAAGTGACATTCTATGTCCCTCAAGCCAGCTTTTGTAACTTCCACCCACAGTTAGGGAGCTCATGGTAAGCAGGATATTGCATCTTGCCATGTTGCCTCTTTAGGCTGTATCTGGGCCACATGGGTGCTTTCGACATGGGTGAAGGGACATAGAGCCTCAGACAAGTTAACTGACTTAACTCCAACGATCATTGGGACAGACAAATCCCTGCACCATGAAAAGATTACTTTACAGGGATAGGGGGAGTGATAAACATCTATTAGAAATATGTTGTTGTTGTTTCTTGTTCATAATAACTTTACATCATTTTTTACACAGAAAACTTGTGGTAGGTTTTGTTTGGCTTACCTGTGGCGTCATAGCCCACCACCAACACAGCATGGTTGGGCCAGCGACTGGAGCAGTGGTGCTGGATGATTCCTCCCAAGTAGTCCTGCCAGCTGACCGCGTCCACAACGACAGACAGAGGACCTTTCTCTACCAGCTCTGCCTTCATTGCCTCCTCTTGACCACTAGCGGAGGCAGAAGAGCAGAAACATCATTGCAGCGGAAAGGAAGACTAGACAAGTAAGGGAGAGATGGGTCAATGGACAGACAGATAGCTGGACGGATGAATGGAGGGATGAATAGCCATCCATTCATTTTCTGGTTTTCTGGTTCATTCAAATACTCTTTTTACTGAGTGATCTACAGTTGGCGCTTACTTAATTGCTGTTTTGCTTCGGTATATTCAAGCATCTAAAGTTAGTATATTAATACAAAAGACTGATTCAGATTTTTTACCAATAAAAATTGTTTTCTAAAGTAGTTTCTTCAATCTTAGGTGCATACAACATAAAATATTTAGTCATTCAAAATAATAAACTCATCCATCCATCTAATAGAAATAAAACATGCTTTGATTGCTTCAGGGTTTTATAAACTAGTACAAACTTGTTTTGCATTTCATCAAAAATGCCATACTTTATAAAAGTAGCTGTAAAAAATGAGAGCGATAAATCAAACAAATGTTTTGTATGCATTGGTTCAAAGTAATAAATAATTATGAATAGAAAAGATGATTAGAATTATTTATTTCACCACAAAATAAAATTTTCTACCATCTGTAATTAATGTAAACATTGATCTAATACTCTGTGGCTTAAATTTTGTTGTTTAGATTATTTAGATATTTTTCCACTATGTATTTTCTTTTATATCAACAAGGAATTATCCTCCAACAACTATTTATGAAGTGTTGTGAACCTATGTCTTGTTCTGACCAGTGTGCAACAGAGCAATCAATATCTATGTTGACACAGCAAACATGACATGTTCCTGACCCTCTTCCGTCCTTGAACTTTACATGATTTCATTTTTGAATAAGTGTGTGTTAATTTTTAAGCTTTTACTGCCTACACGCTGGAGAGGGGAACAATTATTTTTTTTTTTTACCTGAAGTCATATGAAGTGAAGTTCCTCAAGGTGACACCCCTTTTAAGACTGGAGAAGAAGTGACACATTCCATTCTTGGCCTTGTAGGGGTACTCAGATTGTGGCACCAGGCTCACTCTGGTCTACGGATAATGTTAAAGGAATATAATATAATGACGCACTCTTGTGTTGTGAGTGACATGATTTAACAATAGATGGCCTCCTTGTCTATTTGTGAATTGTCTTCAAAATGGCTGTTTCAAGTGAAAATGGCCGGTCTTTTCAAGTGTGGGTTCTTGAGACTTTAGTCTACTTCTTTTTCTACTCATGTCTACTAAACGTCATGGTGCTAAGTGCATTCGCTTTTTTTTCTTACCAGCCACAGTGGCTAATGGTTTCCCAGAGCATAGAGCACTCCCACTTCCACTCGCGTTCTTATTTTGAAACTCAAAAATGCACCACTTTTGCACACCGACGAACACTACCCTGAGCGTGACCACAAGGCAATGGGTTGAAGAATGAATGTCACATAATCACTCAAACCAATTTCATAAAAAAGGACAATGGCCAACGTCATTGACACACAAATCTGCTGAAGCCAGTGTAAATCATGTCAATTTGATTATTTCAGCAAAATTATCGAAATTTCCAAAAACATTTAAGGTACACAAATGATTAACATGTCCTTAAACAATAAATGACTGTGACCTTTTTTTCATTCCTCATTGCAGACAGTCGCTCACAGACAGATGGCCCACAGACCAAATGCTTCATGGCACGTTTTGGAAGAGGAAGTGTTGTTGAGGGGGCTTATGCTGATTTAATTTGAGGGGGCACAGCTGGCCCATTGTACATCTGACTCCGGATTAAACATGCTGCCTGAATACGCATTTATTTTAAAAAATCAATCTGCGGACCACATGCATGAACTTTGCAAGGAGAGTAATCCATATGGCTCACTGATCAAAGATGATCTGCTAAAAGGGGTTAGCTGGAGTTGAGTTGGTCCTAACCACAGCTAAAAATCAGCCACTTGGTGGGTTTACTGACAAACTGACCCCAAAATGCGCACGACAGACTGTGCAGATTTTTCTTTTGTTTTGTTTGTTGTTTTTAGTGTTGTTGCTCTACTTGAAAGAGAGTCTCAGCTGAAATAGAAGATCTGTAGGTTGCGTTATGCCTAATTCACACCGGGTGTGGAACGGCTGCGATATGTTCTTCTGCCAAACGCCGCAAGGAGTAGAAAGCCTTGGAGTCGACAAGTCAATTAACACTGGCTGCGGTGCGTCGGTGGAACGTCGGCGCTGTTCGCTAGCCTTCACCCATTTTTATCCACCTCAGACAACGGCCATTTTGCCACTTACCGTCGCCTGAAAATGACATCACAGTTGCTCAGGTCTCAGGCAACAACTAATCAAGGCTCAACAAATTTCTGAAGCTGAGGTGGATTCTGCCTATTTAATTCATATTCCACAAACAAAACATTAATCAGAACAATGTGTTTCGACTAGTTGGGTTGCACAGAGCACATTATTAGATTGTTGGGCCGACGTCCTGTTTAAACCAAAATGACAGATCCTATCTCTTCTTCTCCCATGGGATGGAATTTTAAAAGGTTTAGTCTAGAGAATGGCTTGAGACTTAAATTTCACATAATTTGACCAACCCTCAACAAACCATGGCTTCAAACCAAAATGGAAGATTCTCTCTCGCATTTACAGGCATGGCCCCTTTAGAGTGTTTTAGGGTTTCTACTAATAACTAAGACGAAAAATTAATGTTCCTAAATTTCTGACTTGTAGGGTTGAAATTTGGATTTTGCATGATCGGCCAGAATGATCCGGAAATGGACACGATCAACCATACTGAATGACATCCTTTGATTTTTACAGCATGGCTTCTTCAGACCTATTTGTGGATCTATTCATGATATACCCGCTTACAAAATTTCATATTTCTTGCAAACCGTCTTTGGGCGCTAAATTTCTTTTCTAAATTTCAAAGTACCGTCTGTAACCAGAGGAGAGCTTTGGCTGGGGAGCCTCCTTTGCAGCCTCCATTTTGAAAGCAGCAGTCGACGACTTGCTGCACGCTGAGCTCCTGCAGCGGCGCTCCTGCGATGGCGTTGGCTGCTTGCATGGCGCCCACCACGCTAAATGCCCAGCAGCTACCACACTGGAAAAAATGAATGATTGAGAAAAGCTAAAGTTCAAACTCCTGAGGGACGTATTACTCCAAATCCTGTCCTTAATGACCATCTTCGCCAGCAGAAAAACATTTTTCTTATCCCACCACCTTTCCAAAATTAGCTTCCTCATGACTTTGTGAAGGAGACCAGGACAAAGACAGTTCATTTGAATGCATGAGGCTGTCTCTGCCAGTACCGCCCTGCTGGTCAAATAATTGCCCTAATTTATCCTCAAAAAGCAGTCTATTATCAGACACACTGCTCTTAGTTGATGGACACAAAAACATTGTGAAATAACTCAAAAACCATCTTGAACCTTCTTCCAAGACTTTTTATATTTGACCCAGCAGGGATGGTTTTATGGTCCCATCTCCTGAGGGGAAGTGCCTTTTGTAGTTATTAATAATTCACTAATTCATTAATAATGTTTCAAGGGATTTCACTCATTTAACAGGCTGAGCATCAAGTCAAACACTCCCAACAGCTAAAGTCGCTACAATAGAAAGAGAAGTCGACCTACCCACCAAAATGAAAAGTTAAAAAACTGAGCGTGTACAGTGTCTGCCTATGAGGCTGTAGTGTGTAGAGTGTACCCTCCATGCCACCCTTGGACAGTCGAGATAGCCTCCAGCACGCCCGCTACCCTCGTGAGGATAAGCACAGATGAATGAATTAATGAATGAATGAATGACATCTCATAATTAGTCGATTTTTAATAAGATGTGGCGTCAAGCACATTCTCGTGTTAGCTCATCTCACAGAGTCACGAACAGAAGCTATTATTTGTTGAAATGGATTCTACAAATTGAAGTTCTTTAAATTAAACCGAATTTACAATGAATTAATGTATAAATTTGACTCCATCCATCCATCCATTTTTAACACTGCTTATCCTGTTCAGGGTCATGGGGTGCTGGAGTCTATCCCTGTTGACATCGAGCAAAAAGCAGACGACACCCTGAACTGCTCATCAGCCAGTCACAGGACACATATGGAGACAAACAGTCAGTCACACTTACATGCACACTGTCACTGAGCAGGAATCGATCCCACACTGCCTGCACAAACGTCAGAGGTGTGTAACCCTACACTATCAGCGACTCACTTAATTCATATTAATAAAATACAATTACAGTAACTTCACATTTTAATTAAAGACAAATTACAACAATATTAAAAGGAAAATAAATTACATAAAAGGGCTGTATCTCCAAAGTTGTTTCTCATGTTTGAGCCCAAAAACAATTTTATTTCATTTTATATGTTTTTGGCTAAAAATACACCTCTCAATGTTCCATCTTACCGCTTGCTGGTTCTGGACCGGCGCCACCACCGCTCGGTCCCTCCAGTCAAATTTGGCCGGCAGCTCTTTTGTCTTGGTTCCAAGGAATGGTGGAGCTCGCTCAGAGATTGATCCCAAGTACAAATCTGCCGAGAACAAAGAATTCAATGTCCAGTCCAGATGGAGAACATGTAAAGCAGATACAAATCAAGGCAATTCCCTCTCAAATTGCACTGGTAGAAACACAAATTTTGGACTGACATGCTAGTAACATCACAGCATTTGAACAGTAAGTTCATCCTACCACGAAATTCCTCAGGTGAGAGGGAGGAGAAGTGATTGATTCCGTACTTAGCAGACTGAGGTTGTGTAGTAAATGAGTTGAGGTACGCATGACGCTCCGTAGAATCCTGGATTGTCCAAACAACCAAAAATAACACACACGCACGCGCCCACACACACACACGTACAAAAATCTCTGTCAATTTGTATTGAGCATTGTAGTTTATGAAAGTCAAAAATGCTAACTCATTTCATGCCGTGGCTGTTTTGAATTCATTGAAAACTTAATATGTGAAGCAGAAGTGCATCCATATGTAATACCCAATGAAAAAATTACTATATGAGCTTTTCAAAATAGAAGCTGTTTCTGGGCTTTGAGCGTGAGTGAGATTGAGCAGTTGACAAAAGCTGTGGCACTGCCAAACCATGCCAATACAGGTTATAGATATACTATAAAAATAATATATTGTATTGGCGTAAGACTTCTTGTGTCCATAAATGGTCAATTTCACATTTTTTTCCCCCAAATCACTGCGACTGGCATTTGCCAGTGTTGTATTTTTAGCACGTCACTGACCAATTGAAAGTAACAAATGGCTTGGAAACAAATCTATTTACTCTCTTGGACACTTCAACTGTCTGAGAAATCGATATAGATGCTTTTTAGACAATAACAAAAGAAAATAGATACATTTAAGTAAGTCTGTTTTGTTGAGAACCAACGACTGTAAATAGGATCAGCCACAAATTTGTGTGCATATAATTCCCATGTATTACACAATGTGCCAGAAGTAAAAAAAAAATAAATAAAAAAAAAAAAGATTTTATGTTGCAGCACGAGTTGATGTGTAGTGAAATGCTGAAATGCTATAAAACAATCAATATGGATGCTTTTCAGACAATAACAAAAGATAATAGATACATGTAATTAAGTCTGTTTTGTTGAAGGGAGTTAGCATCAGCCACAAATTTGTGTGCAGATTAATTCCCATGTATTACACAATGCGCCAGTAAAAAAAAAGTTAAAAAATATATATATATGATTTTATGTTGCAGCACGAGTTGATGTGTGGTGTTCAGTCACCGACTCGTCACCATTTTTAATTTTGTTGTCATGTACCTCCATTAGTCTTGCCATATATTTTAATTCTATTTAGAAATTAACACTTGATGACTTGAAGTTTAACCTAAATACAACAAATAAAAACTCTAGATTTGTGAGGAAAAAAAACAATGTATCTTATTCATTGTTCTATTTAAATAAACTAGTAAAGAAGTTATTGAATACCAGCGAATTAGCAATAAAAGTTTAGGGAGGATATTGAAGAAAAAAAATCTTTATACATACAGACACTGAAAGGTGGACTATTGCGCTAAACATATCGTTATTGCACTTTAAACGTTTTATTACCGTTTTTACGATTTAAATCCAAACGTAAAAACGCGCACCTGCCTTCTCTATTTCCGGATTGTACCTGAGGGGCGTGGTCTCTAATGACGCACGGTACGCGTTTCTTATTTCTTACCTGAAAACAGTGATTGTAGCTCTCAAACCCGCCTTTACTTTCGTACATGAGGTGGCCGCAACACCCAATTGGAGTAAAGTCACCCGTTAGATTCTTCAGTTCTTCGTCAGAACTCACGTTTTTGCAACACAGCGGAGCGACGAAGGTGACAACTGTCACCATGGCAACAGTATACAGGTAGCACTGATTCATTTTAGTTCCAGAAATGTTCGCGTGAAGATAACGTCACTTTGAACAAACGCGGAAGTGGGAATACCGAGAAAGGTAAACTTGATGATGAGTGGACGTGGCGGCCTTCTTCCTAACGGACACTAGAGGGAGACATTGCTAGAAATTTATCTTTGGAAATGTGGTTTCTTTTTTGTCTTTGGAAAGAATTGTCAGATATTCCTGAGGAAAAACAATTTATACATTTTCAAGAGTAGTATATGTACCGTAGCACACTTAGACTTGGATGATTTTATTCATTCCTTGGAATTACTTCCTCAAGAAATTCTGGTTCCAGTAGAATATTGCAAATTTCATTCATTTCATAAGTTTATTGAGCAACCCAATCTACCAAACAAAACATCAATATATGAAAACAACAGTTCTTTTTGTGGTCACATGAATGACAAAGAGGAGAATAATAAATAAAGTGCATAGCAATAAATAAAGTGTTGAGCAAGAAATAAATAACAATAATAATAAATAATAATCGTCAAGTAATAAAGTATTGAAGGTAACTGCACTTGAGTATGCCTATCATGTCCTATCAGCTCCTTACTCCAATTCTGGAGTTATACAGTTTGGTGGCATGAGGAAATTGCTTTTGTTTTAAGAAATGTTGCAAATTTAGGAAAATAATGGCATAAACAATCAATAATAATTTAACGAAAGCCTGCCCTGCGATTGACTGTCAACCGGTCCAGGGTGTCCCCCGCCTACTGCCCGATGACTACTAGGATAGGCTCCAGCACGCACGCGACCCCCGTGGGGGCAAGCGGTATAGAAAATGGATGGATGGGTGAATGAAAACTGAGAAAAATAATATTTTTGAGGGAGGAAATAGTTCAACTTCATATTTATGTTTTGGTGATTTATGATTCTTCTGAATACCTAATTTTACAGAAATGTATATATTTTTATCTCAGATGTCATCTGAGAATTTTAATTTCTCAGATGTTTTGCCAAGTATAATGATTGTGATGAGATATAATACACTTTTAAACACAGCTGAATTTCTGTTGTCTTCTCTTTCATAGAATGGATCTCGATCTGTAGTATCATTTGGATGCTTGAAGGAAAAGAGATTAACTGGGATTTGAGGGGGAAAAAAAGGTCAGTGCAATATTAGGCTGAGTCCAAACAGGCCTTACGTCTATGGGGATGGCTAGCATGACGTCACTAGTTGTCGGCACATCATTCTCATGTCAAAGGCGCTGCTGGTGACATGTAAAGGTATCACAAAAAATATGTAACTCGACCTCTATATTTCACCATGAAAAAAGCCAGTTCAAAGTGGGACCCAGTCCCAATGAATGGAAAAAGCTTGAATCGCAAACATAAGTGGCAAATTTGTGAAGACGGGTCATTTCCGACCCACTAGTGGTGTACCTGTAACCCAGTGTTGTTGATCAAACTCAAACACAACGGTTGGGTTATGAAATCAATCAATTTTGTTCAATGGTGTGGGCTGGGCATCTTTTACCCAACTGATGCTTTAAAGAATTTCACCAAATGGTTGGTAAAAATGACCCAACTTCTGATCCATCAGTGTCAACCCAGCAGTTGAATTAGAAAATTGACCTAACAGATGTAAGGGTGTGTTGTGTTGTGGTATGTTATTATTGTAACACACAAGGTATTATTATCAATCCCCCGCCTTCTCTCCCTCCCATCAATAACAGTGTTGTAGTCGCACTCAGTCTCTGCAACAGCTGCAGGGAACTTTTTCCACCACCCCCCCTCTCAGTGTGTCCTGCCCTCACCGTGACAGAAGCCGAGGAAATGTCCGAAGCAGCGCAGCAGCTGGCGGGCAGCACCGCCACGGGTGACAACAAGCCCTTCGCAGCCCAGTTGTCCAACGTCTACCTCAGCATCTTGGCGCTGTTCTGCTTCAAGCTCTTCGTCAAGATCTCCCTCAACCTGCTCACCTACTTCTACATCATCCGCGGGAACCGCAAGGAGGCGGCCCGGATATCCGCCGAGTTTTACGACTACACCCAGCAACGCGGTGAGTGAATGAAGCTTTCAATTTGAGAAGCTCTGCACACAGCGGCGGCGTGTCCTGATGACACGGTCACCAAGTTGCAAACCAGACAAATTCTATTTAATTTGACATTACAGACATTTCATTAATTTCGCATTAGAGTGATCCCAAACTGCGTTGTAATCATCTTAATGTCGACTGCACATTCATTACTGTGGCAAGGCAGCACAAGTTTGGCAGCTCCTTTTCTCTCATGTATTATTAGAACGCAGTCAGCACCCACCCACGCACACGCACGCACGCACACACGCACGCACGCACACACACACACACACACACACACACACACACACACACACGCACACACACACACACACTCACTGGCCTAGTTTCCATTCCCAGCATTGGCAGTGAAACCCCCTTACACCACTCAATGGCAACAGACAACATTCTTAGGGCAATATGATCACATATTCGACAAAGAAGAAAAAAAGTTGTATATGTTTTAGAGAAAACGCCACGTTTGCAAGTATATATTTGGAGGGGGCGAGTGGCATATCAAGAAAATGGTTGTATATTTCTTTATTTTCAAGAATTTGTGTATTTTCAAAACTAAAACGAATCCGTTTTGGTCATTTGGCTGCCTCACAGTGCAAAGGTGGTGGGTTCAATTCCAGCTCTTGCCTTGGAGTTTGTGCTTGTGCTTGCGTGGGTTTTCTCCGGGTACTATGGTTTCAAAAACATGCATGGTAGGCCAATTGAACACTCCAGATTGTCCGTAGGTGTGAGCACGAAGGTTTGTTTATCCATGTGTGCCCTGCGATTTGCTGGCAACCAGTTGAGGGTGTCCCCCCGCCTACCTCCCAAACTTAGCTGGGATAGGCTCCAGTTTCATCCTCATGAGGAAAATGGGTTCAGTTAATGGATGGATAAATGTGGTATAGTCTCCAAAAGTTGTATATATTTAGGGGGGAAATGCACATTTTCATAAGGGAAGTAACATTTTTGAAGAAAACTTATATTTTCACATAAAATAAATTTTTAAGTCAAATTCATTTATATAGCCTTTGATCACAAACACGTCTCAAAGGGCTTTGATTTTGAGGTAATTTTAAAACATTATGTTTTAGTTAAAAGATGCTTTTATTTTAAAAGTTTAAATTTTCATTTGTATTTTATACTGTCCAAAGAAATGCAGCAAAAATATGGTCTATTCACAAATTGTCTTTTCTCAAAAGAAAAGAAACAAGGTGCCTAGTTTCAGGACCCCCCCCCCCACCAAAAAAAAAAAAAAAAAAAAATTGTATTATTAATGACATCTTATGTTTTTTAGTTTTAAAAAGTGGTTTATTTTAGTATTGTTTTTTATGTTTATTAGGGGTATACCATATTTTCAATTTGAAAAATAATTAATTTTCAATTTGGAAGTCATATTTTTTAACCCTCTCAGGCTCAAATTAACCTTTAGTCACAGGAAAAATATGATATATTAAGTCTTGGTTGACTAGAACAAGGCCTGGGTAAGATTAATCATCATCCAGGACCTCAGTGTCACTGACTGCATGTATGTTATGAATTTCAACATCAAGGTTGTTTGGATTAGGTCTTGCTATTGCTACGAGTGGCTCATCATCATCAGGGCTGAAGTCAGACTCATGTGCTTCAGAAATGTACTCAATGTCTGAATCACCAACTTCATTTGATTATGCAAAATATAAATAAGTAGATAAATAAAATCAAGCTTTTAAGATCAAATAGGATTATTTTTTAATAACAAATTTATTTTAAACTGTACATCCATCCAGCTGAAGAGCTGTATGAATAATTTTACCTTTCAAAAGGTTTTGTGTCACTCTGGTAACACATCAGGTGTACCTAGTAGAGTGTCTGCTGCGTGTATTCAGGCATGTTGACATTTGTATCACTTATGTTTGATTATTTTCCTACATCAATGAAGCGTAATTGCATATTGAGTGTTCCAGCTGAGCGTAGTAAACACCTAAATTGTGTACAAATGCTTACATTCACCTTAGCAATTAACCTTGTTATCTTATTTTAGCACTATTACCTGTGCGATGTAGCGTAACATGATTATCCGGTGCACTAAACACCTTGTGTGTTGTAAAGGACCCTCAGCGGGTGTGTTCATGGCTGACTAATGAATCATTGAATGAACTGTCCACCGCTCTAATGAACAAACCGCCCACAGGATCCTGGACGGACCGCTCACCACTTCACGATGCCGCCAGTCAGGGTCGCCTCCTCGCTCTCAGGACCCTCATTGCGCAGGTGAGGAGGAGTTGGGGTGTCATGTTAATTGGTATATATTTATAGGCAGGACTATCCAAAAAGTATGGAAACGCATGAAGCATTTAATTATATAAGGCGTTTGGCATGGGCCGAGGATGAGCACTTTCAGTTAAGCAACTCAAAACTAGAGTGGGATAACTCCATTGGTGTGTTTTTTTTAAGAAATCACATCTTAGTTCCAGTTTTGTAATTAGTGGCAATATTTTTTCACACTGTGCCAACTTCCATTTCCAACACGGCCACACCCATAACCAGGCATCACTTCCTACCAAAAAAATCTTCCCAGAAAAAAGAGATTTAGAGATTGCCACAAGACTCAGAAAGTAAGTCTTGCTCCATCTTGAGTGCCAGTGTAGCAGGACGTCAGTGTAAAAGAATATTATGAATCATCTTTCAAGAAATAGTGATACATTTGATGGGTGTTTGAACTTAGACCACTCTTGCATTTGCAGTCAACATTTTTGTTTAATCCCAGTTGTTTCTTTTCTTTCAGGCAGCCCACATGATACTGACCAGGATTCAACCAATGAAATGGAAGATGATGACAATACTTCAGTTGTGGCTAAAATCTAAAAGTCCAAAATTATTAGATCTGGCAAAAGGCCGAAATCTGAGGAAAACCACAACTTCTAAAATAATAAACGAGCATACAAACGAAAAGCATCCAGAAGAAATGTGAGAAATGATGATATTACAAGACATTCCGTTTTGGGTCAGAAACACAATTCATTGCCATCTAAATCATTTAGCTAAAACTAAAAGTTAAATCACTACACTGCAAAATGACAAAAATGGAGTTACCCCACTATAGGTGTCAGTGGCGAGATTGAAGTTGTAGGTCAGGAATCCAGAAAATAGGGTCATTTGGGGTTGGGAAATTAACTTTATTTTATTGAAATGTTAGATTCAATAAACTGTATTTTTTTCAAAGGCATGTGTTAAATGAAAAAATAATTTGTGTTTGTATAGTTTTTTTTTCTAGAAAAAAATATTAAGGAGAATTGTAAATTCTCAAGGAAAATTATGTTGAAGAAAAACGTTATAATGTAATTACGTGTGAGAAAAGGTAGATATAAATACATTTATATTTTCATATGTATATGCATATTTTCTTCAATGGTTGTAAACTAGCTCGAGAAAATATTATTTTTCTCATAAATGTATGTTCTCTAAAAAAATAAAATAAAATACTATTTTACAAAAGGGATTAAAAAAATACAACTTTTTAATTTTTAAATTAACCCAAACATTGAATGACGATTTTTTTTTTACATTTAATTTTTTTTAAAATGTCATTTTGTAAAAGAAAGGTATTTTCTTTTTTTTTTTTTTAAATATTCTATTTGAGGGAGGCCCGAGTAAATCAGTTTGTGGGTACATTATACTAATGTCATGATAATCTCAGGATATAGTACAGTAAAGTGGATTGACAGGAAATGCAGAATAGAACATCTCAGCTTTATTTTCTTTTAATCAGAGGCACTTCAATAATACCTGGTGGCATTCCCACTTAACAAGAGTTTGTGCTTTAAAGATTGTGAAACAACAAACTAAATGTTTGTGTACGTGTGCGTGTGTACGTTCAGGGTCACAACGTTAACAGCGTGACCATCGACCATGTTACCCCTCTCCATGAAGCCTGCCTTGGAGACCATGCACCCTGCGCCAGAGCCCTCGTCGACGCCGGCGCCGACGTCGGTGACTTTTTCAAAAAACAGTGATGTCAACCACTTTCCCGGCAATAATATAAGGGTGTCTGCAGGTTAACGCCTTGACGGTCGATGGCGCCACACCACTGTTGGATGCCTGCGCGGTGGGCAGTGCGGCGTGCACTGAAGTCCTCCTGGAAAACGGCGCCAGGGCTCAGAGCCTCGCCCACCAGCCATCACCCATCCACGAAGCCACACGCAGAGGTCAGTACGTTTTGCTCAGTATTTTTAGTACAGTAATCCCTTGTCACTCCGCGGCTCACCTTTTGCGACTTCACTCATTCGTGGATTTTTATAAGAAATCAATGGGAAAAATAATTAGCTAGACTAACCGACAGAGAGTGACAGGATAACAACGTTTAAATACATTTTATTTTATTTGCTGTAAAGGTACAATACATGCACAGAACAGTGTGGAAATGGTTATTTAGGGATTGGGAAAGGTTTATGTAGCGTAAAAGTTTTAGGGAGGGTTTATAAAGTCTTGATGTAGTGTATAAATACATAAATATATTTCTATTTCGCAAATTTTCGCGTGGGTTGTTCTGGAACGTATCTTCTGCAATAAAAGAGGGATCACTATAGTTATTCAGTTTCCAAAAACAATGTGTTTATTTGGAGAAAAAGTTGTCTATTTCCCAAACCATTTTGTTATATTTCAAGAAAATAAAGTTAATGTTTTCCATTTTTGAGAAAAAAAAACACCAGGATATTTTGGAAAAAAAAAATCTGGTAACTTTGATT
This sequence comes from Syngnathus floridae, assembly GCF_059516105.1. Taxonomy (NCBI): domain Eukaryota; kingdom Metazoa; phylum Chordata; class Actinopteri; order Syngnathiformes; family Syngnathidae; genus Syngnathus; species Syngnathus floridae. The sequence goes on along the minus strand of NC_142413.1, from coordinate 15,966,193 downwards.
TGAGAAATGTAGCTAAGATTATTTTGTAAATATATTTTCTAGAGTCCTATATTTTGTAATATATATAAATAAGTATATTTACAAGGGGAAAAAGAAAAAAAATGTACATAGTATTTCCAAGAAAAAAACCCATAAAAAAGTATATATTTCTGAGGAAAAAATTGAATTTCCCACCCGTCCTCTGTCAAGGTCATTGTGCTTGCGTAGACGTTCTGCTGACGTGGGGTGCGGATGTAGACATGGACACCCCTCACTTGGGCACGCCGCTCTACACCGCTTGCGTCTGCCAGGAGCTGGAATGTGCCAGGAAGCTTCTCAGGGAAGGTATGTTTAGTCCTGGGGAGTCTTTTAGGATTTCCCAACATTCTAAATTGCAACACAGTTTTTGTTTTCATAACGGGCATGACATCAATGCTTTTCTTTCCATAATTTCATCATTGCTGTTCTTGTCTAAATGGTCCAGAATTTCTCAGCCCGTTTGTCTATTTACACACAAAACAAACTCTTAAAGTTTTATTTCACTCCTTCCCAGCATGCATGAATACATCAAGGCCTGACAATTATTGCTTTTTCATCAATGCGACCTTGTCTAAAAACCCTTCCTTATTTTCGAGTATTTTTGAACGCATCATTGTTTCTAGAACAATGTCGTGACATCATTCCTTTTAAATCTTTGATTTTGATTTTTTTGTCTTGTTAAAATAGTTCACAGGGCATCCAATGAGTGTTTTTGGGCTGTTAATGCGTAGAATTTACCATCCATCTCTGGTAAATGTGAACATTGGAGGTGATTAAATATCATCCATGTGTGATATTTACCAGTGCAATTGTCTTGAGGCTGACACAAAAATGGCGTCCGAGACATTATTAGAGGTGGAAAATTCTTAAATCTAGTGAGTGCCGGTCTCAACATGAACTGCAGTTTGCTATTCACAAATTCACCTACTATTTGAGTTGAACTCACTTATTGGGTTAATTTGGGCTGTTACCGTACCAACCTAAAATACCAAAAGATAGTGCCAGAGTTTTGGCTAATGGGAATGTCGTAATTGGTGTCAAGGAACTACTGTGGGATGAACCCTGCTGTGAAAAGCAAAAATCTGCATGTAATTGATTCCACCCTCCCACTAAAAGGCTATATATGTTATAAATATATATGCGACAAGATGACGGTGAAGCTCTTGTTTTGGTTAAGGTCTGACTAAATGAAGCTCCTCCCCTCTTTTATGCATCAAAGATCTTTGTGCATGATGAAGGTGCTAAGTTTAGCTCGGTGTGTCAGCAGAAGTTTCTTCGCCGAATCCCACACACACACTTTTAGTGTATTTCTTTGAAATCAAGAATTCTGTCTGTTAGAGTGGTGCTCACTCTAACTTATTTTTGCAAGAACCACATGGGAGACAAGTAAGTCCTTTTAAACACCTGCAGGTGGAGAGTCCATTCGTCGCTGTGCGTTGAGCGATGATCGAATGAGGTCTGACTCAGGCCTCCTGCAAGAGCATATTTATTGAGAACAAGCAGGGTGGGGGTGACATTGGACATGTTTGGTGGTCACCTCAAGCAATTGGTTAATCAGTGCGGAGGGTCCCAGCTCATTGTTTTACAAGGTCGTGGAAACAGAAACTAGTGGAGCATTTTAGATGACTAACTAAGCAAGAATGTTTCCACACCATTTGGAATGTTTCAACAACTGAATGGTTAAACTTTTCAGAGTCAAGGAAAGATAAAAGGTTTAAACAAAGTTAATAATTCTAGTCTACATTCCAACATAATCATACAATCAAGATAATCTGTAAACCCACTGTCAACCAATTATTTTGGGGGTCATGTAAAAAAATCTTGAAATGATATTTAACCTTAGTATTTATAAGCATATTCACTGGTGTTTGACCGTACGTGATATATTTTGTTTCCCTTTCAGGCGCTAATGTTCAGAAAGGCAAATCCCTGGACTCGCCTTTGCATGCAGCGGCAGAGAAAGACTGCACTGCAATTGTAAAGTTGCTGCTTGACTTTGGCGCCGACATCAATGCTCGGGATGGTGAGTGTCGACGACCAGTGGATGTGGCCCCGCCCAGCAGCTTCACGGAAGGCCTCCTGCTCCTCTACGAAGGTAAAGTTGTACTTGTCTGCTTCATGAATTAAACTCCTTTCATAATGATTTTTTCCATTTTGTAGCCATGCCGCGAATGCTGATTCAGCTGTGCCGCCAGTGCATAAGGGCATGCATCGGCCGGGACAGACTGCACCTCCTCTGTCATCTGCCCCTGCCAGGTCGAATCAGGAACTTCCTACAATACCAGTGATAATGGGAAAAAGGACTTTTTAATAGGTTGTATGCAAATAATCGAGTCTCTGAAGTGCCTACCCACCCAAGTAAATCTTTTGCGAGCTGTCTATTTCGCAAAAAAAAAAAAAACTGGGAGTGACCCAGTACCATATGCAACCTACATTACATTATGATGACTGGTGATGAATAGCCTTTGTAAAAATTTCACAAAATGTACTTTGAAAAATGTTATTGTACGTTATTACGTTTATTTCTTCTCTGTAGACTGTTGAAAACTCAATAAAACACTTTATTTTATAGACGGATAATTTGCCTAATTCAAAGGGCGCAGTGTGGTAGTTGCAAGCTTGTCCACTATAGGCAGCAAAGCGCCACAACACCATTATTTTGCTCCCATCGGGAAAACGCGAGAAAGAGTTGCCATAGTTACACAACCCAACACACCCAAGGCCTGTAACGTCACACTGGCTAGCTTTAGCCAAAACCGACCCTGTGTTACAAAGGGAGGACGCAGACGACGAGAAGAAAACAGAGAGAACTCGATTCGATTTATGCGGTGTTTGGCTTGAAGCCAGCCCACGAAATAGTTTGAGAAGTAGGGTTAGTTTAAAAAAAAAAGAAAGAAAAAAACAATGACGGGGCTGCCGAGGGACGTCACAAGATGGCTGCAGAGCCTCGAACTGACTATCCAGCCAATGAACGTACGCAGGTAAATAAGTGGTCAATTACCTTTTAAAATAAATATAAATACATATTGAATTCATTATTAGTAACAGTATGTAATATTAAAATCAGCAATAAAATCAACCCCCCTCCCAAAAAAAAAATATTTTCACCCCGACATGCATACAAAATGAAAATGACAAAAAAGCTATTTAAAACAAGTTTTGCTTTCATGGTTTTTGTCGCCCAAGGGTTGTATAATTGTTTTCTGATATTAGATGTGCATTGATTAATTGACAAGTAATCGATTAGGAAATTGATTGAATTTTGATATCCTTTTTTTTTCTTTATAAGCATCTAGTCACCTCCTTTGATTTGAATTTGTCCAAAAAAATTCTGCCCCTCTCGCAATAGTAAATGTCAGATTTCTTTGATCTTCAATGAAAGACGATTTTTACTTTGGCAAACAATGATCAACATTTTTGTCAATTTTTTGACATGTTGCAGATCAAATAAAAAAAAAAACTGCATTTATGCTCTGACAATTTAAAATATTTTTTTATTTCCAAATAAAGGGGCGGATATTAAAATTTATTTAACTGATAAAATAATTGACAGATTAATTACCTATTAATATAATCATTAGTTGTAGGCCTAAGATTAAACAGTGTTTTTTCCCCCTTGGCCTTAACCTCCACAGAAGTAATATTAATACATATATTCAATTTCACAGACAACTGATCAAATCAATTAATTACCCCTTTGTCGTTATCTTATGTATGGTCTTTTATCTTCCCAGAGACTTTTGCAGTGGCTACCATGTAGCTGAGATATTTTGCCGTTATTATCCCAGGGAGTTTGAAATTTGTTGCTTCACCAAGGGAACATCATTCTCTATCAAGCAGGACAACTGGAACAAGATACGCCGAGTAAGAACAGAAGAAAAAATAACGTAAAAAGAGATTCGGGCAATGTTGCAATTAATTTTATCGTCTTTACTTCTGCTTTCAGTTGACTGTGTTCCCTTTATGAAGGGAGACAATGCCATTAAGGTCCTATATATATATATATATATATTTATATGTGTGTGTATGATGTCGTCACTCAAATTTTAAATGCATCAGTTAGAGCATGTTTTTTGTACTGACAGGCACTGCAGAAGTTGCGTCTGCACCTGACTGAGAAGCTGATCTACGGGACCATCCACTGTAAACCGGGAGCAGCTGAGTTGCTGCTGCAGCAGGTGTATTCTGTCCTGACCAAGCACAGGTGACCCTTAAATGTAGACAGGCCATAGCATAACCATCCTAAAGCGACACAAAGAAAAAAGGTGTGCCACATGCCAGTTTTGTATACATAGCAGCCATTAAAAAGTTGTTTTTCCATCACATGTCCACCTAATTTAGCAAAATCATCCTTTCAGGCCTCAAACAGCTCAAAGTTCAGAGTTGGATTTCTCTGACCAGAAGTACCAGCAACTACTCCCTCCCGTGGCTCGGTCCACTGCCACCACGGCCGTGAAGAGCAACCTGAGAAAGACTGAGATCTTGGCCCTGCCTGACACCCTCATCAATGGGCGGAGGGCCGAAGCCATCATCAGCAAGCACCGGCAAGACAAGATTGCGGACAGGGCGATGACTGATCGTGGTGAGACCACCGGGAAGCCATTTTGTGTCGAGTGAAGGCTTTCAGGACAAAACAATTTCTTAATGATTTTCTTTATCAACAGGGCATTCAAACTTGGTCAAGTCAAAACTCATACAAACAACAGTGGAAAATCTGAATGGAGATGAAAATTACTCTGTCAGCGGTGAGACTGCTTAAGTGCACTTCTGTAACCATAATTTAAAAAGAAAAACACTAAAACAAACGCAACGTAATTCTAATCATAATACATAGATAAAAGTACAAATCTACCTAGAGTTACCTGTAATATTGACTCTTATTGAGATTATTGTCAACTGGACCAACAATACGTATACTGCATTGAATTCATAAAATGGTATGTACAGCAATTGTAAATCTACATTATTTTTAACAAAAATTGAAACCTTTATGCATAGTTTCAAGCTACAAGCATTGTCTAAATGTTTAGTTATAATTTTTTATTCATGAGAGCTACAAAATATTTTTAAAAAATTAAGCGTTACTATCTTGAAGTCTGGCTCAAACTACTCTTGTGTTTTCTAGAGCTGTGCCTCCAATCACCACTGAGTGGTGGTGTCGTCTCGTACAAGACCATCAAAGTGAACCAGCCTGCCAGAAGACTTCCACAAAGCTGTTAAAGCAAACGTGCATGCATCACCCACTTCACCCCTCACAATTCAAACCAGTTCCCAATGTCTCAGTAACGTAAAGTTCTGTAGCTTGCTCTTCTCAAATTTCCTCCAAGGATCTATAATTGACAAAATTAACATGCTCTACGTGAAATCTTACAAAGACAAAATGGATTGTATTTTCCCAGGTTGAGGCAGCAGCACTTGATCGCCATAAATTATACCTGTCAATTATAGCAGATCCAAGTATGTGGCGCATATAGTGTTCGCAAATAAATATCCCCCCCTCACCCCGGTTTTACAGAGTGCGCGTGTGTGTGTGTGTGTGTTTGCGTGTGTGCGTGTGTGTGGGGGGATGCATTTTGCCTGAATTTGCAAGTGTCAGTCTGATCAAATATTCTAGATTCAAGTTTTTAATTGTCAATCATAACAAAACAAAGAGTTAAGACCTTGTGTGTTTACTTATTTTTATTGTAACAATCAATTGTAACAGTCAATATATTGTGTAATGGCCAGCAACTTTTTTTTTTTTTACATTTGATGGGTGGGACACAACTATTTGTATTCAAGACATTTAAAGAGTCACTTTGTTCTCCCTCTTTCTCGAAGCACCATTACACCGACACTGGTACATATAGACCACAAGTGTCAAACTAAAGGCCCAGGGGCCAGTTACGGACCGCCACATCATTTTATGTGGCCCGCGAAGACAAATTGTGCATCAAATTCGTGTGATTCCAATCCAGTTTCCGCCCCTCCCACAGCACAGAAACAGCCCTAACCAGAGTGACCAACAACCTTCTTATGGCCTCTGACTCAGATTCCACCTCGCTCCTCATTCTTCTTGACCTCACTGCTGCGTTCAACACCACTCACTGCTGCGTTCAACACCATTGACCACAACATCCTCTTCGACCACCTCCAACACCACATTGGCCTCTGCCACACTGCCCTTCGCTGGTTTCACTCCTACCTCACTGACCGGACTGAGTATGTGGTCCTGGGGGATGCTAAATCTCACCCCCGCACTGTCACCTGTGGGGTCCCCCAGGGCTCCGTACTCGGTCCTAACCTCTTCACCATCTACATGCTTCCCCTTGGGTGAGTCGTCAGATGGCATGGAATCCACTTCCATTGCTGAACTGATAACACACAGCTGTACCTAAAGGTCATCCTCATTTCTATTGCCCCGTGTAAACCCTTCGATCTTTTATTGTCCTTGTTTGGTAAAAGACGATAAAAGACATATAAATACCCACGCCAACATTTAAAATATATATATAAAAAAATGTGGGTTGAAAAGTTGACGCCTATATTTATATCTGTGCATCTGCCCGAGCTCAGGCCGGGTTGCCATGGCAACGACGCAGCAAAACCCACACAGGAGACTGTAATTAGCTTACTGTGAGCCTCTTTTAAGCCTATATGCTGCACCCATCGTTTAATATTCACTCAAGCATGTCGATGTGCTAGCTGTGTGTATGCCAGTAAATGGAACAGTGGGAAGAGGCTTGAAATGCCCTTAGAAAGTGTTTTGCCATCTGCTGAGTTTTCCTCACTGCACTGAGAGAAGGAGGGAGGATGCTTGTTAGATTGTAGGTGGGGGTCTATGGAAGAGTGAGGATCCCTCCTCCCACTTCCACGACACAAATCTTCCACTTTGATTACCAAAGCCGTGTTATCCATGGGAAGCATGTATGAATGACATTTTTTCTTATAACAATTTACGATTCTCCATGTTTGAATTGAACTCCTGAAATAAATGAACTTTTATACCATATTGTAATTTTAGTGTACTAATGTAATATTATTATTGTTAGCCATTTTATGTTTTACAAACAAACTGAAGAAATAGTAAACCACATTATTTCTTCGTCAAATTAATTATTTCTTAGCATCAAAATGAATCGATGGTACGCTTAATGAGAAACTTGAGAATTATTTCTGGCTAAAATTGCAGTCCATAAAGGTAAATTGAGTTTGAAGTCCTCATTTCAGTTAAAAAAAAAAAAAAAAAAAAAAAAGGTAAAACATCAAGAGGACCCCAGAAATTAAATAAAATGCCTTTAAACGCAATACGATGTCTCTGACAATTGTGGTCAAATGAGGAAAAAATTATAACATCCAGGTGCGTGCAGAGGGCAGAGCCAACGAGGCAGTGGCCCTGGGCATCCCCCTGGGTGGGAAGGGCATCCACGTTAAATAGTATTTTATTACTGCAGAAGTAAATTGAGAAAATGTAGCTGCATGGTCAAAGTTGGTAAAACTGGAAAACAAGAATGAGAACACATTTCACCTGAACATTACATAAATAAAACCTCAAACAAGAAACATGCAATGAAGGTCAGTCAGTACTGAAGGATAACTATAATAAATATACAACGCAGAAACAAAACAAGAAAATGTTTAACTGTCCATGATAATTATATGAATAAAACATAAAACACAAAAATCCATCTGTGTGTCACTGAAGCAAAGTGGGATGAACACATAACCATCCATCATCCCTAAAATAAATGGAAAATGGGAAAATTGCATGTGTCTGTCACAAAATAAAATGAGAAAATGTAGCTCTCAACATCCTATCTATTATTGGAGAATTATAGCATGGATGTGTTTTAACTGTTCATCATCACAGAATAAAATTGAAAACATGAAAATGTGATTGTCTCTTACAGAAATAAAACCAGAAAATTCAATTGTCCTTTAAAACTGAAACAGAACAGACACTCTCAATGAAAAAACAAGTGTGGTAACTGTCCATTATCATAGATGTAAAACTAAAAACAGAAAAGAAAAAAATGATAAAATATCCATCATAGAAGTAAAACAAAAAATGAGAAATAGTAATTGTCCAGCATTACATGTAAAAATGTGTCCAAATGAGTACATGCACGTGGATTTGGGCCAATATATGTAAAGGGCAAGTGTCAGTGTTCCTAACATCCTGCTAAGAAACAAACAAAAATCTTTGTCAACTGCGACACAAATTTAAAGTGAGTTCATTCTAGCTGTGTCTTTAAAGAAATCCATCCAGTAAATAATTTATTCATCTTGCAGTGTTACATTGGCTATAGTGTTGGCTCGTGAGTGAACGATTCGTTCAAAGAAACGAATTTCTTTTTTTAGTGCACGAGAGTGAACGAATCACTTCCTAAAGTGATTCGTTCTTTTTTCAGTTCATATGACTTCAAGCAGTAGATGTCGGTAATGCGCATTGAAGCTGGTGCCACCTCGCCGTAAAACAAAACGAAGAAGAAAATGACATAACTTCCCATTCACGAACGAGTCGTGAATTGCATTTCCCATTCACCAACTGAACAGATCTGTGAGTGAACGAGTCAGTGAGTGAGTGATTTGCATTTCCAGTTCATCGCGAGAACGGATCAGTGAGGGAACGAATCCTGACTTTCCCGTTCGCGAACGAGTTAATGGATGAACTGCCTTCAGTGAACGTGTTGCGTCTCCTGGCGTGAACTATGTAAGCTAGTATGTAAAGAAAGAACCACTCACTAAAACACCACTTCTTTTCTACACGTTTTCTCCAAGCTATCGGCTAACTTTATTGTATGAAGGGATGCGCCGTTATGCAACAACGGGGAGATTATGCTTCTCTTTGGGTAATCTTGATTTTATGACACTTGTAGTAGTTTTTAAATAACGTATATGCATATGTACGCCTGAATATTGTTATCCAATATATCTACTCCAATTTCACATTAGATTACTAGTTTGAAATTTACTTTTAATATTATTATTATTATTTTCAAATAAACATTTATGTTAAAACTTGTCTGGTGTTTTATTCCTTGTTTTTTATTCGCCAATTAAAACATAAAAATGAAACATTTGGTTAACTGTTGTATATGACAATATGTGGAGGTACACCTCATGGACATTTCAATAGGTACACTACACGAGGTAAAAAAAATTAAAAAATAATAAATAAATAAATAAATAAATAAATAAATAAATAAATAAATAAATAAATAAATAAATAAATAAATAAATAAAGGGTTAGTTGCACAATAAAAGCATATTTATTTACAGTTTCACACCTGGGATCGAACCAAGTGCTTACCGAGTAAGAGCCCATGTCATTATCCAGTCAGCTATTTTGACCTGGAAGCCAGTGGTCGTCTGCACTGTTTTGTACTAGTGATGTGCATTCCAGTTAAGTGAACTGAATCCTTAGAATCGAATTAGAATAGAATTATTATTTCCCTAATATAGTGGCCTGTTATTAGCTACACTTGAAAATGGCGGTGTACCTAATGGAGTGTCCGTGTGATTCCCTCGTTAAGTGCACCTGCGTGAAAAGTTTTAGCTCCTGCGGAACGTGAAAGTGACCAAAAACTTTTCACGCAGGTGCGCTTAACGAGGGTCATTTGGAAAACATGTTGGAACGCGGCCCGAGGACTAGAGCTTGAGACCTGTGACCTTTGACCATGATATTTCCTTAATAAAGTGGCCTGTTATTAGGTACACTTGAAAATGGCGGTGGACCTAATGGAGTGTCCGTGTGATTCCCTCGTTAAGTGCACCTGCGTGAAAAGTTTTAGCTCCTGCAGAACGTGAAAGTGACCAAAAACTTTTCACGCAGGTGCACTTGACGAGGGAATCACACGGACACTGCATTAGGTACACCGCCATTTTCAAGTGTTCCTAATAACAGGCCACTTTATTAGGGAAATATCATGGTCAAAGGTCACAGGTGTCAAGCTCTAGTCCTCGGGGCCGCGTTCCAATATGTTTTCCAAATGACCCTCGTTAAGCGCACCTGCGTGAAAAGTTTTTGGTCACTTTCACGTTCCGCAGGAGCTAAAACTTTTCACGCAGGTGCACTTAACGAGGGAATCACACGGACACTCCATTAGGTACACCGCCATTTTCAAGTGTAGCTAATAACAGGCCACTATATTAGGGAAATAATAATTCTATTCTAATTCGATTCTAAGGATTCAGTTCACTTAACTGGAATGCACATCACTAGTACAAAACAGTGCAGACGACCACAGGGTTCCAGGTCGAAATAGCTGACTGGATAATGTCATGGGCTCTTGCTCAGTAAGCACTTGGTTCGATCCCAGGTGTGAGACTGTACATAAATGTGCTTTTATTGTGCAATTAACCCTTTATTTATTTATTCTTTTTTTTTTCACCTCGTGTAGTGTACCTATTGAAGTGTCCATGAGGTGTACCTCCACATATTGTCATATAAAGCAGTTAACCAAATGTCTGATTTTCATGTTTTAATTGGCGAATAAAAAAAAACAAGGAATAAAACACCAGACAAGTTTTAACATAAATGTTTATTTGAAAATAATAATATCAAAAGTAAATTTCAAACCAGCAATCTATTGTGAAATTGCAGTAGATATATTGGATAACAATATTTAGGCGTATATATGCATACACGTTATTTAAAAACTACTACAAGTGTTATAAAATCAAGATTACCCAAAGAGAAGCATAATCTCCCCGTTGTTGCATAACGGCGCATCCCTTCATGCAATAAAGCTAGCCGTTAGTTTGAAGAAAACGTGCATAAAAGAAGTGGTGTTCCAGTGAGTGGTTCTTTCTTTACATTCTGGCTTACATAGTTCACGCCAGGAGACGCAACACGTTCACTGACTGATCCGTTGATGCACGGGAAGGCAGTTCACCCATTAACTCGTTCGCGAACGGGAAAGTCAGGATTCGTTCCCTCACTGATCCGTTCTCGCGATGAACTGGAAATGCAAATCACTCACTCACTGACTCGTTCACTCACAGATCTGTTCAGTTGGTGAACGGGAAATGCAATTCACGACTCGTTCGTGAATGGGAAGTTACGTCATTTTCTTCTTCGTTTTGTTTTACGGCGAGGTGGCACCAGCTTCAATGCGCATTACCGACATCTACTGCTTGAAGTCATATGAACTGAAAAAAAACCTCGTTCACTGAAAAAGAAATTCTTTTTTTTTTGAATGGACCGTTCACTCACGAGCTAACACTATTTAGTACTTACCCAACGCGCGCGGAACGAAATACTCAACGGATAAGAGTGACTCGAAGTGTAAGCGGGGTGTCCGCCGAGCTCGCCACGTTTGGCGAGTAGCTCCGTCGCTGCCCTCAAACACCTCAGGTTTCAGGGTTCGACTCCCCACCCCTGCGAGATGTGCGAAGCATGAATGTATTAACGCTTGACAAACTTCTCCCCGCAGCACTAACCACATTGTATTGCACGCTTCTCTCAACAGGGAGACTTTTTCTTGTTTATTTACCCGTCGAAGCTGTTCTAAAACAACAGCTCGTATGCTTGATACATATTAGATGAGGTAAAAAAAATAAATAAATAAAAAATCCCGTCATTTACTTCATATGGTGTACCGGCACAAAAGTTTGCAGTGCCGAGGACATGTGGAGCCATAGAACGAAGTTATTTCGAAGCACCGATGGCCGAGCGGTTGGGCTCGTGAGTGAACGATTCGTTCTTTTCAGTGAACAAGAGTGAACGGATCACTTCCTAAACTTTAGGACCTAAAGTGATTCGTTCTTTCTTCAGTTCATATGACTTCAACCAGTAGGTTGTCGATTTGGACACATCAAGTGGTGAGACTGTCAGTCCACTGGCAGAAGGATCATGAGGATGGATATGCCAGGCAAGAGAGCTCGAGTAAGACCTAAGAGAAGATTAATAGAGCTGGGGTACACCCATGACCAGCCAATCATAGGGCACAGTCTATCCTAGTTGGCATTTTGGTGAATGAAATGTAATAAAACCTGCAGTGGTCACCAGCATGAACCTAAGGTGCATGTTGCTGGAATGTGAGCAGAAGGCGGAGAGCCTGGAAGGAACCATGCTACTCCACAAAGGAAAGCCAATAATTGAAACCCATAAGCTCGGACTGTAAGGCAGACTTGGCAGCCACTACTCCGCCATCTTTTATCTTTTGCCATTTAATTAAATTCCACGTCTGACGGTATTAAATAAATTCCCAAAAAGCATAAAATGTAAGTGAATGTTCCTGGTAGTGACAACAGTATATAAAATGTCTGCAAGAATTAGGACAGGGAATTAGGGGGGGGGCTGCATGGACAGGACCACAATGTGGCAACGCGTCACCACCGCCTGTACAATAGAATGTGTACGACTAATACGATTAGGCAGAATCCCATTTGGAAATCAGATGTTCTCCCTCAACACCCCCCCCCCCCCCAAAAAAAAAAGGGGATTGTTGCATTAATGCAGTGGAGCTCGGTTGGGGTGGTGTGGTTGGATCATTTTGGGTGGGGTCGGGGGTTCTTCTTTTCATGCATGGGTCTCGTCTAGACACTCTTCGCAGCGTTCCCAGCGCATTTCACCTGCCTTGCTCAGCGCTCGCCCACCCCCTTCCCCCACCACACATGCGCTTTTGAGATCACCCTTTGCTCCACACAACCCCCTCCTCCTCACTACCCCCCCTACCCCCCCAACCCCATCTCCTCCTCCACTAGAGACCAAGGAGGGCTTTTCAGCACTTGTCTCGGCAGCGTGCAATGGACAGCACCACAAAGACGGATGCTTGACAGAGAGCTGACAGTACTGCCTGGAACCGCCACCACTAATAGGACAGCATTTTGTGGACTACACCATTTGACATAAACAACCTCAAGACCCTGAAACACAAAGAGGCTTCTTCGTTGCTACAAAACATAACAAACAAACACGATGGAAGAAGACATGGACGAGGGGCAGACCCAGAAGGGTGAGTCGTGACTCAATGTTTATCATAAATATGTCGACTTTTGTACAAGCAGTCAATGGAAGAGCAGCTGTTAGCGCACTTCTTTTGTGCATTGAGTGGGAGCACTCGACTGGAGTGCGCACGCCTGCGTATGTTGTGTTTGGGTTGTTGGAGGGGTGTGAACCAAGCGGGTGGGGGTGCATGGGTTTTGGGGTCTGTGCTGAACTGCCTTTGTTTGCATGATGAGGCTTCCATGTATATATGGCCAAGCCTCTACACTTTAATCCATCAGACTGCCACCGATGCTTACGATATATTAAATGTATGCAGGGATGCCTTAAGTTTAATTCATACCGTGAACAAGCTTGCAACGCAATGTACTCATGTCAAATAAATTTTCCCCATTGAAATAAATTAAAATGCAATTGATCAGTTCCAGACCCACGCCCCCAAAAATGAAATATCATATGCAAGAAAATATCATATAACAACACTGTATCATATAAAACCATTATAAAACACACTGTAACAAACACACTGTTCATAAACTACACACTGGCATCTTTATGTGTTAGATGTGTGCATTTAAGAGGCGTGGTTAGTAAGTGACGTAGGGTTATTGCACGTGTGAGCATCTCAGCATCAGTTGTGGCTTACGCATCTCCTTCTCATCTCCTATGTTTGGGTTTAACTATTAGTCCTTTTCAATAAACAGCTGAAAGTGTATCACCTATTGTCTGCCTTGTAGTTTGACAAAATCCTACTTTGGAGTTTGCCCAAAACAGGTAACCTCGACAGAGGGATGGTGCTAATAATGATCTTTTTGTATGATGTTTCAAATTTTAAATTTGATGATTGTCAAATGATGATGTAATAAAATGGCACTGGGTGTGAATCCATGATAGAGTCCTCTCACACAAAGCTCATTTCTTTAGTGACTTGTGACAGGTTCTGTGGTACAAGCTGGTATCTTTAGAACCATCATTCTCCTCTTAGATGGAAAATATGAATCGTTGCCATGGAGCTGGCCAACAGTAATTATCATCACACACCACCTCCTCATATGACATCAGAACGTGGAAAGAGAAAGACACAGAATATAACCAGAATAATTGAGAAGTGCAAAGTCATACAACCACCATATAATGGTCATCTTCAGGATTTTCTCATATACACTGATAGGCAAGGAGAAGAAAGCGCTACTTGGTGATCTGGCTTGTCGTGATTCTTAAGTGCACGTCGAAGCCTCGCGCTGCTTTTCAGCAAAGGCTTTGCCTCCAACACAATTGCTCATTGGCCCAAAAGAAGCATCCATGCAAGCTGCTCATGCACTTCTACAAGTCACGTCGATTCTTTTTTGGGGTTGCAACGCATCGCTTTTTTTACATCTCTTGTATTAGATCTGGTTAGATTTGTAGTGCTGATGATTTCAAGTTCTCAAGCAATGGTGGGAAGTAATAAAAATTACTTTGTTACTGTTCTTCAGCAGATTTTATTTCAGAGATCAGTACATTGCTTGAGTAGCAGATGGCAAGTACGACTGCTTCAGCCTTGTTTCAACGAAACGTTGCATTCACTTTGCATGATCTGTACACCAAATACTATTTTATTCTTTGATTCACAACTTCACCTGAATCTGTTATGGTGAAATTTGACAACTAACTAACTAACTAATTGACCGACTGACTGACTGACTGACTGACTGACTGACTGACTGACTGACTAACTAACTAACTAACTAACTAACTAACTAACAAGGGAGTAAATGAACAGTGATCTGACAAAAACTAAGTAATTATCAAACACAACAGAGTGAAATAATGCGCAAACGAGGAAATCAATACGTGAGCGAACGAAAGTAACAGTGATTGATTGAACAAATTCCTGCGCTAGCAAAACTCACTTAAAAACGAACAGACGAGTAAACAAACATAGTTTAGAGAGAGGGAAGTATCTAACATAATAATAGTTCAGTTCAGGCTTGTGGATTTCTGCCGACTCCTGCCCAAGAGAGGGGCAACTGGAGGTAGGGTGAACAAAAATCCTATGGTACTATTGAGATTTACAAGTATTAAGCACTAAATTGCACTACTGAAACAGGGAAAACATCTAAGAGGATCGAATGTCTACAGCAACAAAAATCTCAACAAACAAAACGCCAACATGACATAGAGAGCTCGCCAACTGAAAAAGCAAGGAAAAATACAAAGTACTTGGACAACAAATTGCAAAATCTACATAAAGCTGAATGGATCATCCCCAGAAAACACCAAAGCAGTGCTGATCAAAGCGATGAATGAACTGGAGAAAGATGCAAATTGAGACAAATGTGGATACTAATTGGAAGATCATTTTAACAACTTCATAAATATGGAAAGAAAACTGTCCATAATCTAAAACGCCAACTTTGAAAAATACAGGACTATCTTTCGACATGGGACAAACTTATCTACGTCATTGTAATACCAAGAACGTGGATCAAACGTGGATCAAAGAAAATACAAAGTCAACGAGTTTCCACCTCGATGGATATAAATGAGTCAACATATGCAGTAGCAACAAAACAGGTGGTGGAGTCAAAATCTATATTGAAAACCATATTGTTTTTGAAGCACTGAGTATGTCAATGGTGATTGAAAATGTTTGTGAATGTGTAACAGTCGAAATCATTATTTTTCTATCTGTGACTATGAAAACAAATGGCACAGAAGTTCTGTATAAAAGAGGAAAAATGAAAAGCCAAACTGGGGACACACTTGACATGCTCCCTAACATACCAAACCTATTCGGACTGAGACAAAATAACCTTGGGCTCAGAAGACTGTTGATATTTGAACACCTGTAAATAAGCAGGAGCTACACGCTACCAGTGGCTACCGAAATACATAAACAATATTGTGGAATGTTGAATTGCTGAGCGTGTAATACATAAATGAGAGGGAGTTGCAGTGTTGAGGGCACACCGGGAGCAGATTTCCTCGCGGCAGGAATGGGCACATCCCCAACTGTATCATAAGCTATGGCTTTCCTAAGCTGGGTTTTCAGTGCAATCGATCAGACTATCTCCACTCGACATTGACCCTCATGAGGTTGCTCCTGTAAAATGAGCTGAAAGGAACGAAGTCCAGCCTTGGAAAGCAACCTGAGGGCTGAGCGCACAGAGGCCAGATGGCAACGCTCTGTCTTGAGATGTCTGAACTCAATATGAAAATGGTCAAGCTACAGCGTGGGAGGCGATTAGTAGCTTTGATTGGTCAGTGCAAGTGCCGCCTGTTACTGGGGACGGTGCCCGGGATGCCTGCAACTGTGACGCCAACGATCTCGAAATTGATTAAACTGTTATTGTATTAAAAAAAAACTGTTAAAACGTATTATAACAAATCAACTTGTCATAGCTGTATTCAAAACAAATTGATAGCAATTGTTATCAAACTTCCAGTTAACTATGCTGTATTCAAATCATATGTTATCCTGTGTCAAATTTCAGTTTCCTTTATTTCTTCCTTTTTTCTTGGTTATGGTGGTATTATAGGTAGTACTGTAGATATGTAGATTGTGAAATCCTCGGTTGAAATCGGGACGGGACTAGATAAGCAGAATTGCTTTAACCCGCTTCCCTTTTCGACAAGTCATCTTCAAAATGTGAAATGAAGTTGGATGGATGGATGGATGGATGGATGGATGGATGGATGGATGGATGGATGGATGGATGGATGGATGGATGGATGGATGGATGGATGGATGGATGGATGGATGGATGCATGGATGCATGGATGCATGGATGCATGGATGCATGGATGCATGGATGGATTATTAGACATCTGTCTGTCTGTCTGTCTGTCTGTCCGTATAACAAAAAAACTTATCAAGTATGCAAAACAGAACACGAATGAAGGTTAGGGTTAGTTCAATTGAAATTATCGGCAATCTAGTAGTTTTTGCATTCCTGTGAGTTACCAATTGGAGTTGATGAGTCACAATCAGCAAGTGGACATTTTGCCCACTCAGCTGCCAAGGAAACGTGTCGCTGCTTTGCACCACAAAACACACACACACACACAAGCACACACGCACGCACGCACGCACGCACGCACACACACAACTCGACGCGAGCGCATAGTGAGCTGATTGCGATTCATTGATCACAGGACAGTGAGGGTAATTCGAAAATAAGTAGGATGAGGTATGACAGTGTTTGAGGCGACACTGAATATTTTCCAGCCAAAAGGAAAAAATAAGAATCAAACACCAGGAGGTGTGTGCCGAGCCAGGAATATTCTCCGCAAGACTCCACTTGCCCTTCTGTTCATCATTCATATTTAATTACATCATCCACCTTACAGTCGACCAGAGCGCACACCTCCACCAAGGCCGAAGGATCCCAAACATTTAAGTCCAACAAGTCCATCAGCTAATATGAGTAATATAAATATGTAATATTAATACATAATGGTAAATAGTAACTTGAGTGACTTGGACTTTTTTTTTTGTAAGTTCCTCAGTATCACGAGCACTCTTTTGCTGATGAATCCAGTGTACATTTTGACTTACGTTACCAAGGGCTTTGGCTACCAAGCAAATTGGACCAAAAAATGAACTAAAGCCAAGGTACAATTCCAAGTTAGGGCATTTAATTTACTCGCTTTGATGTGCGTTGTGTATCCAGCGACTATCACCTTTTAGTAGCTGGATACATGATAGTGCTATCAAACTAAAAAGAAGTGGGGCGTCTTCCCTGTGCTTGCCTATAGTTAACATGCATCCCCCCTCCCCCCGAGGCAACCGTGTTTTTCAGCTACCACCTCCTCTTTCTCTTCCTCCTCGCATGTTTAATCAACCACTATGGTCGCCATGACGACGGCAGCGCCAAATCTGCACTGAGGCCTTGAGAGCCGTGACCCACTTAGTGTACGTCAACAAATTCAGTGGGACAATAAAGTGAGTGAGACACATTAGTCGCGTAGCACGGCCCCCCTCGGGGCATAAAAGCACCGCGCAGCCTTGGTCGCTTTTTCATTTCCTTTTCTCTTCTCTCTCGTCTTCCTGTGAGCGATGGAGGAATCTCAGCGTGACTGCTGAGTTTATTTATTAATATGTTTTGTCAGAGTTCACTCCAGGATCTACTGGTAAAGGCTAAATGTGAAGAATAGAGTTCAATTCAGTGCATCACAATCAATGGGAATGAATGATACTTAATTGAGTGCAGGACGTGGCCTTTCCCCCTCCCCTCCAGCCCCCCTTTACCATTGAAAACAGATAGGAGCGATCAATAACACCACAGATGGTAGTACTTTCTCGTGGTATTTCATTTTTGTGCTAGCGAAAGTGTCTAGTTTACTGTTTAGGGTTTTCTTGCACCTGTCTGGGCATTCTGGCACATGGAGTTGCATCGCCGCCGACTCAGCCAGCAATTTGGTCACTGAAAGTATTCTGCATTTTGCATAATCTTTTTTATATCAGGGCAAGAGTCAGGTTCAAGTTCAACATGTTTGTGGATTTGGTAGACGGCCTATGCGCCTCCTTGGGCCATCCTGCTGTTCTTACTGCCGCATCTGCAAATTTGGCTACAAAATGTAGACTAGAGTTTACATTCGCAAAAGGCAGGCGTAGGTGGTGGAACGAGATTTTGACAAATTCAGCACTCCTATGACGTGCATGACACCAAAGTGGAACAGTTATATTTATTACCATTATCTTGAATATAGCATCCTCATAACTATTAAGGGGTGTGTGTGTGTGGGGGGGGGGGGGGGGGGGTACACATAGATGCACAATCGGGTGTAAGGCAGTCTCTATTAACCACGTCACATGCACAGACGACAGACACATCATCCCCAAGGAAGTTCTTCCCTGCCAATGTCGGGCACAGGCCCCGTCCAGTCTGATTCCACAATGTCAAGCTCAACGTACTTGAGATACTGGGCTCGGACTGACCTCATATTAAAATGAGGAATGATGTGAGGATTGGCCAAGAAAAGACTACTTCCATCTCACAACGTTGCACAAAGGTCCAAATGCCCCGTTACACACAATTCTACCTGTGCAAAGTCTGGCAAAATACCTAAAGAATGGAAACTCCACTGAGGCGCACAGTTACACTGTGTTTTACGCTAGACTTGCACACGAAAATAGGACTCCAGGGAAGAAAAGTCAGGTGTACTCACTTTTGTTATCTGGCTTGTAGAAAGTGATGAATGTTATTTTGTTATGACACTAATAATGATTTATTTTTACACTGCAGCAGACGGAATTGACTTGACGAGATTTCATTTCCTAAATATGTTCCAAACTTGTTTTCTGTTTAGTATTAACATTTACATGTTTACATCCATTAGTTTCTATGTGAGCAGTCGAGGATGTCTTTCATCATTAATGTTGAAGAATGATTCTTTAATTAACCTCAATTACGTATCTGACGTTTCCTTCGCAGGATGCAATTTACTGCACAGCTTTATCTGAGGATAAACTTAACACAGAATAACGCTGATTGGATCAGTGTGTGTGTGTGTGTGTGTGTGTGTGTGTGTGCGTGCGTGCGTGCGTGCGTGTGTGCGTGCATGCGAGTGTCCCTTTTGCCTGTTGGACATGACACTGACAGATGGAGAAGTGGGAGGTGGGCGGGCTCTTGGGAGGGGGTCATCCTCTCTCCGTATTAGTGCAAATCCGTCTGTTTGACAGGCGTGTTGTGCTGTGTTATGTTTGGTGTTGACGCCATGAAACGGTAGCCAAAAGTCATAGTGAGACCCGTACGCATTAATTTAATGATTAAAATTCGGTTCACACACTACAGTATGTACTGTACTGTAAATCAAAGGTTTCATTTCATTGTGAGAATTGTTTCAGCTTTCACACATATTCTGCTTTCATCATTATTAACACTATTATTTTATCTTATATTCCACCGTTTTGGGAAATTAGTCAATGTATTGCTCCGCTTCATTTGACATACGTACAGTCACAGTTTTCCCACAATTCCATATTTTTCACCCAAAAATCCCTTCCTTCCTTCCTTCCTTCCTTCCTTCCTTCCTTCCTTCCTTCCTTCCTTCCTTCCTTCCTTCCTTCCTTCCTTCCTTCCTGTACTAGCTTTTGCTGTGGTGGTTGAATGTGGTCTGAATGGCGACGACATTTACAGACTTAAAGAACAAGTCAAATCAGTCATAAACTGTGATAACAACGCCCCCATCCCTCCTCTCAAATAGCATTCCTCCTCAGCCATGTAATTAAGCAGCTGAGTTCTTTCTCCTTTCCTTAAGGTAACGTCATTCTCAGCATCACTAATAAATGGGGGATGTTTTATACTCAGCAGCACTCTCCGAGTTTAGAGATTCAGCTTCCAGCAGAGGCCCCTCCGCTCGCCATTTTATGCCTCTGCATCGGCACAGCTGTCGAACATCAGTGGATTGTTGACGACGTGACATCTGACCGTAGCCATCGATTTTTGACAACACTTTAGTGCAATGAGAAGCTTTAAACTCTCAGTGAGCTCGTAAACTCATGACAGTGTGACATAAAGTGTTATTGGGTCTTTTCTGGCCCATGCTAGAAGGTCGTTCATCGGCCCGTTTCTGGTGGTAAATCGCTGTGCCTGGAACCTTCAACTTGGACAGTGTTACACCTTACGTCTTCTTGACACATAGTTTAACTGCAGACATACCTCATTTTAACGCTGCTATAACCTAGGGTTGGTCTTCATATAGCCCAGGGGTTTCATTCCTAAATTTGGCCGCACAATTAGATTATTTATAAATCTGTAACATTTCTTGCACTAACTCAGCCGTTTTCTCCATTTTGTATTGTATTTATTCATCTTAAATGCATTTTCTAATTATTTAGTTGAATAATTGTGCTTTCGATTTAAATATTTTTTAAAGAATTAAATTACTGATAATTGGAACGATAAATGTATATGCCAAACAATCTGTACATATATACATTCAGCAACATTTCTTATTTAATTATAATGCTTATTCATCGTTATTGTTGTTCATTGTTCTACCTGTAGCTAATTAACTAGCGAACCGACTTCACTAACTGAGTAACTAACTGCCAATGCAATCATCAGACAACAGACTAATTGATTTACTTATTGACAAAATGATTAACTCCGACAAAGAGACAAATAACTGAGTAACATGCTATGACTACTTAACACGCTAACAGAAGTGACCAACTAGTAAAAATCAACTTAATTGACTGTGACTGTCTTCTCAACAAATAGACTATTTTACTAACTAATGAGCTAACTGTGTATTTGATTAACTATCTACCTTAGTCAATTAATGCAAGAGCTAGCCAACTAACATAACTAATTGACAAACGGACTAACTCACAGACTAATTGACACATTAACCAACTAACTGGCTAATAGACTAACTAACTAATAAATTAATTGACAAGTCAACCTCATCTCTTTTAGGGTCACTTAATGAGAGAATTATTGATTGAAATTACAATAAATTGACTTGTGTGGTTGTGAGATCTACTGTGTTTTTTAATTCCATGATCCCTGATGGAAATTAAGAACACGTGCTAGTCCAACATAGATATGGCATGCTTTCTGGTTGTAACTTTGAATAGAAGCTGTATCTGTGAGGTTATTGCAAAGCAAAAGATTTTCTTGGAGAAAAGTCTCAAAATAATGCGACCAAAAAAGGCACATCCAGTACACATAGAGCGGCCCAACAACAGAGGCGTTTCAGTACAGTAGGCGTGCAAGCCGATAATCCAGGCCAACCTGGAGCTGGGCCAACAGCGGCTACTTGATATTCTCCTCATACTCACAGCAGAATTAGGAGCGATGGTATGAGAAAAAAGTAGAGGAATGGGATAAGGACAAAGACGACTTTATTAAAGGAAACTCTGACAACAAGAATCCTTGATTGACAATGCGGGAATCTTTCAAAAAGTGAGAATCTGGGACATTTGTATTCCATGTATCGATCCCGCTAGGGAAGCATCCGGAGTTGATAGATAAATTTGTTAATTCATTACAGCGCATTGAAAATAGACCCCACGAGCTAATAACATTTCGCACAGGAAATAACACCCCCACCCCCCCACCCCCAAAAAAAGGAAACCACTTGTTTATTCTGACAACCTTAAAGCTTTGTATTTTTAATTAGCGGAACTTTAAAGTTAATCTTATGTAAAATAACAACACAGAGATGATATTGGGATATAGCAATATGTTGTGATGAATGGTTATTTCGGGAATCTTTGGTGCGTACCTGGTGTTTCTTGACAAAGTCAGCAACTATTGGCCTGGAATGTTAATTACAGAAATGTTATGTTTATGTGATTGGTATTGTTTGGATAACGTTGTCATATTTAAATTGTACCTTTTTAAAATCACAGTCTGCAGACAATTGATGACCTTCAAAAGAATTTTAAAATTGATCGTCGTACTCCATCACCCACAAATTACAAAAAAAGCAACAACAAAAAACTTGGCAATTTAGCATCAGTCATCTGTTTAGGATACTCATTTTTTTTTAAATATTTTGTTTAAGAAGTAATTATTACACTTTGGCACCATGTTGCGAGCACATTCTTCATAGCACAAGCCTTGAACTTTCACCCCAAATCATCAATCAATTCATCTTTATTTGTAGAGCACTTTTCATACAATAAAATGCAACACAAAGTGCTTTACATAGTTAAATACAATGCCCCACCCACCCGCCCACACACATACACACACACACACACACACACACTCACACACACACACACACACACACACACACACACACACACACACACACACACACACACACACAAAACAACCCACAACACATCACCAACATCCCGCATACATGCCCGACTACCACACTCACACTGACACACTTTACATATTTCATATGACATTTGGCATATGGCTGAGCACAGAAAGCCAAGTGAAGAAGCACTATCATAGGAGCCGTCTGCAGCAGGAGTCGACCAGACCACAGCCACAGTACACTAATACAGGGCACACAACCGAGAGTGGAAAGACCACCAAAGGGACAGTACAAAGGACAGTGCCCCGCAGCCATGGACCAAACCTTCTAAGGGGGCAGAGGGCTCGCTCTGAGGAAGAGTGGAGAATTAAAATATTAAAATATGTAAAAATAGTAGAACAAACTGAGTTAAAAATGACTAAAATGCCAGGTAAATAAGGATAAAATATAAATAAAATCAGCGATTAGAAGCAAGTAAAATAGCCTAAAGTATAAATAATACAGTTTCACAAATAAAAATAGAATAAAAAAAAGAATAAAATATCCAGAATAAAATAATACATATTATGTAAGTAAAAGCCAGATTAAAAAGGTGGGTCTTGAACCTGGTCTTAAAAACATGAACATTCTCTGCAGCCCTGAGCAAATAGCGGCTTTCAACTTAAATGTCCAACTTCCTGTTCAGGGTTTCACGGAGATTGGCAAAACCGGTGTCAGGGGCTAATTATACTTTTTATAATTACTCCAGGAAAGCCTTAGTGTAAAAGAAATGGCACGAAAGGTCGCAATGTAAATCTCAAGCTGTCAAAATGTCAGGCCGGTCTGTATGTCTTAAAGAATAATACAAATTGAAAGCACAGAGCCAGGATGCGGGAGAAAATCGGAGCCTGGCTGCTGAATGGCTTTAAATACTCTTGATAGTAGTAGAATACACTTGTCAGCACTCATATATCAGCCCCAAAATGAACTGTGGCCTACTTTTCCCATCCACTTGATGGATTTTTTTCTGTTGTGCATGGGTGCCCGCCGACAGGGCTTTAAATTTGGGAAATGGCTAAATCGTGTTCTACTGTCAGGGTTAAGCCAAAGCATCAACTGTTCTTTTAGTCCTCGGTGACTGACCCCATTTATTTTTTGGGTGTGCTTAGGGTGCCTGGAGTGCTGCATCAAATGCCTTGGCGGGATCCCTTACCCGTCACTCATTGCCACCATCTTGCTGTACGCCGGCGTGGCTCTGTTTTGCGGGTGCGGCCATGAGGCACTTTCCGGAACTGTCACCATCCTGCAAAATTACTTTGAGGTGGTGCGCAGCCCTGTGGACACTCTGGACGTCTTCACCATGTGAGTATAAAAAGCATCACCTTTGGAACATATTAGCTAAAGAACAGAAAGGGAAACTGCCTTGTACAGTCAAAATATATACAAACACAATGCAGCTGGCTAGCGGACATCATGGTGCGCGATACGCTTTCGGGAAATACCAAATGAACAACAATAATTGGCTACGAAGTAACGGTTTTACAATAAACTTCAATTCAAATCAAATTAATCAATGGAATAATTCATACCATAATTCATTGAAAATATATTTGATAGTGACAGGCCTATGTTACAGTTTGCCCAAAGAAGTGAATTTTCCTAAAAAGAAGAACATTTGTCATTGTTGCACTAAAAAGGAAGATAAACTGCTGATGAAACACTTTCTTAAAAACAAAACTAAGTTTTCTTATAAGAGAAGAAATTATTGATGATGCACCTTCCTAAAAAGAAAATAAATTATTGATCAGGCACTTTCCTAAAAATACCTTCTTTTTTTTCACTTGAATAAATAGAGGACAAATTATTGGCGTCTGTCTTTCTTAAAAAGGAAACATCTTTAGACATGGAAAGCTTTG
Source organism: Syngnathus floridae (assembly GCF_059516105.1). Classification (NCBI taxonomy): domain Eukaryota; kingdom Metazoa; phylum Chordata; class Actinopteri; order Syngnathiformes; family Syngnathidae; genus Syngnathus; species Syngnathus floridae. The sequence continues at coordinate 15,941,638 of NC_142413.1, read as the reverse complement.
GTTGAATTTGGAATTTGAACTCAGCTCTTCATTTCTCACTTTAAACGTCCCAGTGTATGTGGTCGACAATCTAATCATTGGCCGATGGTCCAGTGATGATCAGGCCTTACGAATTCTACCTTGCAGCAATTGGCTACTAAATTGGTGTCATTAAGCTTTATTAAGATATATTTGAAGTTTTTAAACATGTTTCCTTTCCTCGGTGAAACGGGAGTAAGGGCCATTTTTTTTCTAACTTTAAGTACAAGTAATGTAACTTTCTTCATGTATTTATTTCCAGGATTGACATAATCAAGTACGTGATCTATGGTGTAGCCTCGGCTTTCTTTGTCTATGGCATCCTGCTGATGGTGGAGGGCTTCTTCACCAGCGGGGCCATTAAAGACCTCTACGGAGATTTCAAAATCACAACATGTGGACGCTGCGTCAGTGCTTGGGTAGGTTTGGGCGTATCGACCCAAATAGGGATGTTTGTTTATTTAGATAACAAAAAATAATAAAATTTAATTTTTAGTTTTTATCACTTCTAATTAATGCAATTATGGCTAGTAATGAAATCAGAAAAAAATACATTAAAAGTTTTTTGGTACCATTTTTAAACTGTATCTGTGAAATTGTTTATTCTGTTGTTTTATATTTTATTTTCACATAAACAAACTAATCACTTAATGTGATAAAAAATGTTAATTGATTATTTCTAAGACATCAGCTACAGCACTTTTTATCTAAAAGGAAATGTACAGATTTGCATTTGTGAATGACTAACTGGATCAAGTTTGCAGCTTCTCTGCCAGATCAAGATAAAATGAGCAAAAATGAATAACATAACATTGCGTTGGTATTAAATGCATTCCGCCTCTATAATTTCATTGCAGCCCAATTCATTTAATTACCAGGACGTGACAATAATGAAAAATGTCATCTCATGAAGCCGGAACGTAACAAGATTACGCCAGCTGTGAAATTAGTTTGCCAATCTGCATGGGAGGTGGAGAAAGTCCTCAGAACTTGTGCTCATTGGCCAGCCAGTTTTTTTTGTCTTTTTTTTCTTTTAAGATATCACAGTTGGTGCTGACATGAAATTTGTCCCATTGCACTAATATTACTAAGAATCATTTTTTGCGCAAATACTATTTATATGGCTAGATACTTGATCCCATGTGGGAAATTATTCATTCATATTTCCAAACTTTTATAGCATAAAGCTATTGTGTTGTTTCAGTTCATCATGCTGACGTACATCTTCATGCTGGCCTGGCTGGGTGTGACAGCGTTTACCTCCCTGCCCGTCTTCATCTACTTCAACATCTGGAACATTTGCCAAAACGCCACCGTGCTGGAGGGTACCACACTCTGCCTGGACCCGCGCCAGTACGGTAGGAATGGCCCAAGTGTTAAATGGCTCATTTAGTTAAAGTCCTCAGGAATGTGTACTGCTGATCATTAGCAAGGTAGTCAACCTGTCGCTATTTAATTTAATTTGATTCAGTAATGTATTCCAATTACATTGCAGGTATCGTGGCTATTAACGAAGCAAAGACAGTTTGTGCTGGATCCGAGAAGTTCTACAAGATGTGCGAATCCACTGAGGTGAGCTTGATAGATCGTTGCATAATTCGAAGGCAGCAGGTTACTAAAGAAACTCATGTTTTTGGTAGTACCCAAAAAAGTATCTTCAAAAAATATAACAAAAAAGATCATTATTAGGTAGCTTTCGAATCACAACTGTAAACATTATCATGTTATACTGATGCTGTTGTGCACCAAGAATAGTATGACCTCCTTCTCTTCTGTTTATGTCATGTCAATTAAAATGTAGATGCTCTTATTCAAACATGATTATCGAGGAACATGATTCAATTTTCATGCTTTCCTTCGCAGCTTTTAACAAAAAGTAAAGCAACACGCTAGACAAAGGAATCAATGACAGCGTGTGACGTGTGGATTGTTTTTCCCAACAGCTGGACATGACATTCCACCTGTTCATCTGCGCCCTTGCTGGAGCAGGAGCTGCCGTCATTGCTATGGTGAGACGTCACTTTACCACCAAGAATGCGCAGCCATTCAGCTATCCATTTTTATTGTGTAGTGCTCGAGGTTGACCTGGTTGAGGTTTGGCAAATTTCAGGGTCACAGCAGACTTTTGGAAAGAGAAGCAGGGTACACCCTGACTGATCGTCAGTCAAATCAGGGGACATATTGACAAACAACAAGTCACACCTATGGACAATTTAGTCTTCAGTGAATCTGATGTACTTGTTTCTGTAATGGGGGAGTAAGCCAGAGTTGAGAGAGAAAACCCGCACAAGCACTGGGATACGATCCAAACTCCCCTCCGGAGATTCAAACCCAGAACCGCTTGACTGCAAGTACTGGGATACAATCCAAACTCCCCTCAGGAGATTCAAACCCAGAACCGCTTGACTGCAAGGCAGACATGCTAACAACTATAGCACTATGTCTTCCCCACACAGTCAGATCTATCTATCTATCTATCTATCTATCTATCTATCTATCTATCTATCTATCTATCTATCTATCTATCTATCTATCTATCTATCTATCTATCTATCTATCTATCTATCTATCTATCTATCTATCTATCTATCTATCTATCTATCTATCTATCTATCTATCTATCTATCTATCTATCTATCTATCTATCTATCTATCTATCTATCTATCTATCTATCTATCTATCTACAGTATGTGTGTGATTAAAGTAACTAAGGAGCAAACCTCTTTTTGGTGGCTAGTGGGCATTTTAGGGTTGCAGACCACCATTTATTTGCGAGAAGGCATTTTTGCGCAGTGAAACTGAAACGACGCCGTTTGTCTGCCTCCCTCCCTTCCTTTTCTTTTGGAGGGAGGCCTGGCACGTCATGGCGTTGTCATGGAGACACTGAGAAGAAAGCAGACGTGATGGTTGCAAAGGCACCCACTATGTACAGTAATTTCGGAGGCGCTATTTTATCGGGAGGAGAAAGTTTTGATGATGTTGGTGAAAATATGATTAGGAATCCAATTTCCCAGTGAGGAAATTAGTTAGTTGCTTAGGGATTACAAATTATTATTTTAATTTTTTATTGGAGGGCCGGAGGTGGATTATTATTATTATTATTATTATTATTGTATATATAATTTTATTTTTATCTTTTTATTTAAAATTTTATTTTATATTTAATCATTGCTAATAATTATTATTGCTTACTTATTATTGCTACAAAAAACACTATCAATGTAAAATATTTAAAATATATAATGTCAAATCAAGCTATTTCAGTTAATCATATACAACTCAACGATGTTGAGTCTATTTGCTCGGTCGCCAAACAAAACCAATTCACTAAATGAGGAAATGGTCTGTATGTTAATAGACTGTCTGTTAAATGACAGTCACTGCAGTTCAATAATTCACTCTGCTGCGTTGCTGTGGAAACAAGACCCAAGAATACAGCCGGCATCATGCTGCAACCTGCTGGATAGTCTTGGAAGTGCGCTATAAAAGTTTCAATATTTCATTTTTATTTGTTTTATTTTTCATTCATTTTAGATTATTTTATTTAAATAAGCAGTATGGAGTTTTTTGTGGCGTGCATGTCAACTACAATTCCCAAAACGTTCTTTCGTGTGTTCATGTTTGAAATGAACCGACAAAGACAAAAATGAAGGACAATTTTGCTATATTTATAATTTTATGAATTTAAAATATGTTTTATTTTTTTAGACTATTTTGTATTTATCTTTGATAAAAATGTTTTGTCATTTTTACTTTTCATTATTTTGTTAGTTTTTCTTAACAACTATAATGGCGTTGGTATGCGTGTACCAGTCTTTTCATTATTCTAAACAGGGTCATGAAGAAAAAATACTCTTAATACACCGTACACAAAAGGATACATCTTTATGCATAGTCTTTTATCGGTGTGTGTGTGTGTACCTGTGTTACACTTCTCCCAATTAATTGGTAGGTAACAGACATTGTGCTGCTTCCCCCTCCTGAAATCATGGGCGTTCTCTCGTTACCATTTTTCATTTCTAGATCCACTACTTGATGGTGCTGTCTGCCAACTGGGCCTATGTGAAAGACGCGTGCCGAATGCAAAAGTACGAGGACATCAAGTCCAAGGAGGAGCAGGAGCTTCACGACATTCACTCCACTCGCTCCAAGGAACGGCTCAATGCTTACACATAAAAAGCCAAGTTGAGGCGAGGGGGTCACTCACTGGGTTTTTCCTCGCCATTGCCAATGTCACTGGTGCGTCACATGACAATGTGGTTTGGGCGGAGGTCGGCCTCAGCTGCAAACAACATTACAGCTTACAAAAAAGAAGCCCCTTTACCTCTCTCGTGAATGGTTTTTGTTATCATTCTATCAGTTGTTGGGAAATAAGACCAGTTGTTTTGCATCGCGTAGTCGTGTAGTGTCGATTGTGGAAAAGTGAATAGCGCTAGAGGTAGATTTTCTTTTTTTATTATGTTTCATGCTTTTTCTTATAAAATACTTTGCTAAGCCTATTTTCTTTTTTGCTCGTGACCCTCCTGTTACGTATACTTTCGAGTCAATTCGACCTGGTACGTATTTAAGCATGTGCAAATGTTTAATAGGGGTTTAATATACCATACATTGAACACTATTAGAGAAATAGAAAGAAAAGAACAATATTGTGACATTTGTTTCTTAAGAACACCAAAAATGTTTATGAGAAATGTGACTAACTTTAAGCAGGTCAGTGTATGCATATTTAATAAGCAAACCATATATTGAAAAATTTTCAAATTAGATTAAAATCTCTCTCTCTCTCTCTCTCTCTCTCTCTCTCTCTCTCTCTCTCTCTCTCTCTCTCTCTCTCTCTCTCTCTCTCTCTCTCTCTCTCTCTCTCTCTCTCTTTTTTTTTTTTAAATGTACACAATTTTTAAAAAATTAAAATTGGTCAATTTGACCTGAAATGTAACAGGAGCGTTATGGTATTTCTTGGAGTTTTAGGGTTACACAATTTATTTTTTGCCTCACAGGGAGGTCAACAGGGGCTTCAAAAAGGTTCTCAAGCACATTTCTCATCTAACATGTGATATCAATGTACTGTATGTGAATGACTGATGTGTCATGTTTAAAAAAAAAAAAAAATCATACAGTAAAATATTTGCCAGGGATTAAAACCACGAATCACAATACACTAGCTACTTTATATTTTAAGAAAAAAAAACAATGAATACCAAAATCACAATGACTTGCTAGGTGTGCCAAGCCTGTTGAACGGGGAAATTATTTTTGGATCGATATATATTAACAGGATTAAATTTGCAAGAAAGGGATCATATAGTATCTCTGGACTGTGAATGATTCCATTGGCACTAAAAGCATATGCTCCCATAAGACACTGTTATGATTATGATAATTTTGTTGTTTGAATAAATTTAGTGGGTTTTTTTCTCTGCAGACTCTGCACTGTGTATAGTGATACTGTATCAATGCATTCCAATGTGCGATCAAGCATTGTGATTTATAGGAGAATAAGAATATGGGTTCTCTTAAAGGAGACATATTTTGTCACAATTTAAATCAGTTCCCAGATATCTTCAGAAATGCTTTCTAGCATTCTTTGGTTAAAATCCACAAGGGCTTACAGCACACTTGACATCAACTTGTCACACTCCGACTCGGTTTTGAGAGGTCCGGGTCATGGGCGGAAAAAAAAAATTCTGAGGGCTCATTATTAGAATCCAATGTTGATAACCCTGTTAACTAATGCTGTAGCTCTGCATACCTTTTGGCTTTGACATCATTCCCTGTGGTCTGGCGGATGGACTCTGGCCCTCTCTCAAAAATGGCAGCCAATATAGCTGCCAATTTTCCGTGCTGTTAGGTCATAATCTGGCAACATTCGGAAAGGCTCACTTGCAGGCAAATTTTACTCAGCAGACCAAATGTAAACCATTGATTAATTTCACAATTAATGGGTGAGCAGATACTCCAAAGATCAAACTTTCCATAATATGTCTACTTTAAGTGTTCTTGACCATAAACACTGATGGATTGGGGAGAAAATGCCTGACATTGAATTTGTTGGTGAAAAAACAATATTGTCAGTGTTTCGTACGCTTATTCGACTATTGTCTGTGCTCTGAGTTGGAAAACTGTACTGTTAGTAAAGACTGTGACTTTAGATGTTATCTGTGGCATGGACATAAATTATTGTAGTCGGATTGACTGAAAAAATTAACTTTATCTCACATCTTTCTTTTTTCTTTTACATATTAATTTTGACACTTTTTGCCTGTCTTGACGGACTAACCCTTTTGTTTCAACGTGCAGTATTACAACTTTCCAAATAATGATGCTTCATGCTACTGATATAGAGACGTAGTCGTTTGAGTTGTGATTTAGTTTGTGATGAGGAAATGTCGTCTTAAAGCTTAATACTTGTATTGACATTGCTTACTCTGTAATGACCCCGCGCTCACTCTTTCTCTTATTGGCTTTCTCCTTGTATTTGTCTTTTTGTACTTTCACTACCAATGCTTCGTAGCAGGCTTTACATGAAAACAATGGGGGGAGGGTGGGGGGCTTGTTTTCTATACATCCATGTGCCAACAGCTTGAAGTGACTTATTTGACCTGTATGATCAAATTTGCTCGCGTAAGTAAATAAAATTCACTTGTGTACTTGAAGTGATGGCGTTGGTGAATGGGACTTTTAAAATTGTCGGTCACTCGATGTTTCTATGGTCTCTCTTAAATTGCAAATCCAGAAGGCTTCGTGCAAATATAACCATTAAATACTGGCTTTGAAGAGTTGCATGTTATTTTACTTTGTGGGAATGCCCAAAATGATCGGAAAATTTCACGCTAAACTCCAGCCATATAAGACGATATAGGTAAAAAAAACCTCCACCAATTAGTTTGGTCCATTGATCTCAGACTCCTGCTTTCATTCAAGGCTCATTTGGGCAAATTTCCTTATCAGAGTATGAGCCCTGGAAACGCGTCCTAAATGTCTGCTTTAAATCCCAAGTGTCTCAATTCCTTTTCAATTGCAGGCATTGAGTCTTTGACCCTTTTTATTCATCCAGTATAACATGTCTACCCAATTTTGTGTTGATCGGTGAAATCTTTGTCATCTTTTCAGTGGGCACTAGAGAGTTTTGCAGGGGTCTTGTCTGGAAGGGCGAAATGCAATTTTACTGCCTGGTGCTGTCAAGTGAGTCCATGTCAAGGATTATTTATCAAGAAGCAGTTTGACTTTGGCCTCTTGTGAGGGATGGGGCCAGTCAGGCCATAAATTACATCCAAAATTACACTTGGCACTCTGTTGCCAGACAGAACGTTTGCACACACCTGGCACATGGACAAGGTGTTACGTTTACAATCTGGTTGTTTATCGGGTCATGTCAGTTTAAAGCAGGTGCATATGTAGAAAAAGTGAAAACTATACTTTCCACATTTTAAGAATGATGGATTTTTAATTTGTCTGCAAGAACGTAATATGTAATAATAAGGGTTATGCAGATCCAAAGCCTAAAAACAAACCTAAAGCCGTACTGCCAAAAAAAACCCATAAATAATGTTATACCACCCTAATCCAGCCATAACCCCCTAACCCAAAACAAAAAAGACTTTTTGAACACCAAATTTATGATTATAATGATTATAACAATAAATTCGAGTGAAAAAGCGTCTTATTTTGCCTCATTCAAATCATGCAAAAACTGTCTATCACATCTTAATATCTGAACATTTAAATATGTCACATTTGTACATGAATGGCTTCTGGTTTTTCAAATGTAAATAAACCTACTGTTTCTCCATTTTCTGTTATCTTTTCTCTTATTTTCTTCTCTTTTCTTTCTTCCCGCTATGTTTTATTTTTCTTCTTCGTGCTACCGCTATTTTAATTTTTCTTCTTCGTGACAGGGGTTCGCTTAGGCCTGGGGAGTTAACTTCAGCATTCGCTTTAAAGATGTCTGGCGCCATCTAATGTTGTGAATGGGTATAATGTATAGGCCCCGAATGTAAAACGACCCCCACTTTTTTCAGTCTTATTTCAATGCAACAAACATCGTCTTATATTCGGGCCAATACGGTATATTGAGAAAGTTTCTTGTTGCCATTTTGGCAGGACTATAAATGTTTACGTATTTTACCACGCCCCAACTATCCACCCTAAACCCTAAATCAAACTCTCTAAACCTGGGGCACTTAGCAATGCACTCTGTCTACAAATCGATTCATTATGTATGTATGTGCCATCGGGGTTGTTGTGTCACTGTGGGGCGCACAGCACACGACCTTGAATGGAAAAATGTTCAGTTCAAGGGAGGCAACACAGTGACAAGCACATCCAATACAGAGAGATAAGAGTAATCGATAAACCAATGGGGAAAACATCCCTGTTACTTTGTAGTAGGGTGTGACGCAAGCGTTTCCAAAAAATGGCGAGCTTTCACCAGATGCCCGTTGCACTCGTGCGCTCCCCAACAGTGCACACCAAAAAAAAAAAAAGTGCAGTGTGATGAGGCCTTTACGCCCCTCCCAAAAGAAAACATTGGTGCAATTTTAGAGGAAAACTGCAATTGTTTAGGCCACTTATTGAACTTTAAAAGCATTCAGCAAACTCTGAATTAGGTATATTTCTTGTAATGTGGTACCACACAGCCAATAAAAGACTAGAGTGGGGATCTACAAAGGCCTCGTGGGAATCACATAAGGGGAACCCTTTCTGGAAGTGCCGATTAGCGATTACATGGCCTGCTTCGAGCTTGCGTGACCCTTACAACCCAAAGAAATCCTCAGCTAATCCCTGTAAGGCAGAGGGGGAGTGCGATTAGCAACTCACAGGTGACCTGTAGTGTAAGTCCATCACCAGCCAGCGGATGCTTATGGACTTTGAACGCGCTTTCTTTTATTTTTCATTTGCATTTTGGAAGGGATCCTCAGAACTTGTAATGAAAACTGATGTCTTTTTTCCCGATCCCTCCGCCAAGTGACTGTTTGGCGTCCTTTTGGTGAAATCATGCGTCAAATTCTCCGGATGTTGATGTTGATATGCTGCTTTAACACGGCTCGTCCCTTCTGCCCGGCGCAGTGCACTTGTGTTTTCCATGGACGTAGCGATGGAACTGGAACCAGGTAACTTCTCTTAACATTTGCAGGTTCTCACGAATCAGTAGTACAGTTCAGAGTCTGTACTGTTTTACTTTAAGTTTTAGAATAGAAGGATTTATTCTACTTAATTGCAGTGTGCATACTCTTCAAATTTCAACCACATATTTACAATTACAATTCTATTCATAGGACTGTGCTCTGCAATGACCCCGATATGTCCGACATCCCCGTAAACGTCCCAGTGGACACCGTCAAACTCCGGGTGGAGAAGACTGCTGTCCGCCGAGTGCCGACGGAAGCATTTTACTACCTGACGGAGCTCCGATACCTGTGGATCACATACAATTCTATCACTTCAGTGGACATGGGCAGTTTCTACAACCTCAAACTCCTCCACGAGCTGAGACTGGATGGCAACATGATCTCTATGTTCCCCTGGGAGTCCCTCAAGGAGACGCCCTTGTTGAGGACCTTGGACCTGCACAACAACAGGCTCACCAGCCTTCCTGCTGAGGCCATTCCCTACCTGGTGAAGATTACATACTTGGATCTATCCAGCAACAAATTAGCCACCCTGCCCTCAGACCTCATGGATATCTGGCCACCGTTTAATGGCGAACCGGTCACAGCGAACACCTCCCAAAAGGTGGTGCTGGGTGAGTACCAAGGATCATGTCATGGCCGAACAGGTCAGTCCTAAGTACATCAGCCAGTTGGTTCCATCAACCTGGTACTAAAATAGCCAAATTCTAATTACCCAAACCTATGAGTGCCAAGGCACGATAAATGTAGCAAATTCTAATTAAGTGGCTGCACAGTTCAAGCTCATTGTCCACGGTTAATTTAATCTAAGGGGTAGAGAGTATTTACAAGACTGTATGCTTCATTTCTAGGTAATTCCACTCATATTCATCCTCCTGATTGAAAAACATCCAAGCATAGTAATGTGGGATTCATTCAGACATTGACTGTTCTGATTTTTTTTGTTCTATGCATACCTATGCATTTTTATCAGGATTGTGAAACAATACCAACATAATGTAGTTCATAGCCTGTAACAACTGAAGGCTGCATTTTATGCACCCCTAATTCAGTTCAATCAACTGTGTTACATGGCATAGGTAGGAAGATCATCTTTTTTACAGGTAAAAAATACCTCATTCGTTTTTACTGAGTAATCTAAAACAGCAGCATTAATAATGCCAATACAGTAGATGAAATTGCCACTTTTCCTTCAGTTTAACATGGAAATGCTGTAATCTATTGACGTGGCTGATGAGTGACACTGAATAAAGGCCAGGCCCAGATTACATGCACTGCACTGTCTGACAATGTTAGGACAGCTAATCTGGTTAAAGGGATTTGATATCCACTGGGTACATGTTTCCTTATTGTGTGCAACAGGTGCTTGGACAGTTGCTTGTTGTGATTACACTAATTGTATGAGGTGAGAACAGTGATTGCAAACCACTGTCACGAGAGATCATTCAATGTGCCACAGCAAACGAGCCAATTTCAGAAAATCTGGTCAGAAAATTATTTATTTTCGAAAATGTATCTTTGTTCCCCTAGGCCAGCGAAGTACTCTATTTAATTGAAGGTGTGCCTTGCGTATTTCAAATGTAAAGTACTATGTTCCTGGGCTCAATGAAGGTTAGAAAATAGCCCACAAGAAAATGACAAAAAGTATAAAAAAAACGAGCAACAACCTATCATCAAATTAACATGGTGTTTGTCTGAACGACATATGTACACCCGAAGACCCGATTCACCTGATTTCTATTTCCAGGCCTCCAAGACAACCCCTGGATCTGTGACTGCAAGCTCTCCAAGTTGATCGAGATATCCAAAATGGCAGTCACGCCCGTGGTTCTCATGGACCTGTTCCTGACCTGCAGTGCACCTGAGAACCTATCTGGCGTCCTCTTTCAGCGTGCTGAACTTGACAATTGTGTCAAGCCCTCCGTCATGACGTCTGCGACCAAGATCACGTCTCCGCTTGGTAGTAATGTTCTCCTGCGATGTGATGCAACAGGGTTCCCAACACCAAGCCTCAATTGGGCTCGGTCTGATGGATCACTAGTCAACAACGCAGGTATGAAGCTACATTTCAGGGGGTACTGTAGTGGTATATGTGTCTGGCATTATGGGTTCAGGTGCTACTCAGTGTTGGTGTAAATGTTTGCCTACCTCTACACGATTCTCAAGAACTTGGGAATTTTGGGCTTTTGAGTTAAATTTCAGGATGAACCTAAAATTCATTACAGTCTTTACAGGTAAACTTTATTTTGCAGTCTCAAATTTTTTCAATGCACGTCCAACTGTTAATTAAATGCATGGCGTCTCTATTACAACAAAAGCGCCAATCAACTTGGGTGGGATCAACTAAACAAGGACACTGGACACCCTTACTGTGCAGGGATCTGCCACAAAATTTCATGAATGGCCAAGTCTCAGACACTTGCGGTGATTCATAATGTGAATCCCAGTTGCACAATGTGGCGATGTTGCCAATTATAGCCCATCAAATGCACAGAACCTCGCCAAAGTATATATGGCACAGCAAATCAGATGACAGATGCTATACAAATAAACTTGCCTTGCCTTGCCTTGCCTTGCCTTATAAATGCCTCAAAAACGTGCAACTGAAAAGAAAACACTCAGAGCAGGACCAGGCTGTTTCAGGGCAGAACCAGTACAATGGAAAAGGGTTTCTAGGCCTCAGCGCCGCTGAGCAGGAAAAGCAATACAGGAAATAGATGTATGAATGTTCTTGTGCTTTATGCCTTGTAGATAAAACAAACAAATTAATTTCATAGTCTTCATATTCACACGTCTCGCTTGGCTCTACAGTACAAGAATCACCAGGGGATGGCATCCAATGGTCCATCATGAGCGTACATGGGATCCTACACAAAGACGCCGGGGACTACATTTGTAAAGCCAAGAATGACGCGGGTGCAGCAGAAGCCACCATATCCCTTTCAGTGGCTGGCACCATGAGCACCACCATCTCTACGCCGATGCCTAGCGCCGGGACAGGATCGACAAGTCCAGACTGGACCTACAATCTGGAAAGAGACTTGACAGTCTCGACCTCGGCCGTGCCCATGGTCCGGACAACCGCAGTTGCGGTCTTAACCAAGTCAAAAACGACTTCTGGTGTTCAAAGGGGTTCGCTTAAACCTGCGAAGATCCAACAAGGTGGTGATGGACGGAAGTTTGTGTCAGACGAAAACAGTAAGAAAAGCGACGTGTCAAACTTAGTCAAAGACTTGGAGATTTTGGAGGAAACATCTGACAGTGCGGTTTTAGTCTGGACGGCAGAGGGGTTACCCAAGAACTCTCCCCTCACTGTTGTTTACACACCGTACGGGGAAGATGGCGAGGATGACTACAAAAGAACAGTTGAGACTACTGCAGGCAGTGGCAAAATTCTGCTGGAGGAGCTCTCACCTGGTAAGAGATACTCGGTGTGCCTCGTGGCCAAGGGTAGTGCTGCCGCAAAAGACCCTTGCATTGACTTCTACACGCTGGACAATGAGGAGGAGGGAGGACAGAACCAATTTTTTATCATCATCAGTGGCATTGCCTGCGCCTTGGCAATGCCGCTCATCTGCCTACTGCTCTACAAGATCCTCGCCCTCTACTGCAAGGTGAGCGAGGCTACTCCAGATGAAGAGGAACTGGAGAAGGAGAGCTATGTCAAGTTCGAGAGCATCAACATGAAGCAAAGGACCATGAACCCTCACCCGACAGAGCTATGGGCAAGGAGGCCCACCCACGAGTCGGAACGACTGTTGCTGTGCTCTCGCTCGAGTATTGACTCCCAGATGACCTTCAAGAGTGACAGTTCCCGGTCTGAGTATCTCTGCTGAGACCAGAATGCCATGCCTCAGAAAGATGCTATGGATTTAAATGCCTTTCATAATCCCTAGAAAAATGAGATTGAGAAGATAAAACACATCCATTTCAAAAGATTTAGATCAGGGGTGTCAAACTCATTTTTTTCGCATAGTAGTCATAGCTTCTTTCGGAGGGCCATTATGACTGTCACCCCAAATAAATATACAGTAAAAGCTACAAAACAAACTGACAAGTAACTCATTTTCAAATCAGACGAGTAAAAACTGGTCAAATATTTAAAATAAAATATTATTAAAAGTGAAGACAATTTGCAATTCGAGTAATGACACATGAATTTGATGCACAATTTCTCTTCGCGAGCCACATAAAATGATGTGGCTGGCCGCATTTGGCCACCGGGCCTTGAGTTTGACACCTGTGATTTGGATGATGATTTAGCTGTGGTTGGCCATACATGCTTCTGTACCTTGGCCTTCAGAGGGGATTTACCCGACTTTATCCAACTTTTGAAACCACTAATTTCACAATCATAGAAACAATCAAAACTACACAAAATGTGATTGGCACAGACTTGTTTTGATCGTCGAACTTGGCTTGCTGATCAATAGTTAGGTGACGAAAAAATGCTAACATTATTGTGAGCCACCCTGTGAGGTGAATTTGAAAACGGATTCAAAAAATAGTCTCATTGCTAATAGTTAAAATTACATTAACCAGCACGAGTGACTCTGAGGTTCATAGGCAAATTCGACTGACATGGTAACACATGGAGGCTGAAATCTGATTAGGTGCAAGTGTGAGAAATGCTGAAAAATGAAGAGGAAAAAGATCCACTACTGCGATTTAGAAACCACAGTTTTAACACTGCTGCAGTTTTATTCCTATGACCGACTGATATTGTTATGCATGCCCTTATCCATCTTTTAGCCTTATATTTGTTTAAGGTTTTCTGAGAGTGTCACAACAAGCCAGCACCTTCGTCGGACTTGCTTGCAATTCCAAGCAGTGTTTTTTTTTTCTTGTGATATTCAATGCCAAAATATAAGGGTTAGATTTGAATATCATATGCTAGACTTGTCAAGTCATTCATTCGTAGCCATTTCCTGTCACCCACAACATATGCCTTACCCGACAAATGTTGATAGAATGTGACTCATCTGAACAGTTCATTTTTACATGTACTATATTTGTTTTAAAGCCTATGATGTTCTTTTGTTATAATAAAACTAAATTCAGCTGAAAAGTTGTCAAAAAAATCATAATTTGACAAAGTAAGCTAGAATGAAATTGGTTGGAAGGGCAGACTTCTGATTGGAGTTCACTTATGTTTGCAGAAAAAAATAAGGGGGCGGGGGTCACAGTACGCCGCAGGCCTTGCATGATTAGAAAAATAAAATATGAAATATGTTTCATTTTGCTTCGGCGGTGGTTCTCAATCTGAGGTCTGTGAGCTGTAGTTAAATTGCCATACATTATTCATATTATTTCTCATGATTTTAAAAAGTGTAAACCTACAGCTGGGACCTTCATGCCAATAAAACCATAATAAACAATTACTAATAGCACAAAGGCTTACAATTACTGGAATGTTGTATTTTCTTTTTGAGATTAAAGGCATACATTTTCAAGAATGTAGAGAGATTAAATTGTCTTTTTCCAGAAAAAAAGGTGTTCACTTGTTAAAATATGACTTTCATCCCTCATTAAGTTTTGGCTTGAATATCAATATTTACTGGTATGTGTAACCTTGAAAAAATCTGACTGTACGCTTCTAAAACTACTTTATCTTCTTTCCGTGACAAAATATCTTTGTTCTTCTACAGATTACAATAGTTTTCGTGGGATTTTTTTTAAACAATTTTATTGAATTTGGAAAAACATGTTCCCTACAAATGTACTGTGACATTTTGACTTTTTTTCTTAAAATAGTCGCATTTTTATTTAAGCTTGCACTCTTTAATTAGCGTTAAGATTCTAAGGGGCTCCTTGGGGGGGAAAAAGTCTCCCCCATAAGGAATCCCTGGACCTAAAAAGTTTGAAAACCCCTGTGCTAGAGGGCATAAAGATGGGGATTCTGGAACCATGAGAGAGCTTTATTTGATCTAAAGAGTTTAGATTTAGCCACCTCCAGAATGAAGAAGAGGTCATGTGGCTCCAGTGATGCCTAAAACAGATTAAAAGCGAGACAGAGCAAACATATTACCCCTTTCATTGTTCATCATCTATCACGGCAGGAGGAAGAAGAATTGTGAGAAAAGGTCATCGCCTGGGCCACTGCGGGGCTAAAAGACTAACTGCGTAAATCTTCCAATGCTGCTCTACGAAGTTACTGGTGAATTGGGAGCCGACAATGACTCGCAGTCACAACGGCTATGAATAGAGGTTTTGCTCTCTGACATTTGCTAGTTGTTCTCCAAACAATTAGGGATAATGCACTGAGCCCATGCCGTTCTCGAGAAATTACTCATTCCGGGCAGGGACCGAAGAGCCGCAGGGACAACTTGACGCACTGGGACCAGTAAACAAGTCTATTGTCTGTGGCATTATTTAACATGTCATTTAGGAATTGTTGTGTTTACCAAAGTTGAATTTGACCCTGGTGATTCATAGGTCTGTCTCACAGTTCTGATGTTCGGGATTCAAATCTCTGGCTCAGGTTCTCCAATGTGGTATTTTTGTGCCCATCCTATGGATGTTCTGTGGGTACTCTGGCTTTCTCTCTCATTCCAAAAACATGTTAGGGTCCTTGAGGTCGCCAAATTGTCCATAGGTGTGAATCTTTGTCGATATGCCCCCTCCCATTGGCTAGTGATCAGGCCAGGTTCTGGGGAGCTGTTGTCACCCAAAGTCAGTTGTGATAGGATTCAGTACACCCACAACTCTAGTGAGGATAAAATGGATGGATCGCTTATTGGTTGGTGACCAGGTGAAGGTATAACCCGTTTCTCTCTCCAAAGAGTCAAATCTGAGTGACTCCATCTTATCCTTGAACCTAGAATAGAGATCCATCCATCAATTTTCTTACACTTGTCTGGGGTAGGTTTGCAGGGTCACCAACCAACAGAGAACCCCAGACCTCCCTCTCCCCAGCCACTACCTGCACCTCTTCCAGGGGAGATGTTCCCAAGCCAGTCTCTCCGGCATGACCTGGATATTCCTCAGGGCCACCAGGAGGCACGCCAAACGACCTCATCTGCGGCCCTCCGGATGCTGCTTACCCTAGAAGAGTGATTCCAAACCAATTATTCAATTTAGCTTAAATGGTTTGAAATCACTTATTTATTAACTACATATGCATCCTTGTTCGTCTATTGATGCTAGAACAACTACTGCATATGTCGTGTGTTGTTGAGATGACATCATCAATATTTCCATACTGTACAGCACTGTTTGTGAGATTTCTAAGTAGAAAAGCTATACAAGAAGGATGAGACTTGACATTTAACTCTCCCAGACAATCAGGAATGAGCTACATGGGGAAGGGACATGTCTCTCAAGAGGGAGGTGCGAGGCCAAATTGTTATTGTGTGGGACCTTTCTCATTGCTGGCATTTTCCACATTCTGCTCGGGACGCTGACTTAAAGGAGGTTTCGCTCCAGCGCTGGGGTTGCATGTGCAAAATTTACCAAGGGGGTGTCAGGAATTTCAATCTTTGCTTCCAAAACAGACTGGCAGCATGGGGGCCAACGTGAGGAAGGCTACGCACTCTATTTTCTAGCATCCTCACTTTGAGACTTGGAACATATGAGAGGCCGTAAGGTCGCCTCCCGCCTAACTCTCGCCACGGAGTGACATGCAAACGGTCCTTGTGCGAATGTCGCTTGGATCAGGGAAAATCTTCCACACTGGTGCTGTCTGTGGGAATGCCTAAGGGAAAGTAAACGGGAGTATGTTGGCCACGACGTTCACGGCGGCACTAATTTATCTCACGGTGCAAAATAGCGGTGCCTTGGCCTTGGGCACTGCATGCTGGAACGAGAGGTTGACACGGGCGGGCAGAAACGGCAGTTGTGTTGGTGAGTTTGTTTCACTATTACATTTTTTAGAATATAGTCTTATTTTTCAGTGAATACAGGCACCTTGATCAAAACAAAAGATGTACTGGTAATATTACAAGAATAAAAGTTGTAATTATAAAAGTCACTTTTAAAAATACAAGTTTCTTCTGACTTTCAGGGTTGGGGGTTACTTCAAATATGTATTCTGATACAGTTACCCATTTAAAAATGTAGCTAGTGATATAATCCAAGTATCAAAATACTAAAGTAATGTAACTTCATCACTTTAAAATCTACCTACTTACTCCAATGCCAAAGACTATAAAAAAAGACCAAATAAATGAAATTTGGTCTTTCTGGTCGCAGACATGCTGATCATTGTTGACCATGCTATAAATCAGGGGTCACCAACATGGTTGCCTCCAAGTACCACATCAATAACCCAGGGGGCCCTTTTCCAAAAATAGTTTGCCAGTCACTGGAATTTGTGATTTTCAAGGAATGTTGGAGAAGTGATCATTTGAAAATGTAAAACCTCGCAGAGATTTATAGAAATATATGTAGTGACACATATGGGCAGTTTTTATCTATTGAATATTGTCACAAATCCTTAACATGATCAGTGCTTTCACATAACAAAATGTTATTGATAATAACGTATGTATATATGCATACTGTACATACATACATACATACATAACTTAAAGTCTTGCTGAATATGTCTACAACACAGACAATTTGGCCTTTCAGATAGGCAAGTGGACTGGAATCAAATTCCAAATTTTGGGACCCCCAAAAATGACACATGAATCCTCATAGTGTTGGAGGATTGCAACCTACAAATTTAAGAATAATGTTGACCGTCCCATGAACCTCGATTTCATTATGTTGTTTGTCGCCCATCGCTCATTGTTTTTCTTCATTCCGCAGAGTTGAGGCAGTATCCATGGTTGCAGGTAGTGATATTACCATGATAGAACAACAGAGCAGACACAACTTGTCAAGGTCTGTCACTATTAAGGCAACCTCAATAACTCTTTTTTTCCTCGACATTGCTGGAATATAAACGAAGTCTCGGTTGCCACAGTTCTCCTGACATCCCGAATGAATGCAAAGTGGACTATTATTTGTCACTATAGGCTAAAGGTTTATTCACAAACCAGCAAGAACTTCAACCCATTTCAGCCTTGAATTTGAAGCTGCTATGAAGACAGAGATGAAAATCATACCTTGTGGTCAGTTTCGCAGCCTTTTCTGATCTTCGGCCATGGTAAAGCCATACACAGAATGGACCTGGACGGGAAGAACCAGAGACGCCTGGTGGCTGGGGTGGCATCTTCCATCCTGCTTGATTTTGATTTCCGTGAAGAACGAATCTACTGGGCAGACAAACACGCTGGAATCATCTACAAGACGTCCGTGAGAGGCTTGCAAAGAGAGGTGACGTTGAAACTATTGATGAGGGATGTGTCAATGGATTCAGTCCACTTAAATGAGCTACACACATACCAATGATAGGGCTGAGCTTGAACATTTTTCCCCACTCACACACTTTCGATCATGCTCAGCAAAGATCCGATTGTTGGACATCTCGAAAAGATTAGTCAGATCAATTATGTTTGGGGTCTCTTACATTTTGAAAATCGTTTTCTTCTGCAGAAACTTTACTCATCTGACAAACACATCTCTGGCCTTGCGGTGGACTGGATTCGGAATGCCGTGTACTGGACGAGCAGGGAAAAGGGCAAAATTAAGACGATGGACACAAATGGCAAAAGTGAAAAGACTCTTGTGAGGCACTTGACACAACCCAGCTCAATTGTCATCGACCCCACAAAAAGGTAACACTAATCAGCTTTGCGGTACAAATGCATGATACTCGAGATGACCAACAAAAAACATCTCAAACTTAACCATGTTAGGGTACAACCGAGAAATATAATAAGATAGTAGAATACTGTAACTTTTAGTTCCTCTGGTCCCTGCGTTTCAGTTGTAAACGCTTCCTCGTTTTCATTACAATGATTGAGACACAATACAAACACTCAACACAACCAGGTGCCCCTCTTTTTTTTGTCTGGCAATAGCACCTACCTTCAGCAAACTTCCTTATATATTATTCTGTTTCACGTTATCATTATGGAGTTCGTGGCTTTTCGCACAACAAAGGGTTAAACATATTGAACAGGTTGAACATGTCAGCCCTAAAGTTTACTGAGCGGATCATGCACAGAAATCCCCCCACGGGAAAACTAAACTAAATTAAATATGGACAATTTGTCACTATTAATATCTCTCTTAACTGAGCAAATCAACAAGTATGAAGTAAAAGTAAAAATTAAAATCAAATAAAAATAAAAAAAATTAAATTCAGTATGTACAAATTGTCACTATGAAAATTTCTCTTAATTGAGCAAATCAACAAGTACTATATTTTACAGGTTTTTGTTTTGGCTGTCTGGTGGAATGATCCCAAGCGTCCATCGGTGTGATGTTATAGGACAAGTGAAAGTGAGGCTGATTAAATCCTCGCAGCAGTTGAAGGCACTGTCCATCGACCACAGAGACAGAAGATTGTTCTGGGTACAGTTTGGTCTGCAAGAAGAAAGTGCCATCGCCTCCTCAGACTATAACGGCAAAGCCCTCCACATCATAGATCAGCCCCTTCAGTAAACACACCAAAGTTATTTTCAATCCCTTACCTTTTTTTACTTGTGTGCTTCACACTTCTCTCTTGTTTACTCAGGTCCGATTCGCTGAGAATAACACTTTTCTACAATCATGTGTATTATACTGACGCTGCGTCCCGAGCAATAAAAAGAGTCAACAAGTACACGGGCGGCGAGGATTTTCACGTCAATTTAAAACAAATGGCAAAGGTCCCGGTTGATATCAAAGTGGTTCATCCTGACAAGCAGCCAATGGCTGACTCGCCATCACTGCTTCAAGGTTGTACTTGACAAACCTGTATTGTTTCTTGTAGTGGTGGAAACCATGATCCAATCTCAATACCTACTCTTATCAATCAGGATGTGATGAACAGAGTGGAAACTGCATCAATGTGTGCTCAAGTACAGCTAAGCAGGGAGTTTGTAAGTGCAGCCGAGGCTTTGCACTCAGTAAGAATGGCTTCTATTGTGAAGGTAAGATTTTTTTACTGAAAATGCCACACCAAAGTTGTTGCAAACTTAACTTTTGGAAACAAACCGATTTACTGATGTGTACCTTAGATGTGAATGAATGTGCCCACTGGAACCATGGCTGCTCTCTTGGCTGTGAGAACACCCCAGGGTCTTATTTCTGCACTTGTCCCAATGGATACGCCCTTCTACCGGATAAAAAAACATGCAGAGGTAGTACTGGGACACTTGTCTTATGTAAATATAGACTGCTTGTCAGTTTAAATCGGACACTTTTTAGTCTGTGTCTAGCTTTTGCCTTGCAGACTCAACCTTAACTGCACAGACTCAATAAAAATGTTGGATTGCAGATGACCAGACTGTCCTGACATTGTTTGGGAGCAACCCATTGCTTCTGGGGTCAAGACACTGACACTTTGTATTGTGCACACATATTGACAACTTGAGCTCATTTGACACTCATTTTCCAGAAGGAAGAGTCATTACATTGTATTTGCTGTTACTTATCCCTTAAATAAAGGTTACCAAAGACAAAGTGATGAGAAGTGGATAGGAATCATATTTGACCAATGGCTTTGTCCATTTAAAAGTGTTTAGCAGGCAACCTTCACCCTGTTTAACATGACAAAAGATCACTGTGGGTATAAAACCAATAACTTATTACTGTGTATACGTATTATGTGTACATCCAGTGTGAGCTAAGCATCCTAGTCTGCTTCCCAAGACACTTTCACCTATTTCAATAGGATTACAAGTTGACTTCATAAAGCGATTTCACATAAGGAGCTTGTTGCTAGTTAGACTCCGGAACTCAGCAATACTCAGCTGTCAAAAAATGACGTGTAATCAACATCATGTATGCTGCATATTTCATCAACCTTTATGTCAAGGTAACATTTCTGTATTTGTGAATATGTTTTTCCCCTCTCACTAGAGATCATATCCTGTGAAGGCAACACCACCGAGTGTGGTCATGGTTGCCTCGCAACTGATGAGGGGCCCGTGTGTGTTTGTCCAAAGGGTTCTGTGTTAAACGAAGATGGACAGGCTTGTACAGGTACCAGTTTACAGAATTCTGTGTAATGAATCAATACAACTTAAATTAAATAAAATGAATAAAATAAACTATTCTTTCTTTAGATGAGAAGGAAAGGTGAGATAATAATGTTGATAACAATGTTTAACATACAATTGTACCTATTGTAACAGTACAAAGTCGTCGTCAGAGTTTAAGTATGGATTAGGTTGAAGATTGGTTTTGGGTTAAGGCTAGGTCTAGAGTTTTTCTTAATATAAAATATCATTCTTAGCATAGCTTCTTAGCTACTTAAGCGCCTGGAAAGTAGTTGGGGTGCTTCAGTGGGTGCCTGCGTCCATGGTGGCAGGCGACAACCTTAACCACTTGGCTATGGTTGCTCCTTCATAAATGTTTACAACTATCAATGCCACAAGAGGAATATTGCAATATTACTACACATGGCAATAGTGAGTGGACCTTTGTTATTTTTACTGTTGCAGGATGCTCCTCCGCAGACAAAGGAGGCTGCAGTCAGCTGTGCATTCCTATCTCCCCTACTAGGTGGCGATGTGAATGCCTGCCTGGCTACCAGCTCCATCAAGATGGCAAGCGCTGCATTGCCTCTGGTGCGTCACAGTAGTATTGTGAAGCAGCTGATTAATAACACGACATGCCTTCATTAACTTTGCACATGAATTTGTGATTGATACTTTAGGACCACCACCATATCTGCTTGTTGCCACTCTGGTGGCTGTGCAAACAATAAACAGTGATGGCACTGAGGGCCAAACCCTTGTGGATGAGCCCAGAGGACCAATTGGATCTTTGGACTATGACCCAGTGTCAAACCATGTAAGGAAAAATACGCTTACAGTCATAGTTTAGAAATACTGTCAAGACAGATGTTTTTGAGGGCTGTGCTTGGCATGTTTTAGGTGTTTTTCTTCTCCCAAACACCTGATTCAAATGATCAGGATTATTATCAGGCTAACGAAGAGATTTCTGACCATCTGATCATATGAATCAAGTGTATTGGATGAAAAAACATGATGCACAGTTGCAATCGAGCACCGCAGTCTGTGCTTTAATCGAGACGCACAGCGTACAGGGTCCTGTTTAGATATGGGCATGAAGTGACCCGAGTGTACAGGTCTTGTAACTGAACACTTCCCAGGTTTTTTTTTACATTTGGTTGCAGTAAACCGGGGTAAGTGTATTGAATGTGTGCTTTCATTGCATTTAAAGGTGTACTTTGCCAGCACATCTCAGAAAATCATCGAACGGGTTCATATGAACGGCGGGTCCAGACGACGCCTTGTTACCAACGGCCCAGACTCGAGTAACGGGCTGGCTGTCGACTGGATCCATCGCAAGATTTACTGGACTGTTATGAGGTGTGTGAATGGGTAATTTTATAATGAGATTAAGCAAGTTACAAATTGGCATTCAATTGAATGGGCAAGTGTGTCTAAAACGTTTCCCCCAGATATTGTACTTCTAAAGCATAGGAGTTAAACTCAAGGCCCGGGGGCCAGATATGGCCCGCCACATCATTTTATGTGGCCTGCAAAGACAAATTGAGCATCGTTTTAATGAGTCAATACTAAAATTACAAATTGTCTTCACTTTAAAAAAATAAATAAAGGTATTGTTAGCAATTTTAATTAGCATTCATCATTTTAAAATATTTGGTTTACTACTGTGCTCTGATTTAGAAACTCGTTTTTCATCATTTTTTGTGTCGCCTATATTGAATATAATATGAGGCGTCATAATGGCCCTCCATAGGAAACTATGACTACGATGCGACCCGTGATACACATGAGTTTGGCACCCCTGTTCTAAAGGATTAGAACTAATTAAATGATTTAAATATGACACTTCCAGCTGTCAAAAATAATGTTAAGCTAACACCATTTATGCTGAATCCTTTTGAAGTAAAGGGTTTAAATGTGACACTTCCAGAAAGTCAGCAGTGGTCAGCAGTACCTTGGATGGACTCAATGTGACAACTGTAGTAAGCAGTGGACTTGACAAGCCAACATCCATCACAGTTCATCCTCTGGAAAAGTCAGTTAGACAACAAGCTGTATTGCTACTTGTATTTGCTATATGTATATTGTATCTTTCAATGAAAAAAAAAATCTCAATACATGTACTGATTGAAAACGTCATATATTCTACACATGGTTTCATTTTTTGAGGAAGTTGTTCTGGGCGGATATCGGACATCAACCTATCGTGGAAAGCTGCTCTTTATATGGGACGAACCGCACGGTGATCGTGAATACCAGCCTGGTGTCACCCGGAGGTCTGACCATTGACTTCGCAGATGGTCGTTTGTACTGGTGTGATGGAAGCAGGGTAGAAACGTGCGCTCTGGACGGTTCTAAGCGACGGATCTTGCTAGAGAACCAAGTAGGTGAGGTTATGAAATGGCGATGGTCTTTTTTTTAAATCTGTACCTAATATTGAATCTCACCCGTACCACCTATCTTCCTTGATTTCCTCTCCTGACTGTCTCAGGCCAACCATTTGACCTAGCCGTGTTCGAAGACAGGCTATGGCTGGTGGATAGGGAGCACCAGCAGCTGATGAGCGTCCACAAGCGAACGGGGAGGGAACTGCAACGTCTCCTTGGTGACCTGGTCCAACCTGCGTCCCTTGTGGTGGTGCATCCGCTTGCTAAACCAAATACAGCAAGTAAACAAAGAATTATTTTGTAACTCTATATGGGTTGGGGTCTGGGGTAGGGTCCACCCATTGCGCATGAATTGAAAACAAATTGGAAGTTTCTTCCCGTTGAGATTGCTGGAATTTCCCAACATATACTTTTCCAATCACAGTTTTCAAAATCAACATGGAATTAAATAGTCAAGATGAACAATTCTGTATTTGTTTCATCTTGGTACGAGGAAGTCAATTTAGTTAGAAGCACTCCTCAATGGGGTTTTGGCTGGGATTAGGGTTATGGTTAGTGTTTGGGGTTTGATTTAAGAGTTGGAGTAAATGTTGGGGCTAGAGTAAGGATCTGGGTTTGGGATTGCTTGGGGGTTGGATTCTGGGTTGAGTTAGTGTTAAGAGTTGGGTAATGGGTTGGGTTATGGGTTTTTAGTGTTGCTGTTAATGGGGTTAGGGATAAGGTCTGTGCTGTAAATGTGAATGTTGGATTCTTTGATTTTTACTGGGCTAGGGTTAGACAACAAGCCCGTGGTTGTGACATCACTCCCAGACAAAGCACTCAACGATGAAAGCACACTACAAACGCCATCTAACAGAACTGCCGTGGACTCGGATTTTGAAGCGAAGACATTCACAGACAAGATGGTGTCAGGTAACTACGGCATATATTAAACATAATGGAAAGCTGTTCCTTTCAATCATAAAACTCAATTATGTAATTTTTTCTGTCCCCAGACGAGCGCGAGTGTTATTCGGCAAAGCCGTGCGGTCCCAACGCCAATTGTCGCCTGAATGCCGGCAGCCCGGCCTGTTCTTGTCTCGAAGGTTTCATCGGTGATGGTCATATGTGTGTGGGTTGGTATCGTTAGTACAATACTCCAGCATAAGAGCAACAGAAAATTCTCTCCAGCATTTAAGCATTTTTCCCAGGAAAAAATGTGGGTGTTAAAAAGCCCACAACCCCATGGGCATTACCCCCAACCCCGTGAGAAGATTTTGCATTTTGAACCTTGTCATCATGAAAAGTATGGGTGTGGCAACACTGATTTCACTAATGCTTATCTAGATGGCGTCCCAATATTTTTGTCTATAACATGTAGTGGAATGTGTGGCATGTTATCTCTCATTAAATAGCAGCAATGAATGTTCCATGCTAGATCCTGATGAATGAAAACTGGATAAAAACTTAAAAGGTGCTTTCTGAAAGTGCCAAACTGGTTACCACAGCAAGGGGCTGACATGTCAAGGAGTGTTTGCAGCTAATTCCACTTGTATTCCATGTCATCATGCCTTTTTCTGTCTGTTTGTTTTGTTCTAGATTCACGCAAAATGCCGCCATCAATGACGACCAGCCATCCTGGAAACTCTGTTGAGAGTTGCCCCTCCACCCATGAGTCCTACTGCTTGTACCAGGGGATCTGCTTCTACTTCCCTGAGGTGGAGTCCTACGCCTGCAAGTAATTCACCTTTTTTTGTCTCGTTAACGTGATAATTACTGTAACTGATCAAAAACATCCATCATAGAAAAGCTCCTGGTTATAATGAACAGTTTCAACCAGTCGGGGTCACTATTGTTCCGTCAAAGCCGCAGCTGCATTTTAAAGCCAAACGACAGGGAATCTGGGTATACTAGTCATCGTTACTTCTATGCTGACACGTGCATTGGGATTTGATCCATTTAAAAAAGATTAACATACAATACACTTACACTATGTTTATTATTAGAAATGTGTGTGTTAATCTTTCTTCCCAAAAAAAGGAATTGCCATTTTGGGGGAACTCAACATTCAAACAGTACTCCTCCACCAATTTGGAAAAGATTATGCTTGACACCAATTTCACCATTGGTTTTACAAATCCGTCATGCCATAACTAAAAAAATTGTAATGCCCCATGCACGAAATTAAACAAAATGTGACATTTTGGCTTGAGGTAGCTGTTTTGGCGAATTATCGTACTTTGACCAACTTCTACTAGAGCATTTGCCCAAATCAGAAGCTCGCATTTTCAACAGATGAGACACACGGAGTCAGCCAAATTGGTTTGAAGGAGTTTTAGAATAGGCCTCCCTGGCACACGTTATTAGGTAGATAGCTTGAGCTATGCCATTATCTTGCTGTGCCCCTTATCTTCCTTTCACTATTCTTCCCTTCTTTATGAAACTCTTTGCACATATACATATTAGATGATTTCCGTTAAGACTGCAAGGTCACACATTATCACACAGGCTAGGCAAAATCGCCCTATTGTAGGTGGCCGGCCAAGAGTATAGGTACTGGAGGTGGGGGTTAGACCTTCTTCCGCAAACTCGCAAAAAAGGCTCCACGGCCATGTCTTGATCTTTCTGGCACACTTCCATTTTCCGTGCCGCTTGTCCCCACGAGGGTCAGGGGCATGTTGGAGCCTATCCCAGCAGTCATCGGGCAATAGGCGGGGGACACCCTGAACTAGTTGAGAGCCAATCGCAGGGCACACATAGAAAGAACAACCATTCGCACTCGCACTCACTTCTATGGCCGATTTTGGGAACGTGGGTAAGAAACTGGAGTAACCAGAGAAAACCCACGCAAGCGCGGGGAGAACATGCAAACTCCACACAGGGAGGGCCCGAGCCGAAATCAAACCCGCAGCCTCTGAACTGTGAGGCAGACGTGCTAACCAGTGCTCCACATGTCGCTCCTTTCTGGGATACATTGAATAGTTAAACTGAGGATGCAGCCTCCTAGTGATTAATGTGAGCATTGAAGATAAAGTACTGGGAAAATATAACTGAAGCCATTTGTGGCAAATTCCAGGGCTTAAGTCCAGCTCGGGAATTCGCCATATGAACCCCAGCCAGGAGCAAAAAAAGCTGTGCCAAGTTTAAGCACAATAACCAACACATTCTTCATTCAAAACCTCTGACAGTGTTAACAAAGTATTATCATCCCAGCAAAATATAGTATTAGTAACGGGTTGCTCAATGGTCATCCGTTGCAGCTGTGTGGCCGGCTACATGGGCGAGCGCTGTCAGTTCAGTGACTTGGAATGGTGGGAGCTGCAGCAGACCGAGGAAGAGAAGCGAAGGAACGTGGTCGTCGCCTCGTGCGTGGTGCTCCTGATTTGCCTGCTTCCCATCGCCGCCTGTCTCATCTACTGCTACAGGTGTGTGGAAGGGGCTGAATGCTTCGACATTTTCTTTTTATGGTTCGGGTTCAACATCAGCCGTCTTTGTAGGAAATTAATGAGGCAGACAATAGTAACACTTTTGAAGGAGTTAACAAGTTTGATGTTCTGACAAAAGTATGCGGCAAGCTACAATATCCACTAGCCATGTGGGGCGAGACACAGTTCCTGTTCCTTGCCTATTGTACTATTTTGTATTTGAAGTCGATACACTACTACTACTCCAGTGACGAAGGAAAGCACCCGGAAAGGGCCTATGAAAATTGAGCACGCCGAAAGTGATGAGAGCGTCTCTGTGTGGTGGACCACGTGTGGCTGCATGTAGTAGTGCTGCGTAGCTCAGTGACGACACTGCTGGAACATCACTTTCCTTTTATTTCCACCCGAGCTATTGAGAAGTAGCTGATTTGCTTTGCTGTTGTTTTGCCGGCTTATGGACGAGGCTGTCGGCGTTTGCCACGCACTCTTGACTCGCACCCACTTCGCACTTCTGTCCTTGCGTTTGCCTTGATCGCAGTGCCCCCTCTGTGGAACTGGCACGCTTTCAATTACATGCCTGGTTTGGCTCGTTGGACAGCAATTACGCATCAAAATAGGCCATTTCGCTGCGATCAAATGGAGCCGCTCAGGTATGACCCCACGTGGCTGCCAATAGCTCGGACTCAAATTGCATTCTGCACTTGACTGCAAGTGCACTTGGGCGCTCTTTTTGAGTTTGGT
The DNA here is from genome assembly GCF_059516105.1 of Syngnathus floridae. Taxonomy (NCBI): domain Eukaryota; kingdom Metazoa; phylum Chordata; class Actinopteri; order Syngnathiformes; family Syngnathidae; genus Syngnathus; species Syngnathus floridae. The sequence continues at coordinate 15,913,942 of NC_142413.1, read as the reverse complement.
GCTTCAGTGTATTTGCTATAAAGGAGGCAGAAAAGAAGCCACTTGGTGCATAGTGATATGTATGAGCCACTGAACAACTGCCCTGGTTTTAGAATTGACTTACTTAAAAGCACTGCCAAACTGACAGAAAATACACAAACACTGGATTTGCTGGCGAGCTACAACAATGCATGAGTTGCATCAGAAACTCTGCCTGATCCTGATGCTGAGACAAATTATGATTGTATGGCCTTGGCAAAGGTCTTGTTTTATCTGTTAAGAAAAACTTTTCCACGTAGATGTATAATAATCCAGAAGTTGGGGTAAATTTGATTCTCTATGTGCAAATCATAAGTCTGACTAACTGGGGCTTAATAAATCATATGTCATATTCATACACGACACTTTGCATTCCGGATATCTCCTTGAGTAAATCTTCCTTGCATACACTACACCAAAAGTATTTCAAGTAGTCGTGTCTCACAAATACAAAGTGAAGTTGAGTTTTTGGTTAAGTATTTTTTTTATGCAAGCATGTCATAAAATTGGCAATTTCATTCTGCCTTAAGTCAAGTCATGTGACTCGAGTCCCACACTTCAGGTGTAATCGTACTCTAAAAGAAATCACTGTCGCTTCGAATATGTGCAGTCACCTTTTTTTGTGTTTAGAACTCGAGGACTCTTTCGCAAGCAGCCTTCAGCAGATAACGTGAGTGAGACCAGTGTGGCAGATGAGGACGTGTTGGGGATTGCAAAACATGGCATACAAGAGGTAAGCATATTAGCCACTGGTACAGCTGGAGGGGAGGAGGTACTGTCTCCCCCCATTTGGGTATATTTCTCATTAATTCCTGGAACTTTTCCCCCATTTCCACGGTTCCCCGTAGATAACCCATAATGAGTCTTTAGCAGCATTTTTGAAGAATTTTGGTTGTTTGTAAAAAACTTGACATTATTGCCCCCCCTGCCCCCAGGAAAAAAAAATCCTAGCTCCCCCAGTGGTATCACCAAACCATGGTGCTATACGGCCTTCCAAAATGGAGTACTTATTCTTTTCAAAGGCAGTTTTTGATTACAACTCTTCCTCACTCATGGGACAAATTTAGGTACCACATGAGCATTCCAATCATCATAGTAGTATCCTAATCTGACTTTGCAGGTGTCCACTGCGGTAAATAACGACTCAAAAGGAAGCATCCTCCCGACAACGGGTTGTCCTAGGAGGGCAGTATGTCCATCCTGCTCATCAGAAACAGGTACTGGAAGCTTTTGCGAATGGCCAGCTGGTTCCCTGAATATAATTGTTGCTTTTCTGTCAGGAGACAACCAGTCCGAAGAATCGGAGACATGGTCCAAACGCAATCAGGCGTACGAGTGTTCCATGGTGTCTGCTGCTGCGATGGAGGGCAACCAGATACCCCTCCACAGCTCAAGTCAATCGCCAGACCCCAACCTCCAGACGCAACTTCCAAGTGTAAAGTTGGCTGCTTCCTGCACAGTTTAAGTCTTTCATTACCCGCTTCTTTCGCCAGGGGCTACACAATGGCATTGACTGAATTTGTTCTATAAAGTTCTGTATTAACTTCCCATATCTGAATAACTCAACCAACATTCCAGAATTTGTATTCATAACAGAGTGTCGGTGAAAACCAATGGGTGGAAAATAATGATGATATTTTTGGATTGCTTGGTCAGTTCTGATATAGTATCCTGTTTAATTAATGGGTAAAACCCATATTTTTTTGTCATCCTATTAGACAGTAGATCTTGGATACGCCACATTGTACGATATAAACTTTTAGTAGTTATAAGCAATAACACAAAACTGTCACATAAAACTTGTATAGACTTCCATTAATAAAACTATAATCACACATCCTGATTACTGAATCAAAATTTACTATTTATTTTCTTTCTGTCTCTCTCTGTTTAAATTTGTCATAAAATATAATTTTGAACTGATACTGTTGATTTTTTTGAATGGCAAGAGGGTATTCACAGAAAAAAAAACCCTCAAGGGTCACATAGATATTGATTTTCCCGGAAAGCGGACACTTACCTATATATTGGCCTCCATTAGTGCTAACGGATAGAGGTCTTGGGCCGAAGTCCAAAGAGCAAGAGTCAATTTCTCGTGAATTACACTTCAATTTGGGCAGAGGGTCAGGGAAAAAGGAATCGTTGACTCAGGGAGTTTAAAGGCGGGCACTTGAGTGAGGTAAAGTATTGGGACATCCTGCCCTGTATAAAAAAAAAAAAAAAAAAAAAAAAAAGAAAGAAAAAAAATCCTGTTAAATTACAGTTAACTACAGGCAGATAAAGTGGCCAGCTTGTTACTGTTATTTTACAGCCCTCAAACTGTTATCCACTTTACAGTATGTTGCTATAATCACTGATTTCACTGAATAATTTCTTTTTTTCCAGCTGCACAATATTTGAAAAATATGCGATATGCTTGTTGCATATAGCGGTATCGATATTACCGTATTGGCCCGAATATAAGACGACCCTCTTTTCCAAGACTCAAGTTTGAAAAAAGACTTTTTGAATACCAAATTTAATTTTTACACCGAAAATGCAAATTTCACCGCTCTATATTAGCTAAAACTGCATGGAAATTACAGAAGAATTCTGGCAAGGTGCATTTCTCAATTGATATAGGTCTATTTGATGTCACTTCAAAATAATAAATATCGTTATTGTCATATGAAATGGCCTATGACGTGACTGAAGATTGTTTCCGTGTTCCCCGTTTCATTTAATCAAAGGACGGGAAGTGGAACCTGGCTTTAGCACAGTGCAACTCAGCCTACGGCTAATGGGCATCCATAAACATAATACTGGACTGTTTTAAAATCATAAGTCAGACTGTTAATGTTATGCTAGAATCTAGATTATTTATTTGATTAAAGAAAAAGATTAACCTTGGATGTTGCACCTCCCTAAAAAGAAAATATCTAAACTGTTTTATATTATCATACATTAACTTTGTAAAGGAACGAAGATACTTTTTGCAGAAAACTAATGGCCAATTTGCAACAGTGGTTTCGTTGTTTTCCTGCCAGATGGGACGAGCTTTGCCCGCCTTGCTCCCGACTCCATTCCAGCCGGGATGACAGCTGATGAGGTCTTTGGTGGGGAATTAGCGAGCCACTCAGAGGCTTTGGCACTGATCCTCCGGGTCACACCGCGCCTCTACTGCGGGGACAATGTTACACTGCCTTTTACAAGGATTTAGGCTGATTTAAAAATCACAATAGTGGAGGGAGGGGGAATGCAGGGGTCTTAATGCATAAACACACAAGCCACAATGCAATCCTGGAAGCTGTCCTGGAACTTTTGCATCCTGAAGAGACACCACGGAGTTTTAAAGTATTACCATTGATCTTCACCAGAGGATCTTGCTTTCATGTCCATTACGGGTGCAGAAATAATTCATAAGCTGTCGAAGCTTCTACTATCCAGTGGATGGCGACAGTGCATTTGAAATGACTGCTACATTTTACATTTGAATTGACTGTCGACATGTGGTTAGCTTCTAATGAGAATGTGTGACAGAAAACCTTTGCTAGTAGTAGGGGTTAGGGAGCAAGACCCAACCTGAATAGTGTTAGTATCAGCACTATTTCATTTCTAACCCATTTTACAATATAGAAATTGATTTTGCAAATGTCTTACAGATTATGATTACGTACTGTATATTTTAACGACTTTGGGGGAAAAAAATAATGCACGTGCAAGTGTGGGAATGCTGGTCTGTATGCCACAAATTCACAACACGTAAACAAACCAATTAGTACTCACCTAGCAGCAATTTTAGTACATTTTCAACTCAGTAATAAGAACATGCAGTGGTCCTATGTGGTACTAAAATATATATGATGCATTGAACACAATTGACTGCAAGAATCAAATGTTTTATTCTAACGTGCAAGTGTGAGAATGCTTGGTCTGTATGCCACAAATTCACAACACGTAAAAATACCAATTAGTACTCACCTATCAGCAATTTTATTAAATTTTTGACTCAGTAATAAAGAACTGCTATCATTTCTGTTTTTAAATATACATGCAGTGGTCCTATGTGGTACTAAAATATATATGATGCACTGAACGCAACTGCAAGAATCAAATGTTTTATTCTAAAGACAGTTGAATTTGTATTCAAGCATGACTCCTGACTACCTACCCCCATACCATGGAGCTCTCGTTTCCATTTGCTGTCTATATTGGAAATGATTTACTGGGCTGCTTCACTCAAATTTGTGGGCCTGCTTCTTGGGTAAAATGAAGGAAATTAATTGATGAGACGCCAGAGCACCAGGCATTTGTATGGTAGATGGTCAGCCCAACCTTGGATGACTGTCTGCAAGGAGACAATGGTCTAAACTCCTCAGAAAGCTGCAGTATTATTGTGAGTTGCAACAAGCAGTACAAATATGGAGCTTGAGCACTTGGAACTTTATTCATAGAATTATTCACTGTCTGTTAAATGGCTGTCTGTTGTATAACTAGCTGCCGCCATCAACCGCTTGTCACTCAAATGTGTGCACACAACTCGAGACAAAAATTGCCCGGCAATGACTTGTATCGCAAAAATCTCATTTGCCAGGTCACTAAAACGCCACAAGACAACACCAAAGACCTGAAAATAATTAGCATATTGATTTAATGATCATCTTTCTTGGTATCCACACCTTACTCAGCATCCTTAGTTTCACTATATCTTCTGCTAACATTTACTCATTTTCTTTTTTACTGACATCTTCCTCATTAGAGCATGCTCTGTGCCTGACCGCTACAAAACACAAGGACAAGAATCCTTATTGTCATATGAGGACTAAAATATTTAAAATATTGCGAAAGTAATAAGTAAATTGAGTTTCAATTAAAAGAAGTACTACAGATGAAGTATTTTCAAAACCAACAAAGTTGCAGCAATACTATAAATTGTAGTCAAAATATAGCTGCTGATGAACAATGTCCAGTTTAGTGGATACATGACTGATGGCAATTTTGTCAAATCACAAAATCAATACTTGGCTATTTTAACAGTTATATTCCTCCCCAATTGTAGGTTTATGTCCGATTTGTTTTTTACTTGCACGCCGGCGTCTGACTTGTATCTTGTTTTTGGTTAAATAAGATGCACTAACAAAACTTGACCGTTTGGTGGCAGTGTATGGCAAGACACACAAGTGATGCGTAACTGACTATAATTCACAGGCGGAAATGGCACTGAGGATGGAGATTACACGTGCCTGGCAGTTTCATTCGGACCATTATCTGTTCCCCGCACTAAAGACGACAAAAAAGTCAGGTAAAGTTAGGGTTTGTAAGTAGGGTTTCAAACTAGGTTAGGGTTTCCAACTAGCGTTTCAAACTATGATTAGGGTTTTAAACTAGGGTTAAGAGTTTGGAAGTAGGGTTTTAAACTTGGTAGGCTTCCAAATCAGGGTTTCAAACTAGGGTTAGGGATTCAATTAAGGGTTTCAAACTAGGGTGTTTCAAATGAGGTTACACTTTCAAGGGATAGGGTTTCACATTATGGGTTCAAACTCGAGATAAGGTTTTGAAGTAGGGTTTCAAACTAGGATTAGGGTTTCAAAGTAGGGTTTCTACATCGGGTTGGGGTTTCAAACTCGGGTCAGAGTTTCAAACTAGGGTTAGGATTTCAAGGAATGGCTTCAAAAATGAGTCAGGATTTCTAAGGAGGGCTTCAAATTATGGTTTTGAAATATGTTTCAAACTAGGGTTAGGGTTTTTAAGTATGGTTTTAAACTACGGTTAGAGTTTCAAAAAATGGTTTCACAAAGGAGTCAGGATTTCTAAGGATGTCTTCAAATTAGGGTTGGGCTTTTGAAGTAGGGTTTAAAATTAGGGTTAGGGTTTTAAAGTATGGTTTTAAACTAGAGTTAGAGTTTTGAAAAAAATGTTTAAAAATTGATTCAGGATTTCTAAGTAGGGTTTCAAATTAGGGTTAACAGTTTGAAATAGGGTTTCAAATTAAAATTAGGGTTTTAAAATAAGGTTTAAAACGAGGGTTGAATAATGAAAAATTATTGTACACAGAATTTTAAAAAATGATGAAATGCAGTGAGAATAGGTTTTAATTAACAAAATAGGCCTTCTGATTTTCTAACTTTTATACAGCAACTTTCAGAAGAAACTTCATACAATTAAAAATACATTTTATTTGCATTTGCACGAGTCAAACAGTATGGATTTAAACTGCCTAGAATTCAACATGGTAATTTTTCTTTTGATTAATAGTTGTGCTTTTAGGACAAAAATAAGATTACAAGCACTGTGTAAGTATTGCATGTTTTTTTGAACATCATTACAGTGCAAAAGCACATGAGCACAGCAGACACCATTTATACATTGGCCCTTTAAGTCAAATTTAACAAATTGCACGATTGTTCCCTTTCCTTTCGAAAAGAAAAACACTTTCCCAACAAACCAGCCAGAAATATTTTTTCATCCATCAATATTTACAGTTTCAAACCCAGACCCACAGGATTGTAAAGGAGACATACAAACCACACTGCCCCAGAAGCACAGATCATTCTGGAAGTACTGGAATGTCTATTTTTGTGTCCTGATATCTGAATTTTTCAATGAGCAAATGACTAAACTACTGTCTGAGAAAATGTGGCAAATACTTGAGAAAAGGGTGAAAATTGACAACTTTTATTTGGATAGACATAACATAAAATAACAGAACACACACAGAGAGACAGACGAGACAAACAATTCTTCATATGTACTGTAGTAATGTTTAAAAAGTCAAGTAAACACAAGTTTGTAGCAGATTTTTGTGATCATCTGATTTAAGACTATGAGGAACTTTAGTTGTTTTTTTAACACCAGTTTGCAATGGCTTCATCACGGTGGTCCACCTATCATCCCGCCATCAGTCCTCATCATCTTCTTTTTGTTTTTTTTGCCTTTTCTACTCAGTCTTTTTTATAGCAGTGGCTGTTTTGGTCTTTCCCATGTAAGCCCCCCAGAAGAACTGCACAAAGAGCACAAAGTAGCTGAGGTACATGAGCGATGACCACACGATGTTATGCATGTGCGATGGGCACTCATGGCCCTGCTGCATCCAGGAGTACACCAAGTAGTTGACCACGCAGCCCATCAGCATCTGAGTGATCTGTGTCAGCGTGATGAACATGGCAAAGTTGCGCGACACCTTGAAGCCGGCCGCCCGCAGTGCATAGTAAGAGTACATGACGGCGTGCACTAGGTAGTTCATGGTCATGAACCAGCCCCCGCCAGCTACCATGTCTTTGTACGAATACCAAGAGTACAGTAGCACAGTGATGTGGTGGTACCAGTGCAAGAAGATCAGCTTCTGCTTCCTTAGCACAATGAACAGTGTGTCACCTGCACGTGGACAAAAACATTAAGTTCGTTAATGGCATCCAGTCCAAAGAAGGGTCAGACAAGCACATACGTTCACCGAGTTCTTGCGTGTATGTGTGTGTGCCACCTTATGTTTAGTTTTTCTATTTCAAACTAATAGAAGACTATGTTTCCTGTAACTGCATATGTAGGGACATCATATGCATAAGCAAGGGGGGGGGGGGGGGGGGGGGGGGGGGGTTGTCGCGCACAACAAAGGGTACAAAAGAGTCCAGATACACGTCGCATATTGGGAAAAAATCCTAACAGGGTCAGATTTGCCTGCAATGTGAACCTGAACTACTTACCCAATTCTGGTGCTTTGCTTAGCACAAATGCGTAGGCCCAGAATTTGCTGACGGGCCCATTGTAAAAGCTCTGGTCGCAAACTGACTGTTTGAGCCCTTTGGTCATGAGGATGTATGTCATGTAACTTCCAGTGCGGACAGCGCCAAATATACTGCATGGAAAACAAAGAAAACCAATCATTGAACAGAGGCCTTTGACACAAAAAGCCTTTTTGTTCGCTTGTTAATATTCAGTGCTGCATGACATTATACAACATTGGATCGGATTGCTTTAACTGGTTCTTCAGTCAACAACATCTAGCATACATTAGCACAATAGCTACAAACTAAAGGCTGTACTCACACCAAGGTGTCCTAATTGAGAATTGATAGTGAACCACAAATATGAGACCTAACTCATTTACTGCTGTGGACGTTTATATTCGGAATGCAACTGGTTTTCAGCAGAGATATGACACTGCATCTCCTGCTTTGGCTGGATGGACAGCGGCCGGTAATGACAGAGAGGTCTGGCGGCGCCGGCAAATGCTAGCGGGCAGAGAGCTTCTTGCTTGGTTGGCCGGGCAACGCGGCCGGGAGTTCTTCCTGGCTACCTTATCAGTTGTGGCTGGCTAACACGGTCTGCGGTGGGCTCAGAGCTTTATTAGCTGCGACACGGAGCCCATTGTGCGCCTGGTAAGAAACTAAAATTGTTCTAATATCATCCGTTTAGCCGTCGAAAGCAAATTCTGCCTTGACAAGCCTTGAGCCTCATTATCAAGTGACAAAATGGGTATACATTGAACCCTTGCCTGGTCGCTATTTGCTTTTCACACACACATTTTTTTTTAAGATTCATGAAAGTCGCAATTGGCGTCAAGAAAGTATGTGTAAACGATACACATGACTCAGCACCTAACATTTTTGTATGTCAGTCATTCAGGAGCTACGTATAGCCTGGGTAGTTCGTGGACGTTACGACACATTTTAAAAGTAAAATAATTTGCATGCCATTTATTAAGGGTAATGTAATTTGAGTTTGACATGACAAGCTGTGTCAGGATCATAAGTCCTGTCATATTTACGTGTGAAACTCCTAAGCTCTCAATTTGTGCAATTCTTATCATGGTACACCGAAAACTCGATAGAACGCGCTTCGAATCTACGCTACATTCTGTCTGACGCTTTGGTCATAGACCCCAATTTTTTGTGTTGTAAATACTTTTTTTTCTTCTAACTGTGATCAAAAATCTTAAAACATTTGGAAAACAACACGCTTTGCTGATGCCCAAAACGTTGGGATGTAGCTTTGGTTAAATAAAAATATTTCAAATAAACTTAGAACAAGAACAGTTCTGTTTAGCGGACACTGCAAACGACTGCACTGATTTTGAAGTACCGTATTTTCCGGACTATAAGGCGCAGTTTTTTTCATAGTTTGGCCGGAGGTGCAACTTGTACTCAGGAGCGATTTATGTGTGAAATTATTAACACATTATATCATTTCACATTTCTTTATCCCACCTGAAAACGGCGAGTGTAAGGGACCAGAGCACCAGGGGCTTCCTCAGCTCAAACTTCTCGCGTTGCTTCATGACATGTCGGCCGCCGAGGATGCAGGCGGCGTAGAGGGCGGAAAAAAGGAAGGACTTCTTCCTGCACAAGGCAACCAACAACATAAATGCATACTACTACAACAGTGGTCAACAACATAGTCCGTGTGCATCTCAATAAACTAGAATATCACCGAAAAGTTCATTTAGAGCAGTAGTTCTACTCAAAACCTGAAGCGCGTATTGTACAGATTCATTCAACACATAGAAAACCACTTTTCAGAAGACAGTCCAATTGATTGGTGCCTGATTTAATGGAAAGGCAATGGTGGCCAGGGCAGGCCAAGCAACAAATGCTCACCTCATCACTGTCTTGTTTAGCAAACAAAATTGGAGTGACAACTACAAACGCTTTTTATGCGGCTGACGTGATTTAGTTACATTGTTCCGACTGCCCCCGGAATCTTATCAATGGTGCCGTTTCGCCTCAAATGCCTCGCAGTTGCAGCCTTTCTCTGTTCAAGATAAGCGGGGGCTGGCACTGCTCTGCTGAAGGCCAATGTAAACGAAGGGTAAGGTACACAAAACAAGGACTAAAAAGTAAACAACAAAATACAAAACATATACTTGTAAATCCAGACGTGAGAGATGTGTGACAACTGTTAATTTGTGTCCATCAAATGACAAGAAAACAGAGGCCTTTGCTCAGCAGCAACGCCAAGGCCAGACTGCAGGATGACATCATTCCTTCTCAATGCACCTCAGAACAGTAGGGTGGGGTGGGGTGCGGTGCGGTGGGGATCAATCGACATTGTATTCTCCTTTCAAGGCTTATACATAGTCATCTTGTTATATTTGGCATTGGGCACCAAGATTATGATTAGATTGTCGATGTAGTATCACTTCAGTCTTTTTTATTTTCTCATTCATTCTAATAGCACAAGTGAATGAAATAGAGTAATGTTGAGGGTGGGATGGAAGATAAACCGTTAAACAGAAAACAATGAGACTGAAAGCAAGAAGAAAGCGAAAGAAAGTGGAAGAGAGAAATAAAATAAAAGGAAAACTAGAAGAAACCGAATTGTTTGAAAAGAAGGCAGGCCGATAGGTAGTACTAAATGATGGTTGTCAAGAGGGAAGGTGGGAAGGAAGGATGGTCTGAAAATAAGGTAGGGTAGAAGGAAAAAATTTGGCATGAAAAAAAAGGAACGTAAATCAGAAGAAAGGGAATGAGGAAACAGGAAGGAGCGGGGGGGAAAGGTTGCATGAAAGGAATGAAGGGAAAAAAAGATTCAGGCACAGAGAATGAGCCAAACGTCTCCTCAGTGAACCAGTGCTCAATTGGCGGCCCAATGGTGGTTTTCAAGACGTGAGGATGACTCCAGACAGCAGCAACATGCCTAGCCAAATAATGCAGTGTTTTTTTTTTTTTTTCCCCACCTATGGTCAAATTATTTGTGCAATGTTTGACACATCTTTGTGATGTCATCACATCAGACATGCGACATTTGCAATGTCATGAGCAGCATGGAACGCAAGACTGGATAAACTGTAACATTCATGCCAGTATGAACTACTGACGTACAAATTGGGAGTATGGTAAAAGTTGTTTTCTTAGCTTTTCAGTTGAAAATAATGTGCTTTTGGTGAAACCGTCCTATGTTCTCCTGCCAATTACGGTCTTGAAACATAGGTCAAAAGTCCCCAAAACAGTTGGCAGCGAGCAGGTTGGCTGCTCAGAAAATAGCAGGCAGTCAATGAGTTCAATCGGCCAATCATAGCTTTTTTCCAAAATGTGCAATATCGTCACATTTTGGCTGATTAATCTATTAGTCTCTGAATAGCTGGATGGCGTTTGAGTGGTGCAGAATGGGTTCAGTGCACTGTCTGTCTTCTCAGTAACCTACTAGTGAGAACTCCAGCCAGACCTGTTTACAATAGTGGGCTGAACGGAGCATTCCAAAAGGTATGTTTATGAAATCAACAGTGACTCAACATGTTTCCCATTTTAGTTTAACTCTCTGTTATGTGTGCCTGACAATACGTACTTCGTTCGTTCGTTCGTTCATTCGGTCGTTGCATTGCTATGGTTTTAAAGTCTCGAAATTGACTGTTAAAACAAATCAACTTCATGGCTGAATTCAAAACAAATTGATACAACTGTTAGCCAAACGTCTATTTGCTATTACTGTATTCAAATCAAATGTTATTCTGGTCAAACCTCCAGTTTATACAGGTATTGCTGTATTCAAATTATGTTATACTAGTCAAATTTCTGTTTTCAACTTTTTGTTCAAACTTCTAGAATAATTGTTACTGTTGTATTCAAATCATGTGATACTGGTCAAATCAATGGTTTTCTTACTTTTCTCTTTATGGTATATAGGTCGCACTGTAGTAATTTAGATTGTGTGTCTGGCAGTGAAACCTTGGTTGTAATCAGGACGGGACTAGATAAGTAAAATTACTTCCTCCCGCTTCCCTTTTCAACAAGTTATGTCAAACAAATGTGAAATGAATCTGTAATACAAGTGTTGTTTATGTGTTTGCCTAAATAAACAAATGAAATCAAAGTTGTTCCACCTGTACAATAACCAGATTTGCAGCAAGTACAAGACCAGAAACATTTCTAAACTCATTTCTAAATAGATTTATTTGTACACTACCATTCAAAATACATGTCCTTATTTTAAAAATTAAATTGCTATTTTTTCCAGTGACCTAATCAGGAATACGCTTTGTCCACTGTTAATGTAGTAAATGACTATTCTAGCCGCAAACGTCTGTTTTTTAATGCAATCTCAGCATAGGTGTATAAAGGCCCATTTCCAGCAACCATCCCTCCAGTGTTCTAACGGTCCATTGTGTTTGCCAATTGTACTAGAAGGCTAATATGGATGATTAGAAAACCCTTGTGCAATTATGTTAGTTTTCATGGAAAGCACTAAATTGTCTGGGTGACCCCAAACTTCTGAACGGTATTGTATGAATAATTCGCAAAGGTATAATATTTTTTTTAGGTAGTTTTTAATTTGTCCCTAAATTTTTCTCGGTTTAAAAATTAAACAAATACTGAAGGGCAAAGTATGGTAAAATGTTGTATCTTTAATTCATATGTTAGGTATAAGTGACAGAAAAAACATGATGCTAGGCGTGTATTCTTAGAATTAATCATTCGATTAATCAGTTATCATTTTACTATCTTTCAAATACCGGCATCAGCCTCAAAGAATTCATATTGGTTAGGCCCTATAATGTAGGCACGGGCGAGATAATTTGACAAGTGAGGAGAGGAACCACAGTGAATATAATAATACAGTGGCATGATTAATAGAGACTGAGAGGTGACTGGTAGGAGCAGGAACCATGTGCATGTAATCCAATTAGTAAAAGCACCTACGGCCCTGATTACATCACGCATCTAAAAGAGCAAAATGAATTGGCCAACATGGCCACAAAAAAAAAAAAAAAAAAAGTTGGTAGTAGGTGAGCAATCTCATTTGGGCCGATCATGTTGAACTACTTGAACACATCGGGGATCTAACACAGTGTTTCATAACATTTTAGGGATTATAGACTGTATGTTTACACAGCAATGATTTTAATTTAAAAAAAAAATCGTACACAAGAAAAGCCTGTACCAATTAACAAATATCTTTAATAATGCTTCAGTTTAGCCTCACACGTCTGTATCGGATTGGAGTTTATTTGTATGAAAGCGTGGAGCTGCCAATGTGGGCTAACATAACTGGCAGAACGTAACTGCAAATAAGTTCGAACGTTATCTGTAGCTAAATGCTACAAATGTAGCATTTTCCCAAAATGCCACAGGGTATTGACTTGTGCACATGTGAGTAAAAGAAAGCTATTTTCTTTTAAACGTTTGGACAACATTACAGCAATGAGTTTGACAATTAATTCAGTAAAATTGTTTATTTCTGATTTTATGGTTTTATAGTGGGTGCAGTGCTAAAGAGTAGACAACCCCGGTGAGCGTTGTGCAATTGCTCCACGTGTCATTTACGTCAGGCACATACTAAGGGTAGGGTTGTGCTGACAGTGGACAGACATTGGAAAGAAATATTACCTGTCACTTACCATGTTTGAGCAACAAATCAAGATAAATTCTTTGAGGCAGAGTCATTTAGTGATGCAATGCTATCCAAGTGAGTCAGAGGCAAAGATGTGCCGAGATTTTACTACGTTTTTTTTTTTTAATCAACAACTGGGGAAATCTACAGTTAAGTCTCTCTGAAAGTTCTTCACTCCTCTTACTCATATACCAATGTGATATATAGAAGAATAATGCAGGAGTCGAATTGAAAAACAATTCCAAACATTATACCAAATCCTTGAAGATCAACAAATTATTTTTAGAATTAAGTTGGTACCTTGGCTTACACGTTTAATTCTTTCCAAGATCCCAACTGAACTGACTCCAAAGTCAAATCAATTAACCACTGAAATGAATCAAAATACCATTAATGCAGTGCAATCTAAAGTAGCTCGTCACAAGACTTTGAATTTCATATTTGTGATGTTTGGCCACTTTGGCTGTTCAATAAACTGTGGCTCTGTTTTTTCGCCACTTCAAAAAAACAGAAGCTTACATAAAGCTTGATCGTTCGGATTCAAATTTTCGCCATGGTTCAGACCCTCAAAAGCTGCAGCATTATTTTCAAGACCACACCCTCGAAATAGACTAATTTTAGTCAGGCAGTTTTTAAAACTGTTAACAGCCATCTTCATAATGTGTGCCTTTGTCAAAAGGCCCTACAAATCTACATTTTTAGCACAGTTTATGCCTTGGCTGTATTTTGAGGAGGTGGCCCCCTAAGCACACAAATGAGCCACTAGTCACAACATCTTTCTTGACTGTGACGCAAATGTAAATAAAGTACTACTTTCATTACCTTGGCAATGAGAGACTTTGAGATGGCAACTTGTTGAGCAAGACGGACAAAAAAAAAAACCCACCTCATCACAAGGTTGTGATGAGGTGGGGTTTTTTGTCAAATAACTTTCCACCTTTGACATGACTACGCAAAATGCTGCCAAAGAGGCACAGACTAAAAACAAGAACAAAATCTTCACAATTGTGTGGTTATTCTGCTAATTTAACCCCGCAATGGCACAAAACAAGCACTTCTACTGTAAAAACAAATTGAAAAAAAAAGTTTGAAAAGTATTATTTTGATGGTTACACACTGCTGCCCCACGCTCCTGTACTCATGACATTATCTCCCTATACTGTGTATATAGTTTGTGCAACTCTGGCTTTAAGACGGAAACAGTAAGCGTTGTTTAAATAGCAACTTTCATCTGGTAAATGACAATCAGACACATTCTTTGTCTTTGAACTTTTACAGTCCTTTCTTGGCCTTGATGAACTTGTGGTTGCTTATGTAAACTGATGTCCAAGATAAGGGCATAGCAAATGACATCTGTGAGACCGTCCGTCAATCTATGGGCTATGTAAACTGTATGCGTGGAGTGAACTTATCAAGATGAGAAAGTACACATAAATGAACAATGAACTTGTTAGAGTCTTTGCTTGCTAATTATATTTTCTTGACACTTTTTGGGGTAGCTTCTTTTGTCCATTCCCTTGGTAAACTAAACCGCTTTGGGAGAAGCCCAACAACAATCCTCTTTGATAAGCATTTGTGACTGGTTGCACTAGTTTGGCTATGGAGATAAGGTTTCAGGGCCCTTGATGTTTATGCTGATGAACATTTGTTGCTCCCCTGCCTCCTTTGCCCTATAGTTTAAGATTAAGGACCTCACACTTTGCCGAGAAAGACCATGTGGGTGACATCTACTACAAGACTGAAGCCTGCATAGCAGATCTGCGATCCGATTGGCTGCTGCTCTGTCAGCAGACATCAGAAGAGGCGTCTGATTGGTGCTTTCTTAGTGCCAGGGGATGGCAGGCTCCCGTGCTGCTGACCCATGCGGCCTCATACATTCACTGGAAATGAAAATGTGATGTTATGTGACTAATGTTGATGGCAAGTTCATGCAGTGAGCCTTGAATAAGTCAGCAAAGGACACAGCAGATGGCTGAAAGGCACTACAATGCTGGCTCAACTCTGCCTTTAAAGTATTTTGTGAGAGAATGTACATAAAATTAGACATTTGAGGTATACAATCAAAACGTTTCCCCATATAGCGAATGGACCCTACCATTAAAATATGCAGAGGCAACTCAATTGTTCTGCACAGCACTACCAGGCTACAATATGAGCCACATTTTGTCCCATCAAGCTGCAAAATGATCTCAATATAGCCCATTTTGGACTCATTAATTCGCTGCATATCAAATGGCATGATGACCTTAGCATCATCATGGTGCTTGATATCTAGAGGTTGATAAGGGCGGAGGATGTGAGCAGTAAATCACACAAGATTCAAGGACATCCCACTGCGGCTTCGGACATGAGGCGGATAAATCGCCAGCGCGGTTAGATTATATTTTATCCGTACTAGGCGTTGGGTGCTGGATTCGACGTATTTAACATGGCACAGTTGAACGTGGTCTTACCAGTTCTCCTGCATCCATCGGATGGCCTCCTCCTCGTTGAACTGCCTTTCGAACTCGTACTCTTGGAGGGCTAATACCGACATACTGGCGGCGGTTGGGGAGGCGAGCTCGGGCGTCAAGCTTAACAAAGGCGAGAGGCTGTCGTGGTGCCAGTAGAAGTAGTAAGAGGTCTGGTATAGGCGAAGCCCGCCAGTCACATCGCCCTTGCCGCCGTCAGGACGTCGCGATCGCGCGTGGAGTCAAATTGACAATCCTGATGCACTGACTGAGAGCGAAGACAGGATAACGCTGCTCTTCCTCCTTCGCCGGCCGGCCTTCTTCACCATAGCCACGCCCGCCACTCGTTGAATTGATGGATCCCGCGGGTCCTAGCGCCAGCCGAGATTTTTTTTTTTTTTTTTTTCTTGCTTCGTCGCCCTTCGGTCATTTTTTTTTTTTTTTTTTTGCTTTGATTGCGATCGCCAATCTGAATATACTGTACGGTGGCTGTGAACTTAGTTCAACTCATCTCACAAAAAGCAGCATTTTGGCAACTATTGAAAAAGTCATCAAAAAGAGACGTCGAGTTATTTAGTGGCACTACCAGTTGACATTTACCGTCTTAACCTACTGCTAACAAACAATACAAAATTGACAATTGGCAACTAAAGTTGTGGTTTTAGAACTAAGTCCAAACGTCCGCTGGAGGTGCTATTTATGGGAAAGAGAGGCACTTCACTTTTTCCCACCTGGATGTTTATAATCAGTATTTTACAATTATCGTTTGCCATCAACTTCCGTGTTTCTAACATTCCCAGCATTTAGGTTTCTCCAATGATGTCTTTTTATTATCAGAAATGTTTGTTTAGAATTTAGAATCATTGAATGAGTTTTTTCAAAGTAATTGTCGACTATTTTATCAAAGCAGGCTGTAAAACCTCTCCAAAATGTTATTTGATTTAAAGGGATCAAGCTGAATTTACATATTGATGCACTGATGAAGACGCAATGAAATATGTTATTCACCAGTGACTGGAGTAGACCTCCAAATACTATCATTTATTATGTTTCATTGATCTTCGTACAAACAACTATGCTGAAATATCAAGAAATCAATTGCAAAGAGCAAAGTGTAATCACGTGCGTCCTATCACAATCCCTATTTGGGGTAGAAATAAAAGATCCAGCAGGGTTTGACATTTTGATGAAGTATTTAATATGGGTATAACAATGTAAGTTACAAGTAGTAATTTCACTACCAGTCATGCAATTACATCGAATAAATATGAATAGTAAGACACTAAATAAGTCCTTCACGCATATTACCAGCAAGACGAATCATTCACAATAGTTAAGATCAGTGTCGAGAAAGTTTATTTTCTACATGAACTAGTTCAAAGTTCAGTTCACAACTTATAAATTAAACTAGTTCATTTTTGAAAATGTATGAACTAAGTTCATCGTTCAAAAAATGAAAAGTTAATAGTTTTTTTTATTTCTGCCAATTTTTTTGTTGTTGTTGTTGATGCGAGCCTCCGATATATTGGCATTTTCTCATTGTTTTCACTCATTCCATTCACACTAGTATGCAGTTGCTCCTATTACCCTACAATCTGAAATACAGAAAATTAAACAATCTTATTAAGAGTAATTTGTGGTTCAACACCATTGAGAGTACTACTATGTCTTCTAAAATTCTTGAACGCTCTCACAGAACGATACCATATTGGTGCCGTTTGACAAGAAAGGGCAAGTGGGGATATTTGTGCGACCAGTTTACATCGTCTCCATGCACATGTCGCATTTTGATTTGCGAATGTTTTTCGCCGCAGTTCCCATATCCTTTTCCCCCTGCCTATTTAAACCTTGTTTATAGTGTGTTTAGCGGGGTTTTATTTTGATGTCTAAGAAGAGAAAACCTGGCATCCTTGAATGAAAGTGAACTCAAAACCATTCATTGGCCCCAGAATGAACGCATTCACAAAAATGTTCACGAAGCAAAAATGCATTGCGTTCAGTTCATGTTCATCCAAATTATGAATGAGTTAATGAACGTTTGTTCATTGAACATGAACAAGTTCATGAACTTTCGGTCATTGAACACTTCAGGTACAACAGTGGCAGGCATAGTCGATTATGTACCAAGGCTTTGACTTTTAACCCACTTTCTTGTCTGTGTGAATGTAAAATGTACATAGCAGTATAGAAAGCGGAAAGATAGACTATTGTTTCCACAAAAACATTACTATGGAAATATAGATTTGACGTGTCATTTTCTTAGAAACAAAAACAAAGGATTGGTTTCTGTCAGTGTAGCTGTGTTTGAACCCTTGAGGCACACTCAATAGGTATAAGGAATATCCTGTTGTCTTGGTATGGGAATGTCACTTGACGAAACTGTAACACACCCTTTTTCTAAAAACACAAATCTTCACTTCACTCCCTAGGCCATTACCGTCCATCCGTCCATCCATCCATTCGTCCGTCCGCCCAACCAAACCACCGATTGATAGATTGGTCTGTTTGTCCCTCTGTCTGTCTACCTGCCTGCCTGTGTAGCTGTAGATTTGACGTGCTATTTTCTTGGAAAAAAAACAAAGGATTGGTTTCTGTCGGTGGAGCTGTGTTTGAAACCTTGAGGCACGCTCAACTGCTGTGAGAAATACTGTGTTGTCTGCATGGGAATGTCACTGAACCAAACTGTAACGCACCCTCTTTCTAAAGATATACAAATCTTACCTGCGTCACTTCCTAGGCCATTACAGTCCATCCATCCGTCCGTCCGTCCGTCCGTCCGTCCGTCCGTCCGTCCGTCCGTCCGTCCGTCCATCCATCCATCCATCCATCCATCCATCCATCCATCCATCCATCCATCAGTCCATCCGTCCATCCGTCCGTCCGTCCAGCCGTCGGTCCGTCCGTCCATCCATCCAAACCACCAATCAATCAATCGGTCTGTCTGTGTGTCTGGTGAGAAGCACAATTTCAGCCTACATCACAAGATGTGTCAGTTTATTTATACGTAAATACTACCTTCTGTTCCTTCGATCGCTGATTCACTCATTTCGCTGTCAATAATAAAGAGATTCAGCTTCCGACAGATCATCCAAAGTCAAAGTCAAAAGTCAAAGTCAAAGTCAGCTTTATTGTCAATTTCTCCACATGCCAAAGACACACAAAGAAACCGAAATTTCGTTCCCCCCTATCCCACGGTGACAAGACATGGCTCACAACAGACAAACAGTAAACAAGTATAACAAAAGCGTGCTGAATAAATAATGAATAAATAACACAACAATAAATAAATAAATAATTAATTAAGAGGAGCGTAAAAACGCGTACAGCAGACATTCCCGAAAATAGCGCAACAGTGCCGCACGCTACGCAGAAGGGGGTAGCGAGTTCAGGGCCCTAACAGCCTGGAGAAAGAAGCTGTTGGCGAGTCTGGTGGTGCGGGAGCGCAGGCTCCTGTACCTCTTCCCAGAGGGCAGAAGGTCAAACAAGGAGTTTGATCTGATCCAATCATCAGCCTTGTACACCCCCAGAGACCCTGGGCGTCCTAAGGGCAGCCGATGAGCGGGACAAAGCCCAGCATTTATCCAATAACTCGTCTCGTTTCGCTGCATTCTTTGCTTCCCTATTGAAGTTGGTAGACGCCCAGTGTCTACACTGTTTAAAGCACTCTGAAGCTGCGGGAATGAGTGAGAGGAAACCCGTGTCGTTACAAGTGATATGAAGCTGATTCTGAACAAATGTTGAGCGCATTGTCGCACATATTTAGTCAATGTCAGATATACACGGCAGTATATACTTGATCACTTAGTTTTTTTTACATTTTAGGTGAAGCTCAGCCTCCCTTGCAGTCTTGGACCATTTGCTTCTGCTACCTACCTACCTACCTACCTACCTACCTACCTACCTACCTACCTACCTACCTACCTACCTACCTACCTACCTACCTACCTACCTACCTACCTACCTACCTACCTACCTACCTACCTAGAATAGGTTCGCAACCCCCCTGAGGACAAGCGGTACAGAAATTGGATGGATGTAAATGTCTCAATGTCTTGCATTCGAGCAATTACGTTTTTACATGGCATTGATTAAGCTGATGTGGGGGAAAAATGGAAGAGGTTTGGTTATGTGTGCTAGTTGTCACTATATTTCAAATGATCCCGGAATATTGCTCTCTGTCATCTGTTCTGGACCTCAGTTGAATCAGCTGTGGCAGTGGTGTTCTGTCTACAAGTTCCTCATCGAACTGCCGCCTCTCCTCATATTTTTGGCTACAATTTCTTAGACAGTTTGAAAAGTAACCCAAGTTAATCCAAAACAAAATCCTTCGATTGAAATCAAATACAGTATTAAAAGAGTTAAAACATACCAACTCCATCTTTAGACATTTTCTCTCGTATACTTTCTGTTAATATTATGTTCAACCAAGGAAGATTTCACATTGAGTCGGTCAATTTTGTCAAATTTGTGAGTTAAGTATGATGAGATTGTCAATTAAAAAAATATGTAGTACTTCTTTTTTGTTTGGTGGCATGCCCTAATAAAAAAACAACAACAACGTGTATAGTGCATTGAGCGCCAACACGCTGCCATCTAGTGTCCATAATAAGTCCTGCAGCCCCATTGACCTATCGCGTAAATACCCTTTGTCTCCCCAACCCCCAAACAAATTGGATTCATAATGTATGGTTTACATTACAACACTGCTTATAGCATATGTGCCATGTCTGATCTTGTGTGTAATATGTGCCAATAAGACCCAGGTGACGATATTGTTTTAAGCAAAAGGGCAGCAGCTGCTGTCACAGAGTGTTGGCGTGGAAAGTGCCAATCTGACCTATTTCTTGAGAGACGATGAAAAACACCACACGGCCGTGACCTTTTCCGCTTCATTACCTTCCGTGATGCCTCATAAAAGTGAGGAGAATACACCCACCTTGGCGGTGAGAGCGAAGGACAGCCGCCCCACCATTCCCTTTCGAGCCCCCCTCCTTCTATTCTTTTATTGTTCGGATATGAGATTCACACATGACAGATTTACTGCAGGCCTATGACACTCACTGGCCAAAATATTAGGTACGCGGCACAGTCCAATCAAATGAAATCCGGTACAATACTAGATCTTGTACTAAACTACATACGACTTCAATTAGAGCAATGTTTATTATTGTATACATACACCACCCCACCCATATTCACAGTTTTGCTTTTTGCAGATTCACGTATTTGCATTTTTGGGGCTTTTTGTTTTGTTTTTCACCGAAAATCTGTTTGCTATTATGGGATCAGGCCATAACAATTTGTGGCACCACTTTGTGGAATATTGGTGTAGTTAGGTTTAAAAAGTCTGCATCATGCTATTTCAAGCTTTCCACTGTACATTATAGGCATATAAATACCACCTTTGACACAATGGTGAACTAATTTCTTATGGAATATTAGTTATTTATACAATATATTTAATCTGAAGCTAAATAATATTTGTGTTGGTCACACACAGTATTTAAATGGAGGAACAGCTACTTGAACCCCTGGCAAAAGTAGAATTACAGATTAAGCTCCTTTACTCAATAAAAAGTACAGACAATACGAAAGGAAAATTGTTTTTTGTTTCAATTTTGAGTTCCCCTCAAAAAAACCAACTTGTATATTGCTCGTACTGAAAAGAAAACAGAGCTACCTAGCGTTAGGCTAACTTCTACCATCTTAGGCAGCAATGTGGTCTCATAACTTTGCCGTTTAACAGGAAAAACTGAAAAAATATTATTTTTATGTCAATTCAAAAAAGTAAAGTGTAAGTACAGACATCCGTTTTCAAATAGGAGTAAAGTACAGCTGCCGATGGGTTTGAAAGGGCTTTAAAGTACATTGTAATTATAGAGAAATATAATTATTCTGATATAAATTGGTTCAAATCCTAGCGTAGATTTAATTATATTTGGCACCCCCTGCTGGCCAATGTGTAAACAGTTGTATCGTAGTTTGAGCCTTCTAACAAATCTTGGCTTTCTTCAGTGTTGCAAACGTAGCGACTCAGCTACTTTTCCGAACCCTTTTGCCACTATTTTACCCAAAGGTACCTGGTGTAATTAGTGACTGTATCATCTCTTATGTGTCAAACGAATCATGCCTGAGGCCACCCCTGGTTGATGTAATCATACCCATTCTCCCTCATGCAGTGCCCATGAAGATTAAATTGTGTTTTCCCACACGGAGACAGCAAATCATGACCAGGCTGTCAATATAGTGGCGTGAATCTGAGCAGTGAGCATGCAAAACCTATTCAAAGCCACCTGGCTCCAGCCTCAGTCTGATAAAGTAGTTGCCTCCTATACCTAATAGGCCATAATGCTTTGTGAATATTCTGGACAACTCTTCCTTGCAGAATAGCTTGAATTTGGCAACGGTGGAGGGTTTTTCGAGTATGAGCATTTTTTAAATAAAATACCGAATACAAACTGCATTTTCTGTTTATTTGGGTTATTTTTGGGGGATGTTAACATTTGTTTGAAGAGCTTAAACATTATAGTGAGCAAACTGCAGAAAAAAATTAGAAGGGGCAAATATTGAATATGTATAGATACTATATGATGAGATTTAAAATTACATGAGGACTACTACCTGGCATACCCTACCCCCATACAGTTGTACTCTGACAGTTGTATTTGACATATGTGGCCGGGGAATGTTGTCGATATGAATGATGGATTTGCACGTGAAATGATACTGCTCCAACAAAAATTCCCCCGGAATGAAACCACATCCACACAGTCTGAATAGCCTTTTCCCACGCAAGGCAATGCAAATTATTTGTGCCTCTCAATGTCAATCGGATTTCTTTCAAATGGGTAGCCCATATCTTATGCTCGTCAGAAAGGAAGAGGCAGGCTGAACTCTGGGTTACTAATAGAAAACCTGCTTGGGAGCAGGTTAGCTTCACAGACAGTTGCCATGGTGAGTGACTCAGCGTTTCACTTACCTCTCTTCTTGGAACTGGAAACCTAGAGATTCCCTGATTTCAGGCTTGACCTCTTTGGTTTCCACTAAACCTGTTTTCTGGAAAACACCCAGAACATTAATAGTGCTGCAGCACATGTAAAAAGACTGAATAACAATATTAGAAGGCATTTAATCTTTATCCTCTAAAAATACATTTGTATCAGTTGTTTGTGTTTG
This sequence comes from Syngnathus floridae, assembly GCF_059516105.1. Taxonomy (NCBI): domain Eukaryota; kingdom Metazoa; phylum Chordata; class Actinopteri; order Syngnathiformes; family Syngnathidae; genus Syngnathus; species Syngnathus floridae. Next base: position 15,890,996 of record NC_142413.1, on the reverse strand, counting down.
TATAAATTACTATGTAATATAAAGTGCTATTTTACTCCTTCAAAACACCCATTGTCCTCCATTGTGGTTGTTGTCTTAAGGTGTTTCATATACAAGTCTAATTTCAGCTACCAGTAAAGAACCTTGGACATGAACCTGGGTTAAGAAACAAATTAAATTCGTATCTCAACGTATGATGAAGTGATGCACTTTGACTTGAGAGACAAGCTTTGTATGTTGAGGCGGGGCCAACTTTAGCCTGGGAGGGAATCTTTGTCACATTTATATGTACATATTATATTTTATACATGTGTATATATATATATATATATATATATATATATATATATATATATATATATATATATATATATATATATATATATATATATATATTTTATTTTATTTTATTTTATTTGTTTTTTCTACCCCGAAACCAAATACTCTATAAGCATCTTAAACATCAAATTATGTTTTAAATTTTATTCGGAAATTAATACTAAGATAGATGATCTCTTGACAAAGAATTCTTTATACAAAACAGTTAGGGTTGAGTTTAATTTAGCTGGAAACCTAAGCAAGTCGTGTTGAATGTTACATCAGTGTTGTGCAGTACATGCAATACCATATATTAACATTAACAGCCAGTACGTGACGCTTATAGTATATCATCATGTAATCAATCAAAAGATGACATCCATAATATGTGACAAGCATTCATCTCGTAGCTCATCCTGAACATGCACAAGTGTGTGTGTGTGTATATGTGTATGTGTATGTGTATGTGTATGTGTATGTGTGTGTGCGTGCGTACGCACGCATGCTTGTGAGTGTACGTCTGTGTGCACGCGTGCCTTGTGTGTGTGTGTGTGTGTATGCGTGTGTGTGTGTTTGTTTGTGTGTGAGACTTCCGTTTCAGGAGTGTAGGGTGATGCCCCCCGGCAGAGATCACCACACTGCCAATGCCCCACCTCCCACCCCCCACAGGGTGCAATAATGAAGGGTCACCAATGTTGACAGGATGACAGGACCTTGACTTGTCCAGTGAATGAAAGAGAAATGCAGAGACTCTCATTGGTTTTGTACATGTCATGTGTAACATTGTTGCAAAACAGTCTTCTGTAACCAATACATTATGTAAAAGTGACTTTTTAAATGTAGTGAGTACAAATAGTTGTGTCTGTGGAGTGCCCACTTGCCTGCCCATCAAGTTTGAAATTAAACAACCTGTCCAGTAAATAGTATTTAAATAGAAGTACCGTGTGTGACGTAAAAACTCCAGGAAACTATTTATCAATGGCAAAGAACTACAAACAAAAAACAAGTTTAGTCTTCGTATTCACAAGAAAAGTCAGCGTGAAGGTTATTGTCACCATCCATCAAAAACACAGCTACCGTAATTTCTGGACTATAAGATACTTTTTTCACAAGATTTGAACCCTGGGGCTTGTTGTCTGTTGCGGCGTATCTATGGCTTTTTCGTGATTTTTGTGATGTCTAATACTCTTATACACTCGTTAGTAATAAAGTTGTGGATCGCTGTTGTGCCGTACCGCTTTGCTGGGCAGAGGGATATGTGACCAGACACACGATCACTAGGGAGAAGAGTGGTGTGTTGATTGCATGTCCGTCCGCCAGGAAAATAGTGTCGCACAATTGACACAACAAGAGACAGAACGAGACGGACATTACTCGAGAAAGGAAGCTTATACACAAACCCTGATTATGGGGGACAAAAGCAATGCACATGATGCCGCTTTTAATTTAAATGCAGTCGATGTGCCTCTTAACGAAGGAAATAGAGTTGCTCATGCACTGTAGAGGTTTCCTTCGGTCACTAGAGGGCACTGGGCTATTGGTGATGACATCTTGTTGCGTCACCCTTTTCTTTATTCATTTCCCGGTCACGTCTACTCTGGAGCTATTCATGTAGCTCGTATCGCGTTGCCAACTTTACCCCTGTAAGTGGTACCATTTTATTTATTATTACGTAGTTGTGTGTTGCTAGTCTACCCTGCAAATTAAGTTTAGTATGGCCGTCGCTGAGATTTATGAATGTTTGTATGTTTGCAGAGCTCCTTCATCTCTGTCAATGAACGTTATGTTACTAAAAGATATGCGTCCCCAAAAGAACCATCCTCTTTCCTGTTAATGAAAATGAAACACTAAATCATTTTTGGCTTAAAGTCCGGTGCGGCTTATATATGAACAAAACAAGATTTTCCCCTAATTTTAACTGGTGCGGCTTATAATCAGATATGGTTTATAGTCCAGAAATTATGGTACTTATCATGTATTTCCGTTTTAGTTAATTGATGTATGTACAATAGATCAAATCACAATTGCAATTCATTTTATGTTTATTTCCATTGATCATCTAAGTAAATATAACTAAATTAATTATAAATCCAACCATCCATTTTTGGAGCTACTCACTCTTTGGGGCATACTGGAGCATGTAACAGCTGCATTGGGCGAGAGACCTCAGAACTGTGAAGTAGATGTGATGACCCTTGTCCTATCCTAATTATGAGTCATAAATCAAAAACGAGTGACTTTTTTATTATTTAAAAACAGTTTGACACACATATGTACATGCACTTTAAAAATCAAATGCTTTGTCTTAAAAAAAAATAATTGCGTAATGTTGTGGCTCCTTGGGGTATTTTGGACAAAACACACTACAAGCATGTTACTCAACGAACTGGGAATTGTTTTAGAGATGGTGGCTGGTGAAAAGGCATCATGTATGTTTGTGTCTATATTAGCACTTCCCCCTCCACATCTCTGCATGGCAATCCCGCGGAGCTCAGTCATGGAAAGCAGCACTCAGCCGAATCAATATAGCTCCTCTGCGGCTTTCCTATATCAACCGAGCTAAAATCCCACCATCTGTGACATATAGGTGGAGCGTATACATCGCTGAGAAGTTACTCTGTTGTTCTCTGCATGCCTTCTGCTCTTTTGATAGAGGCATGATTCAAAAACAAAAAGATAACACCCATTCTCTTTTTATATTCTTAGTTTGTTGTGTCCTTTCACTTGGTTTTAGTGTTTTATATTTTGCGTCTAAATTTTGCAGGAACGGTTTGCAGCAGAATTTTTTCAAGAGCTTTTCATGCAGGCCTCGAGACTACGATGAAATTAGTCACAGATGCAGCCTGTTTTAAAGCAAAATTTTATCCTGTCACTTTTGTGTGAGTCCATACAGTACATTTTAATGCTCGCACCCAAACAGGCGTATTGTGGTTAAAAGTCACTCTCCGTCAGTCTTGTATAGCCTTCACATTGTGCGTGCGCCGGCAGCTGTGGGCTTGGACCGCCAATGGCTACGTCGTTCCCTTCATAAAATATTTCAGCACGTCGGTGTGTGTCTGTTGGTCCATGCAGCCCTGTCAAGGAACACACATTGCACGCATGTGCATTTATCATACAAATAGCTACCCCAGAAAATCAAAATAAAAGAAAACACTTGGGAGTCAAGTCAAATTCATGTAGATCGTCAAAATCAGATGACTCGGACTTGAGTGGAAAAAAAAAACAATGTGATCAGATTATCCCTCCTATCTGTGTAAGTCATCTCTTTGATTTAGGCACTCCAAACCAAATGGCAGAAAGCATGAGAAAGAGTGCTTTGCTGTCCACAAGTGAAGCATTAGCTCTTCTCATTGATTCAAACATTGTGTTGGCTTGAGCTTTGGTTGATATTGAGCTCAGAGACATACTGACCAAGCTTGGGCTGCAGCCGTCATCAGCCACCTTTGTCCTGTCCAGAGATGTTGCCACACCAGCCAAATCTCATTTTTTATAGTTCTTTTAGAACTAGAAAGCTTTTGAGGCTTTGTCTCTCCATCTTTGCGCTCCTCGGCATTCAGATGATTTCCATTCTACTTTGCTCATGGTTGTATTGGCTTCGTCTGCTGCTCGCTTCCTGTGTCACCCCCGCTGCTCGGTACGTTGATCAGCTCGGATTTCCTTAGTCGTCAGCTTAGTATCGATGGATCGAAACTTCCTATGCCGCCGTGGCTCACGCTAAGATGATGCCTTATTTTGTTCAATTGTAAGGAAGGTCAAGGCATTGGCAGAAGCCATTTCTGACCATTTCTAAAAGACTTCTGCACAAATTGCTTGACCATCACCTCGCGCTTTCTTGTAAATTTTTTATCTTTTTACCTCCAGCAATGACGACCCTAAAATGACGCTACACTGTTTACAAACTCTCAACGGGTCGATAATGTCTCTTCATTGGAATGGTCAGTGACAATGTTCAACGCATCATTTGCTGCTTCCTTCACAAACAGTTTTTTGTTCAAAAGTCCAAGCACCTCTTCTTTGGTGAGAAGTCGAGAGCCACAAATATCTTCAATTGGAGCAATCAGGTACATCACCTTAACTGTAGCCATGAATTAAAAAGTCAGACAGGTGCCAAATCAAAATGCCATGTGATATAAACAAAATTTCTGCAATGCAAACCTAGTGATCAGCCAAAATCTGTACCATTGATTTGGTCAACAAAAATTTAAACACAATGACAAGCTTGGTTTTGGAAATTCCGTCCCCAGACAGTGGGGCCAGGGAAACAAGGAGCATTTTAAACTTTAGCGCTAATGTAGTCTTGTTATCCTTTTGTCAGCTATAAGACGTGATGAGACTAAACTTCAGGACGTTTGAGACAATCTTGTCAGAATTGGGAACATTTTTACCAGGGGAGTTTTTCCCCAACCCTTACAACAGACTCTGGTTGGAGCTGAACATATATGAAAAAATAAACCCCAATTTGTTAAATTGTGGAAACTTGAAAAAACATCTGCAACCTGTGTGGGTGCGCTCACTAATATTTCAACCTGTGAGTCATGACGGGTGTTTCGGACCCACCACGCAAACTCGTAATTAGCGTTTGGACAACATATAACATTGCTTTGGTGGCCATGGCGACACCAACAACAACAAGGGCGAAGCAGGCAAGATGTCACATTAAAATTTAAGGACCCTCATAGTCTTTTCTTCAATGTGGATTTGCAGCCGGGGAAACTCTCGAGGTAAACGCCAATTTAGACGTCAGTGTCGGGTGACGGGACGCCATTTTTGTGTGCGGTGAAGATGTCTGAACATGAAACATGTTAGCAGTTTTAGACATGAGAAGGCACGCGGGGATTTTCATTTTTGGTAGTAGCTGTCGAGCTTGCGGGCACGCATGCACTCTTTGTATTGCTAATATCCTCATATATATATACATAACGATATGGAGAGAGAGAGAGAGAGAGAGAGAGAGAGAGAGAGAGAGAGAGAGAGAGAGAGAGAGAGAGAGAGAGAGAGAGAGAGAGAGAGAGAGAGAGAGAATCCAGTTGCACAGATCAACAATGGTTAGTGTTGATGCTGAGTGATGCCTCTTGAGTGACATTTCAATCCATAGGAATTTGTGCGTACGGGAAAGCGAGATTCAGTTTTTGTTAGGCTGACTCATTGTCAAATGTGTTTTTTTAAACTTGATTTTAGATTAACTCATTGGTTAGAGGGCGCCTTTTAAGTTTTAAAGGCTTGACAAACAAATTGCTGGTCTGACATGCATGACTATATATATATATATATAGTAAATTATGTTATGCGTGCATTCCACCTGAATGAACGACTTTCAGGGGTCAGTGAATCAGTGCTGAATGTGTCCAACTTGATTTGTAGACCAAAACGTTTCCTCACTTCATGTGTTCAGAGCTACGTGGTGGCCCTGGTGGCCTTGTCACTATCTGTCTGCCTATATCTTTCGCTCATAAGCAAAATTTTTTTTTGCCAACAATGACAAAAAATCGGCCAACGGGACAGCTCGTATTGTGAAAAATGTCAATCATTCGTAATTTTATTTGTCCAATATTCTCCCCTCAGTACTTGTACTTTTATTTTTTTTTATTTTTAGTCTATTTTCGGTCTCTCTCCATCCATATTTTTTTAGTCCATCCCAAATTAACCAACATTTTACTTTTTGGCATGTTCCTTAAAATATTTTATTATATTTTCCCCCAAAATTTGCAATTCAGCTATTCCTCAGAGAAACGTTTTTTCCCATGTCCATTTTATTGAACCCCACAGAATTGAATTAACAATCTGTTTTTTGCATTAATTTGATGTGCTGCCTGGTGTGCCGCCCGTGTTGCCTTTTTTATGACGTCGCCTTGAGTTTATTTGATCAGGGTGAGAATGTGCCAGGTCACACTATGCAACCTTTAGCCCAAGCCACTGGTCCGCCATTGGTCTACAGCCCCCCCCCACACACACACCCATCCACCTCCCCCTGACCCAGCAGTTCACTATTATGTCGCCTGACTTCATAACAAAAGAAGCACACCAGGCTGTTTGTGTTGTTTTAGGTGATGACAACATTTGGGGGGTTTAAAATGCAAAGTCCACGTTAGAGCAAACTTTATATAAATTTACTATTGAACTATGCAAACTAAAACCACTCACAAATTGTACTTCTGCACTGAATTTGTCACATGTTCCAGTCCAGCCCCGACCCCTCCCAAAAATGACACTTTTTTTTGTATTATTGTATTATTTCACAAAGAAAATGTACTTATTTCATGGATTTTTAGGCCTACATTTAAGTTTATTTTCCCCTTGAATTTTTGTTTTTTTTTACATTTAATTTGTACTACATTTTATTCTAGATTTTCCCCAAATTTTTCTTTTTCATGGAACTCAACTAGGCTTCAACTGGAAATCGTATATTTGATTTTTTAAAACGTATTTTAGTGTCCTCCCTTTTTCTTTTCCATGGATTTTTCACCCCATATATTTTTCTCATTTAATGTAAAGTAAACTTTTTTTTTAGCTTTGTTTAATATTTTGAGAACATTTTCTAATAGCATTTTTTGTCATGCCCACCCCAGTTACTGTACTTTTTATAATTGTTATTATGACTATTTCGTTTTGTGTTTTAGTCCATTTTCTTCTCCATAAATTGTGCCTTTCATTGAATATTTCATGTTTACCATCTTTAACCTGGAATGAGACGTTTCCATTGAATTTCCATTGCATTTAGGCTATTTTTCTCCTCAGAAATTGCACATCATTATTGTTTTTGCTATATTTTACCCACCATCCCCACATGCTCTTATTAAAATATTGTGTGCACATTTTCTGTCTCCTGTTTTCAATCAGCCATAGCGGAACAAATCTCACAAGAACATGTACAGAAATCCACTTTTTCAATCAGATCAGAAATCTCTCAAAGATTTTTTTTTTTAGGAGCAGGTGTGTGTGTGTGGGGGGGGGGGGCAGAATTACAAATTCCACCTTTAAACATGATTGCAATCGATGCAAATGCCACAAGCAAGGACTTGAAAACTTCAAAATGTAATGAGGGAGAATTAAAAGTCCTTTAAATGAACAAGTCAAAATCTGCATGCACCTTTCTCCCCCTCCTCTGCCTCCTCCTCCTCCTCCTCCTCTTCTGTGCACATGTTGATTGTGCAGATGTGTATTGCGACGGCAGACGAGGCTTATCCTCCCCTCAACTGATTATTTCCCCATCACTGCAATACACAACTTAAAGCAGCTTTCGGCGCATTGTTGGACTGCTCCATCTTATTTTTAGACGGCCGGCCTTTTAATTAAACAGCATCTGGCCTAACTGTGATTTACTTCCCAAGCCCCCCGCCCCCCCCCCCCCCACTCCATGTAATCCCCCTCTTGAGAGGTGACCCCCGAGGCTTCTTCCAACATGACACCAGGTCTTAAAGCAACTTTCTCCCTTCCTTTTCTTGCCGAATGTGTGCGTATGTGTGCATATTTTAATTAAATATCACAAGCTGCATTGTAATTTAACAATAGAGTAAACACACTGAACGAACTCCCAAATAAGGTCAGCGGTTCAGCCTCGGCACTGGGGTTTCTCGGTGGGGCGCGGGCGCGCGGCAGTCCCCCAACTGGGTGAGTGCGTCGCCTCTCCGACTTGTTCAACTAATAACTCCTCGTCAAAACATCCGTGTTTGGACACGTTGGTGAATCATTAATTGTTGCGTTTTCTACGCGTATTTTCACTTTTGCCACCCTTATAATACATTTGCATTCATATGTTTGATTTAATATGGTACGACAATGTAGAATATGCGCGATTACTCATCTGACATCAATGTGTGCCTCTTTCAATCAAAATGGAATGTTGAAGTTGAGGAAATACAGTCGTCATAAATAAATAAATAAATAAATAAATAAATAAATAAATAAATAAATAAATAAATAAATAAATAAATAATCTCCGCAATATTCACTCCCTTTTTTCCTGCTATGCATATAATATGTGGTTATTTTAGTTGAAATGTAATATAAGAAGAACTACTGACGCTTAAAAACAGACAAACATTTGTTTAATAGCTCATCCTCTGCTCTCGCATCGGCGTATGCGGCCGCTCGTAGCCGAGCGAAGACGTCAACTCTCTAGCTTGTAAGATTGCATACAGGCTTGCAAATGATATTTTCTTCTTCGATGCCTTTTAATTTCCATTTTTACCTTATTATCGAGGGGGTAGGGTGGAAAAGAACAGAAAAGATATTGTCTTCGGTTCTTTTCCTCCGCTGGGGCGTCGCTCACCGGAGCTTGTAGCAGCATGTATCCGAGGGAAGGTGCCTCCTCGCCGGCCTACCTAGTTAGATACTCCCTGCCCAAACCTGCAAATGCAAATGTTCTCTTTGTCCCCTATACTAGCAAATAAATGTATTATATTTTGCATGGTCATCCACTTCACCCCCCCCCCCCCCCCCACACACACACACACACACTATAATGAACCCCCGCTTCTGTTGTGTGGTCTCAGCTTCCTGGTTCCGGGTCAGACAGACGTATTCAGATCGTAATCTGCCGCTCGCATGATGTGTACTGGCACAGTCCAATTGTTGCCCGCTCAGCTCTCTTTTGGTTAGTCGCACTTGTGGAGTAGGCAATTAAGTGTCGCACTTTTCACACCTAACAGAGCGAGAAAAATGTACGATTCAATAACAAGCAAGCATGGCTTTGAACAATATATTTACTTCCATTAAATAAAACACATTTTTTTGGGGGGATGTTGTTGTGGTGGGGTGGGAGGGTCCGTACCAAATATTTTACAGAAACATTTGAATGCGTCATTTCTTCTTTCTCTAGGATTGCTAGTCTAAAATCAATTTTCACACAGACATTAATAATGATAATAATAATAATTATATTATATTATGTTAGAAACACACCACTGCTGGTGCGTTTTAATATTTACATTTCCCACTTTTTTTTTAAAACTGTTTGCAAGCAAAACGTTACCCTACGACGCATGCGTTAATAAATGGAATCCCAGCTTTGGAGATGTTTGGATATATACACAACTTTTCAGACAACAAATTGGGGACTAAAACTTAAACAAAAAAACAAAAAACATTTTCAGTGGTTCTATTTTAGTGCCCTTTCTGGGAGAAAAAAAAACAGAATACAATAATAATAGTAGTCTGTTGCTTCTGTGGATGAAAAGCGACCACGAATGGCATTTTTGCATTATACTGTACATCCCCTTTGGGAAAATCGATGCTCAAAGTGGTGATTTTTTTTTTTTTTTAATCTCTCGAGGGTGGGCGTGTGCGTCGGGGTGGGGTGGGTCTGTTTTAGTTGAGTGCGCGCGTCTCACACCGGCCTGTCCACGGCGTACTGGCAAGCGCTCAGGTTCGTGGCGGGGCTCTGCACGCCGGCGTAGCCGAAGCTCGAATGCTGCTTGGCTTTCAGTCTCAGGCTGGCCAGGCTGGAGTTGCAAGTGTCCCGGTAGACGTAGGGCGGTGTGGGTGGCGCGTAGGGGCAGGCCGGCGCCGCCACGGCCGAATTAAGCGACGGCCCGCTGAGGTTGTTCAGGTTGTTGAGACCGTTGAGGCTGGAGCCCGCCACGGCCGACGGCACCATGCCGGACGTCATGGACGAGATGGAGTTGGGCGGCGAGAACATGGCCTGCGACGACAGCGGGTTGACGTTCATGGAGTTGAAGAAGGGGAAGCTCTTGGTGGACAGCGAGGCTGACGTCAAGCCCTTGGCGGCCCAGTTGTTGTACGTGTAGCCCGGGTACATGTCGTCGTAGGGCTGCATGAGTCCGTTGAACTGCGGGCCGAAGCCGTTCTTGCACAGCTCGGCCTGCTGGTTGCGCTCCCGCTTTCTCCACTTTGCGCGTCGGTTCTTGAACCAGACCTGAGGGAGAGCAAGAGGAGGAGGAAGAGAAGGAGCCCCGCGCACATGATGTTATTTTTTCCCCCGTCAAAAGCACAACAAACGGACATTTCAGCAGGTCAGAAAGTCTCCCGGAGTAAATTAACGTTATCCCAATTGATCGAGAAATTAAAATGCAAACCTTTGATTATAGTGTAATTTGACGAACGGGTTAGCCTTCTCAAATTTTACATTTTGCATGTTTTAGTGCGTAGCAAACTACAAACCACTGTTTATTTGTATGATTTTTAATGATCCACGGTCTAAACACACACTACCGTTCAAGGGTTTGGCGCCACCCTGAGAAATTTATCTTTTTTGAAAGCATTGTCCGGTTAAAAAAACACATTTATAAAAAATCACATTCACGGTTACGTTATTGTTAAATTAATTAATCTGCAAAATTCATGTATTTCTGTGACCTAAATCTTTGAACAATGTTTTGACCAATGATAGAATGTAGCCTATTAGTACATAAAACTCATTTGCTTGTGCAAAATGCTTCTAAAATGTTACTTTTATTGTTTGTTTGTTTATTTAGTATATTATCGTGGCCCGTATAGTCATAGTTTCAGCACGTAAAACTGCAGACGATCACACTGACTTGACAATTTTGTTTTTTTGTATGTAAATACACGGAGATACAGAAAAAAACAATTATGCTTATTTGCACATGATGCTTTAACTGAAAACGTATAATTTAAATAATATTCTAATTTAACAACATCTACAAACGCATTTCGAGGTGGCATAATGAACATTTACGTTTGCGCACTTCCAAATTGCAAAATAACTTAACTAATGTCATGACTCCAAAATTCTTCTTTTACATATAGACTATATGCAGAGGAAAAACAACAATGTGGTATGAATTACGTCTATTTTTTCAATTAAAAAAGTGTGACAAAGAATGTTACGAATTTAAAGGGACACCCGACATGTTCACCGACCTAACCAATTGAATAACGGGCTTTTAAAACGGCCCGAGTCACATTTATAGCATGGTTGAATCATAGTTTGACATGGCTGCACGTACTGTTGTAATGTAAATATTTTAAGGGACTTATGTTACTACGTAGTACTTGATCCGTTTTAATAAGGGCGACAAATTGGACTATTTAACGCATGTACGTGCTATTTGATAATACAATGCCAATACAGTTACCAATTGTCTATAGCCGATTCCGCTGCACATGACGACCAAGCCTGTTGTTTTTTCCCCCCGTCTCCTGTCTCGACCCTTATCAGAACACTATCCACTCACAGGCACTCTCACACACTCCTCCGTGACTTGTGTTACACGCTGACTACCCTCCTCCCCCTTTCAAATTCTCGCGACAGTGTCCCAAAATTTCACACCACACTCGTGGTATCTGTCACTCCTGTCACAAGCAAGGAGCGCTCACCTCTAATTGGACCTAATAGCGAACTACTGCAGCGAATTACTGAGGAGAAAAATAAATAAAAAGAATGTGTGCGTGTCTGTGTGTGATGGTGGTGGTGGGATGGGGGTGGGGGGTATTTATCTTTCCATGTAGGGGGTGTAATTATATTAAATATCAATTTAAGCTGTGACTAAATTGGGCTCGAGGCAGCGGTGTGTTTAAACAAGTGTGGGTGCATATTTGTTTTTCAGATAATCTGGGCGGAGGACATATTAATACACTATAACACTGCTCGCCCCCCTGCTGTATTACTAAAACGGACGTTTTGCTGAAACTATATTTTAAGACTCAGACAGATTGTTTAGCAGTATTAATGCGATGATTATTTGTGGCGAACACGGGAGTAATGTTATGGACTTTTGGTTTGTCACGATTGTGCTCCGTGAGATAAAGCGAACAAAAGAATAATTTTTGTACAAAATTTAGTTTTACTCTTGATTATAGGTTAGTAACGTGCTCTGGAAAAAAAGCATACTGCATGCATGCACGCGCGCACTTTTCACGTGCGTGCAGAGCTAAGGAAAACATGTAAATAAAAATGTCAAATTCAGAACTACTTGTACATTTGACTCCTAATGAAAATCTTTCATTTTGCTCTTTTCCCATTTTACCGAAAATGTATCATTATGCGTTATGTTCCGTTACTCTTCAGGCTAAATGTGCACTGAAATGCATTTTTTTTAAATTATCTGTCAAAAACCCTTCATGTGTGTTTGTGTGACACGATTGGACTTACTGAAAAATGTTCGATATTGACATTTATTTGAAAGTAAAAAGCATTTCTTCATACCTAAATATTTGTGTCTCATTTTGTACTATTTCCAAAATGTAGTGCCCTTCATCATGCGCAAATCTGGAAGTTTTTTTTTTTTTTTTTTTTTTTGCACGTGCACATGCAAGTATGCGTAAATTGCAAAACTCAAAGGACAAAATGACAATAGAAAAATATATTAGAATAATAGAGAAATATATTTTATTCTTATTTGCTTAAAGGTTTTCATGTTTTAAGTGCAATGAACCCCATGGACTGTAATGTTTTTTTTTTTTTTTTTTTTTTTTGACGTAGAGAAAGATGTTTGTTCCACATGTACTCACCCGAACCCTGGCCTCAGTCAGGTTTGTCCACACGGCTATCTCCTCACGGGTGCTCATGTCCGGGTATCGGTTACGCTGGAAGGTGGCTTCCAGCTCCTGCAGCTGCTGGCTGGTGAAGTGAGTCCTCTGACGCCGCTGTCTCTTCTTCTTCGACGGGTCGTCCGAGGAGTCGTCATTCTTGCTCTGGCTTTTCTCTTTCTCTGTACAAAAATGGGGGAAAATCAAAACCATACAAGAATAGTTTTACTATGTTATTTGCATAAAAGCCAACAATTAATCCCTCATTTACATATGTCAAACTCCGCTTCTACTATCTATCCTCCCTTCCCTCCGCCTGTCTTGTCTTACCCACAGCTTCCGGGCTAGACGTGTCCGAGACCGTATGCGCGTCCATACGGTGCTTGCCGCTGTCCACGGCTCGAACCAGCGGCTGCAAACCGGTCGCCATGGCAGAGGCGAGTTTAGTCCCGGTAAATGTGTGGTGCGGGTGGTGGTCCAAATTTAAAGGATCCCTCATAGAGTTCATCGGTCGCTCCAAAAAGAAAAGGCAAAAAAAACAAAACAAAGGCAAAAAAAAAAAAAAAAACAAGTCTTATAAATCCCACTCCGGGTAGCGAGGGTCTCCACTATATCTTTTTAAAGCCCACCAAGAAAATGTGCTCAAACTCCACGTTGCTTTTTAGAGCGGGCCACCGTGAGGCGCTGCCATCCTAACGTCGGCAGCGGGCGGCGGCTGACTAGTGGAGTGACAAGGACAGGTAGATGATATTGGAGACGGGGACGCGCACGCACAAGTACGACGCTCGAAGTAGACCCCCTCTCTCAGCGCTCTCATTGCGCTCTCTCTCTCTCTCTCTCTCTCTCTCTCTCTCTCTCTCTCTCTCTCTCTCTCTCTCTCTCTCTCTCTCTCTCTCTCTCGCTCTCTCCCCTGACGTCAGCCTCTTTAGCCCTGCCCACTCGTTACCTTGACAGGCGCGTGCGTGTGGCGTCGGAAAGAAATGGGCCCCCAGCTGCTCAAGACCAAAACAAACAACCCCAAAAGAAAACAATGGGTCAAAAAGTTTTAAAGACATGCATGATATTACCACGAGTGACTTTCTCAGGACCCAGACTCCCTTTAAAAAAGACGCAAAAAACTTTCCCTGCCTTTGAGACTACACCCTCCCATATATGACAAGCGCAACCATCGGGTCCAAACGATCCCGAGAGGTCCAAAGCGAGTTCGGTGGAAACAGAACCATACTCATGTTCAGAAGCCGACTTGGCCAAGACGCAACAAAATTGATGGCTTGCTCACACACGCGCAAAAAAGAGGCGGCGGTTTGGGCCGTTGCTGGCGATGTAACCACGCTGCCGGGTTCAGGCTGCGAAGCAGAAAACTAAGCCAAAACAAGATTCTCTATACCGCCGATTGAATTATGTCGATGGGAGCAACTAAGTCACGTGTATTTACGCACTGATTCCTGCTGGAATCTGTATGGACCAACATTGGAAATTGTCTTCATTTGTAATAATGCCGAGATATTGCACGCGCTTGATAAAAAGAAACATAAATTAGTACAACATTTTCCTGACTTCTGAATTAGTTACCATCCCTGCGCAGCAATTGTCCAAATGAGGTAATTATACATTATAGTTTCACAGTCACAAAGAAAACCATTTAAAAAAAAAATATATATATATATATATATAAAATTTGGCCACACACTCTTGTCCAAAATGTAAAGACGTGTATTATGTCATATTTCAATCCATGCAAATTAAATTTCCATATACGATTAAAACCGTTCTTCTGTCAGTGTGCGGCCTTGTCCTGACGAGTCATCCAATTAAGATGCATGCTAAAGCAACTCTATAATTAATCGTCCAAATAGTGCTATTAGTCTTTTTCAGTCTTGTTTTCATATTAAAGTGGATTATGTCTTCATTCGTCGACTCCTCATCTTCGCTCTCCCCGTCATACATGGGCCATTAATTAACAATTCCGTCAATATAGCAAGAAGGTGTTGGGGGGCGACGACAAGCCTTTTTAGGCGGGATTACGGACACATCACATTCATCCATTAGCGTATTCCTGCTCACGAATGGCTTTCATTATACATGTGCTTTTTCCCCAGAGTGGAGAGCGCAACGAGAGCCGCATACATTACACGCACTCTTTTGGATGCGCACACACTGCTCGTCACGTTCTATTAGTCCTAATCAATCGTCATTAACAATAAGCGTGACACACACACCCGGGTCAAATACCAAAAAGTTACATATTCATACATTGGAATGAGTTAAAATTATTATTTTTAGTGACGATCAATCGTGTCAATTTGACCTTATTGATAACTTGATTTTGTTTTAATTTAAATCATTTATTTTAGGAGCGATTCAATCCGTGTGATTATGATGTTAGAATAGACGACCGTTATTTCACTTTATTCGTTCATCCATTCCCACATTGAAAAATAACCAGTCACACTCATAATTTAGTGCTCATTTCACATGGCTGTTAAAAGCGCTCGCTGACGGCGTTGCAGATTCGCAAGCAGCCACAAGGTGACGCTATGAGACAATGAATAGCTAGGAGGTACGCGCTGCAAGTATGAACAGTTTTTCATCCGTGAAATCAGGCGCGAAATTATACTGCGTTTTTGCACAATATTTTACATCATACATATTTTTGTTAAAAAAAGATAGAAAGCAACGAAAGCAAACGTGTAGACTTTGATATTTACTGGGGAAAATGTTTTATTTTTATATTATGTTTCTTTATTTTATTTTTATTTGATTTTGATTTGGTGAGTTTTGTATTTAACATTGCATTTGCTGAACACATTTGAGTAAATGATGCATCTCCCAAAAATGACAAAATATTTTTTAATTGTCATATTCCAACAAACTGTTCATTAGATTTTTGTGTGATCCGTGGGAAAAAAAAATGTTGCAAGTGCATTCATGTTTTACCTATTTGTGCGCAGGTGGTGGCCAGTTTGCGGCAATGGGACTCCATGTTGACAAAGAAAACCTCTTCTGGGCCTGGTAAAAATCGAAAAAAATTCAAATTAATCGAGGTAAACAGGTAACACATCCACAGTTTAAAAATGTAATCGTAAAAATTATTTTTAAAATGATTTTAATGCATATGTTGAATTTTTTTTAGTTCATGATGTCCTGTTATGCGAAATTCATTGAAATCGGTGTATATTAAAAATTTAAATCAATTTCAACATTGGCAGCATTACTATCGCACACCCGGGGGCAACATTTTCTTTTTCATGTCACGTTTTTCCTCAGTGTTTTCACGTATTTCAATCACAGGCAAAAAGGTGTTATTTACTCGTCCTGTGTACAGTATGTTGCGCGTGAGCGTGATGTGGCCCCGCTAAAATCTCCCGGATTAAGGTTCTGATTAAGGTATTGAGATGTCAGTCTGTGGGCGTGTGAGCATATTACAAAATTCATTATAGGACGCCAACACAGATGGGCTTTTATTAGAATGTTTGCTTATGATAATACAAATTTGCATGTCAGCGGCCGCCATTTTCTCTTCATCCTGCTGTTAGTCGCCTCCGAGATGCAAGTAAATATGACAGAAGTTTATTCATGTTTTCATAGCGTCTGATCGTAACTTCTTATTTTGACCACTTTGTTGGACTATTTGTCCCATCCCCTTCCACTCATATTGTCCCAACCTCCTATCTAACAGGAATAACTAACGGAAGAAACCACATTGTTAATACCTAAGAAATATGAATAAATTCCAATAATAATAAAAACTCCTACGAGATCAATTAGTAAATAGATGTTGGTCGCATATTGTCATCTTATTAACAACGATATTAAATAGCAATTCATACACCCATCTGTCGTTTCTAATTTGACGTGCGGGTAGTGAGGGGAGGGGGTCGTGGCACCTGGCCCGGTGTAGACAGAAAACAAGCCTTAGCGCACGCGAGACCGTGAACGCATCATGTATATAATTTTTAGATATATTTTTTTGAAGTATGCGTTCGTATTATTTTGATTATCATTATACTTCACAAATGGATTTATTTTTATGTTCTTTTTTTTAAGAGAGTGACTTGCCTTGCGTTGATAGTTGCTCGAGCACAGTATGTATTCAATTCGTATTTCTTTTTTTTAAAACACATTACTCATTTACTGATTTATTTTAGATTTATTTTACATCATCGTTAGACCAATTTTGCCTTCCTCTCTTCTTATTTTAAAGCCAAACGTTTATTCATTTTATTTATTTCGATTGACACCGTATTAATTCTCTATGAATGCACTCGCTTTTGAATTTAATTGCATCACACTTAATTAATTAATTAACACTTAATAGAAACGTTTCACCTCATCAGGTCTTTTATGTTAAAGTGACACCCCCAAATTCCTGTTTAGTGGCAATTAACCCGGTTAAAGAAGAGTACTCATAATCCATCATTCTAACTAGACATCCTGATCAAAATAATATAAAACAAACGCTAACTTCTAACAGTATCTCATCAATATCATTCAAAGCAAACCTTGCAGCCCTGGTTACTTTATTTAATCATTTTCCACTATCATCGCACTTGCAATTGACTCCAATAGACACATTCAATTTCTATTTCCTAAACTCATTTTATGGGGAAATATGTATTCACCCCCCCAATAACATACACATTACCATTATTGTCACTATTTAAGGCAAATACTCATTATAGCATGTTTACAGTATGCGCATTTCTTATTACCAAATGAACCAGATATTCACTCATTTTAGAACGGAAATGGGCATTCCCTTACCACGCGTAGACGTCTCTCGTAACGTGCGTGATGAGATAAATTCCACCCGGCAAACAGACACATACAGGCGCGCAACTTGAACGTCCTGGCTGTCGCCGTCGATTTGTTTTCTTATCCCCAAAATAAAATAAATAAAAGTGTTAACTTCATTCCCCCCCCAAAAAGCGTTAGGAGCAAGTCCACACACTCTTTCCGCTGCTCTTCTTCTCCTCTTCTGCGCGTCTAAACTTTTTTTCCGCTCTGAAAGACGCTCCGTCTTCTCCCTCCACCCCCGCCCCCCTTCCTCTTTGCCTGCGTGCGTGCGCGCACGCGTGCCTGGAAAAGGGGTGTGCTCGTGCACGCCATGGACGGGGCGGCCCAAGGAGAGCCTGAATAACGACTAAATCAGTCCCACTGCAATTAAATTCAACCCATTAGTAGCCCATTTTCCCCACTCATATTAACACGTGGAATCAGTTGGTCGCACAATACGCACGATTTCTCCAATCTTCTCATATATTCGTATATTAAACCTGGCGTGCAACAGACTGGACTTGCACCCACGCTCCCCTTCTAATCCCCTTTTTACATTTTTAGTCATACTCCCTATTAAAGTAGTAATTAACGCCTACATGCACGTGGGAATTGCACGCACGCACGGACGCACGCACGCTCTCACTCTCTCTCACACACACACGCGCACACGCGCACGCACGCGCACACACGCACGCACGCGCGCACGCACGCACACACATACGCACAGTTTTTGTATGATATTTGGAAAGCAAACATATTATTTAATTGCCCAGTAAAGGTCGCCCCTCTCTGTTGTGATACGTGCGCATGCGTCGCCTTGCCATGCCAATTTGCATGGCAAATAAACTGTAACAACATAAATGCACACTTTGCAACACAATTACAATTTTTGAATTAGATAAAGAAAAATAAAATAAACTAGAGCCAGGAGACATAATGAGGACTTGAACATTATGCATTGATTTTAGTTTAGCTTACTATAGTAAGTATAGCATGTGAGTATTAGACCTGAATATTTTGCGTTTTATTTGGCTTTTTGGTGACCCTTTTTCCACAAAGAAGAGGCAGCCTCAACGAGTGCTAACAGAAGCTAAGCTCCCTACAAGGCAAAATGAGACTTCACTGTTTTCTGCACTTTAATGCAATTTGACTGTAATGTTTCTGAAAGGGAAGCTAACACTGACTAAACCATCAAATGTGATGAAGGTTATTTAAATATGGAGCCATAGAATAAAAGCAATGGAGTGCTTGAATAATAGCAACATATAATAACCCTTCTAATTTCATGGGGACTTCAACTCATTATGATTCCGCAGCACCTCCACATGAACATTAACAGTCGAACCAGTATTTTTCCTGGAGCTCCCTGAACTTTGGACTTATTTTGGGGACTTTGATTTGAAATCCTGTTCTGTTCAGGGTGTACCTCGCTACCACCGAAAGACTTCTAGGATAGGCTCCAGCACGCCTGTGACTCTCGCGGGGATAAGCTTTGAATTCACTACCTCCGTACTGTGAGGTGAACGTGCCAACCATTGCACCATTTTGGAAATATTTTCAATACCAATACATACAATTTTGTCCTTGGTCCTCAATCACTCTGAATCTTATTCAGAAAAAGAGTCATTTGAATTTATTATCATGAATATGTACATCAGGTGCACATGATTAAAATGTGGTAGATTGGCATAATTTAAAAAAACATAAATTAAAAACCACATCCCCACCCCCGGACGGCTAACTTTTGCATTCGCCGTGTCATGAAGCCCCTCCCAGTCACGCCCCCCACACCCCTTCCCCCGGCCTTTTAAGATTATTCCCGGGCCAAATTTTGGTCCCAGTACGTGCTTGTGGCTACACACTTTTAATGAGATTTTTCTGAGTTCTTTTTTTTTCTGGTGATGTGTTTATAAAATTGACTTGTTATCAAATGTGAGGTTCGGCGGCGGTTGGTGAGTGCCTTGCTTAAAAGAACCTTAACAGCAATTCAGTAAGCAGACATGCATATCGCAAACATTTTACATGTTGTTCACAGCAGGACTTGACCTGTGACCCTCTGCTTCTAAAGCCTCACCACTAGCGCACTCGTAGCACACATTCGCGCACACACACACGCACACACACACGCAGCAGTTGTATAGATGCACGCACACACACACACACACACACACACACACACACACACACACACACACACACACACACTCAGGGTGGTGATATTCTTATGTTGTTCCTATAGAAGAAGGCGGCAGCAAAGGCTAGCTGTCAAGAGTATGGGGATTCTCACGCACACAAAGGTGCAAAGCGCCTCCAGTTCAGAGGAGGCCTGGCAGCGGCTGCCAAATCTTCCGCCTCAGGGGCTGCAGCAGATAGAAAGAGAGAGAGGGGGGGGGGGGGGGGTAAGCGGCGCCTCGCTACCGCTTTTCATTTTGAGCGCCTTATCGATCGTCTGTTGTCATCCGCGGCGACGGCGAAGGACACTTGAAAGCGCCGCTGATGTGAGAACGGAGCGGGGGTGACCTGCTCCCGCCGGCGACCTCTCCTGACTCTTAACGAGAGCCCGGGCCGGTTGAAGGTGTCGACTTTTAAAAACATGCTTTCATGTTTCTTGGCTGTCGGTGGCGCTACGGTATCGAGCAGCAGCAAGATGGAAGGGGAGACTTCAATGGTTTATATCTATTGTTCAAGGTGGCAGTTATCATTAAAAGGTGGAGAGAGCAGTGGTCACATTCATTACATGAAAATATGTTTTTTGTGTGTAACTGAACAGGCCTTTTATTGACTGAATTCTTTTCTCAAATTCTGAGTTATCTCTATTGTGCAAGGTGACGCTTATTCTGGATAACGTGGTCACAAATGATGGCCACTGCTTTCCCACCCCAAACCAGAGCGATTGATAGCGCTCAACACAGCGTTAAGCTCCACTGGTACCACCTCTGCCTCAATTTAGGCCAGGGAAAATCCCAATGGCAATTTTTTACTGCATAACTGAGAGGCGACTTGCTCAAGTGCAGTCGTAACGGCGCAATGTAAGTAGGTATTGGACACTCCATATTTTCTTCCTCTATTACCTCCTGTAGCAGTAAAGTCCACATGTCCGCATAGTGTACATACTTCTAGCCAAATCACATCGCTTGTTGTGATATTAATCCCTGTGTCCCCTCCGTAGAGCTTTAAAGGCAGCCGATTGTTTGGCACCACGGCACCAGGAATCCATTACGCTCTGCTCAAATCTGAAACAAATACATCTAAGCGGCCACGCACGACACGCTATCATCGTCGTCTTTGTGCAGAATTCATTTTTCAGGGATGTTTTCTTTATTTGTTTTGGCCTCAAACCACATGTGACAAACCCAAGTGTTTCAGTGTGTGACCTCACATCTTATAGTTCTGCTAAAAAGCCACAAATCAGCTGATGTCCTGCTAATGTGTGAGGGAAATTGTTTCAAGCTTGACTTTTAAGCAGTATTTGATCAATGAAGGGTAGTTGTCAAGTAACCATTAATTTATCAAAATATTAGGATTCAGTGATTGATTTATTGTAATCGTAAAATACAAAAAATGTTTTTCAATGAAATAATTGCTTCATCTATTAAAGTAATTCTACATGGTAACAGTTACAATTGAGCACATGTTTTTCATAAAACACAAATAATAGTAAAACAAACAAGTAAAATATATATATTTTTTTAGTATAAATGGAAATATAGCACATTATTGGTTAATTGATTCATGGTAAAGGACAAATATTTGTACAATTTTACATCTATATTCAACATTTTATGTAAACCTAGTTGGCTAATAAATTGTTGATAATCAATAAAACTAGAAAATGACAAAGTAAATATTTCATCAGTACAGTTAACTATTATATTTGTTTTATTTATTGGTATTTAAGTTTGCATTTTAGATAACTGGTAAATTGATTTATTTTAATTAAAGGAATATTAGTAAAACAAAACTATCTAATTTGTTTTAATAAGTCATTGGTTAACTATAAATATTACAAATAAAGAGACGAATAATGATTTAGTTAGAAAAAGATTTATATATTTTTCTTATATTATATATAAATAATATATTGCAAATAATTACAATATCAAATAATTTATTTAACCGAATCTCCCAATGACCTGAGTCATCTGTCCATTTTAAAAGTCAAATTGCGCACAAAAGTTTGCCCACTCCTCTTTTTTAGAGTCAAAATCCCAGCATCCTGCTCCCTTTCCAATTGGTCGCATCCGGCATGCATTCCAATCAATTTGTCAAGTATCACTCCGGGAAGATTATTAACGGAGGCGAAGCAGCCTGTAAATTAAGCAAATTAAAAGGCTGTTCTCTTTGATAGCCCTCTAGCTCGTTGAGCGGCTTTACGGCTCATCGCGCTCGCTCCTGCTCGCTCCCGCCTCTAGTTGCGGCACCCAAGGGGTGGAGGCGGGAGTGGGGGAGCTACAGTAGGTAAGTGCTGGCTGGCGTTCCACAGGATGCTATTATGCCCAAAGAGTTTTGCTGGCCTTCTGTAATTATCTCCAGAAAAAAATACTCTTATGATGTCATTGTGGCTTTGGCGGCCACCGTATTGGCATGGGATGCCCTGAAATTACACCTGTCTTTAGGTGGACAATTGCTGACATGACAAGTTGTTTTTACTCAGAATTATGTATTTTGAGTTGCTGTGTTTATTTCTATTGTGCCATGGGAGTGGCTAGCATGTGTAATTGGCAAGAGGAGTGATCCCATCACTGCTGTAGATTTTTTTTTTTAAATTATGAAATGTTTCTATAGTGCAAGGTGGCAGCCATTGACAGTAACTGGTGAGAGGAGTGGCCACATCAGTCATGTGACAAAGTAAAACAATTTTATGCATGTAGCCATGCAGGGCTGGACTGACCATCTAGCGTGCCTGTTGGGCCAACATCTTTTGGGGCAAAGGCGGCGCTATTTAATTGTTATTTCCTTCATTTTACCCCAAGAGACCGGCCCACAATTTAAAGTGAGCAGCCCATTCATCCATTTACAATATAGACAGCAAACTGAACTGAACCAATCAAACCAGTCATATCTGAATGCATTTATTTTAAATAGAAATCTTTCTTTAGAATAGAACATTTGATTCTTGTAGTCAGTTATATATTAATATTTGATCTGTTTATTTCCACTGTTCAAGGTGGTAGATTGTGAATAAATGTCAAGAAAACACATTGCACCGGGGATGTCTTGAAATTATATTGGCCTGAGTATTTAGTATGTGGACAGATGCAGTCATGGCGGCTCACTCAAAACACGACATTAAATTAAACACCTCACTACAAGTCGCTACGGCATTCATTAAGCCTCTCACTAGATGGTGCATGCATAAACACACGGGTCCTCAGACTTAATCACAGGTGCGAGCAGGAACGGTAAATTGCCCGGTCAGGCATCTGATCAATTATGGGAGAAAGGGAAAAAAAAAAAAAAAAAATCAATGTCAAGCTGCCACTAACCAGCCTGAGGGCGACGCGGCCAAGAATGAAATTGGTGTGATAAAATGACTATGATGCCTTGCGGCCCTTGTCGATATCATGTAAAACAGCACAGCTAACACGCTAACTCTCCTGTCAGTGGACCTGAGGTGGGCCTGAAAGGTCACAAGGCGGGAATGGGCTTAGTGCTTAATTGGTCTGGTTTGGCAAAGGAAAAAAAACAACATGTAAAAGGCCAATCAGACGCATTAAATTTGTAGCAGTAAAAATTGCTGAATTAATCATGAAGGCAAGAAATGGACTATGTGAAATAGGAGTTAGCATCTTTAAACAATGGATAAGAGATTAATTGTAATTTTTGCTGGTCTGATGAAAAGGGCTTTAATATTCTTAATATTTTTCGCATTCATTTTAATGACGTCATGATTACAAAATAATTCATTACATTACGTGACAAAAGTTGGAAACACTGTTTATTCGTTACTTTTATAACTGTGTGATTAAACATACCATAGATTTTTTTTAAAATTATGGATTATTTCTCGTCATTCTGTAGGTTTCTTTTTTTCAAGGTAGTAGTGGATACTTGATGAGGGGTGTAATGACACTCATATGGTGATATATCACAAGTGTATAACTGACGCAGAGTATGCTATGGAATATTTGTTCTTACTCTCTTTCACTCACATTATTTTGTTTATTTTCATTGTGCAATATGGCGGTTATCATTAGGAACAACATGGCGAGCGGAACGATTACATCAGTTGTGTGATTGTACAGATTCTAGTTCCTGTGTGATAGCACATAACTTGGATTTTTTTTTGGGACTGTAAATTACTTCTTGTCATTCTCTTAGTATGTTGCAAGTGACAGCTATTGTGAATAATTTGGAAATTTTTTTTACCTTGTAGACAACCCATTAAACACCATAAGAAGAAATCTTCTAAGCACTAGGGCTATATATGTTGCTCGAGTGTCTGTTTTTTTGATTCCAGGATACCATGAAAAATCCTCCACGTGAAAGGCTGTCAAAATTTTGAACACATCCTACCCCTCGAAGCCTATGTAAAAAAGATACAGCAGTAAAAAAAATTGTTCAATCCTGACTGTTGATCCATAATTCGTCAACCAAAAAGTGGCACCATACAGATGGACAAACAAATAGCCACCCCCAACTTCAAACAGTTCTGCCCTGGTGGAGGTTTCAACAGCCTCGCTGTCTACAATTCTCATCCAGATGTGTTGAGCCGAGAGTGCTAATCCAAACATGTCTTGAGATCAACTGCTTCAAAGTGGAAGACATGTTGATGCTGTCATCAGCTCATGTTTGCTTTGGCTCGGACATCCTGATTGGATGCAGTCATTTCGTGTCAAATGTCGCCCAAAATAAGCAGGATTCCTGCTGTAATGGAAAAACAACCAGTGAAAGTTGCGCAATTCGTTAAAATTTGTCATCTGACTGCATTCGAATTGTGTCAAATGACATTTAAAATCGATTCTTATTATAAAACATAAAATAACCACGAAAAGTTTCAAAATGGCCTGAAATTTGAAATGTCACTGTGTAAACGATTTTGTTAAAACTGCTGTCCAAAAACAAAAAGAGGAGTAAAAATGTACAGTGAACAACTCAGGTGGTTGCATGTTTGGGTAGAAAAGCGGTATACATGTGAAAGCTTAGGTTATAAATTATCCTTTGACCATTCCTACAGCAGCTATTTTGTGTTAAATGATAACGGTAAAAAAAATCATTGGGTCCTTGTGGATACAGATCAAATTCACAGTGAAATAGTCACCAGCAGAGTAGTCTAGTCAATGTCCAGCACATGTCTGAAAAAATACCCCAAAATGTCAAGAACATTTCAAAATTAATCTTCTAAATTAACAAGACCCAATATTGAGCTCGCTTATTTTGCCACGTAAAAACCATGTATTTCTTTAATTAGATAATAATAACGTCATTGCTTTTATATCCGTGTTAAATATTGCAATGATATCGATATTGCTATAGTCAACATTGATATCTCATATTGCATCTTTTTCCATCTGGTGCAGCCCGAGTTAAAATTATATTGCATGTCAATTATACATAATCACCAATCAAAAGTGATACTTTAGACCAATATTTGTCCTGAACATAGAGACAAAAGATCCCATTTTTGAAATAGAACTAAATACATGTCAAATTAAATACATTGCTAATAATGAATCTACAAAGGAGACAAGCCAGTGTTGTGCACATCACCTGCAGGGGGTCCGTTGAGAGAGAATCTGGTGGGTGGGATGCAACACGCCTAATCCCAAATTAGGATGCAAGGCTCGTGTCGCGCATTGTGATTAGTTCTACTCTTTCATGCTCATCCCTTCTTTTCATGGAGCCGCCTCACATGGCTGCATTGCACCTGAATGCACCGCAGCACCCCCACCCCCCCATCCCCACACCGGACTTTGTGCTGACAAATGCAGAAGATGATGGCCATGGCTGGGCTGCCTTTAATGCACCACAGAAGATATCCAAATCCAATCTTGAATGCACCGCAGCCTGTATTATGTGCTCAATTTCACCAACAGGAAGTGTATTGCAGTGAAAGTCATGCATAGATTGCACTCAAATACACCAAAACCAAAAGACCACACTGTAGAACAGGGGTCACCAACCTTTCTTAAACCAAGGGCTATTTCCTGGGTACTGATTGAGGCAAAGGGCTACCAGTTTGACACACACTTCTGAAATAGCCAATTTGCTCAATTTAGCTTTAACTATGTGTTATTATTAATTGTCATTGCCAGTTCACTTGTTCGAGTGATTTAAACAAGAATAGCAAAAATAAAATAAATAGATGCAGCACCCTGATAAGTGCGCTATTTGAGCTAATTTTAGAACAGCCCTGCCGGCGACTCACGCGGTCCTCACGGGCACCCTGGTGCCCGCGGGCACCGTGTTGGTGACCCCTGCTGTAGAAGGTACCTAAATGCACCACAGCATATAACTGAATGCGCCACTGCAAGACTGTGATAAAAATCCTCCAAGAGGTTCTGCATCAACACCCTGCTGGATTGTCACTCAGTGTGTCTCAAACAAATTTTAGTTGGACTGCACTTCAATGCACCATGACTGTACTCTGGAATCGGTTGACCTGGATGCAGCACAGTAAAAATCACATCTGTGCTTGGTCTGGACTCAAATACACACAAATGACAATCCGATATCAATTGTACCTGAACGCACTGCAGACAAACATCATGGTATATCGCACCTGATTACGTCACAGTGATCTTCTCACTTAGAGCTAGACTGCTCTTGATAGCAACATGGCCATAAGTGTACAAGTACGCTGGACTGTACCTTTAAAAAACGACACACCACTGTGCAAGTCCATGTCAAAGATGGACTGCACCTGAACATACCACTAGATCTACAAAGACTGTGTATTCAGCATCCACTTGTTAACATCAGAATAATTAATATGATCAAGCATAGACTGGACCTTTTCTTTTTTTTCAACATATAAAAAGCAGTCTTGAATAATGTCACATGCGGACCTGAACAACCCTTTGGCCTTTCACTCCAATCTACACTTCAGATTCACTAATCCATTTGCTGGCATACATCACAGGAAAGGTGATAAAGTGTGTGTGTGTGTGTGTGTGTGTGTGTGTAAATGTGTGTGTAAGTGTGTGTGTGTGTATGCATGCACAAGCGTGTGTGTGATCTGAGGGGTGTCTAATCCAGTCCCAGTGTGAAACTGTTGACATTTGTGGCCCCCTCCCCCTCCTTCATTATGTGACTGGGGCTGTTTTGCGCTGGATTAGCCACAAATCTCCCGTGCAGCGCATTCAGCATGCCACTAGTAGTTTAACTTCATTAATAATGGATGAAGAGATTGTAATCCAGGAGTAAGAGAGCAGAGAAGAAGACGGAGGGGCATCGTTTCTTTTTTTTTGTACACGTTAAGTCAATCCTGTGCCATTGCTAACTACTAATATCATGTCATTGTTTCAACAATTGTGATTGTTTTGGGTGGGCGTCAGGGGGAATAAAATGTGTGGCGTTTAAGTATCTTGTATTGATTGAATTTACTCAGGATTCTCATTGCAGACTATTATAGGACGCAAGCCGGCTTTACGACAGGATAAATAGGATCAAATATGTACATATTATACATATTTACTTGCTGTCTTTCCTCACCACCTTTTTTTTTTTTTTTTTTTATGATTTCCACCAGTGGTGTCGAGATTTGTGCTCAGTCGATGTGACTACGTTAAGCCTTTTGGAAAATGTATGCAGTTTGGATCAGGGACTATGCGGTGTAAAAAAAAAAGTAGAAAAATGTAATTCACAAATAAACAACTTTCTTGTATTGATTTACAGCTAATAATTGATAAAGTGGCGCTGGACATAATGTGTTGACTGTGGTTGTCTTGTGAAAATATCAGTCAGTAGGAGTCAAAATTTTGTATGAAATTGGTTCACGGAAGTTTTCAAAAATCATAATTGTCATAGAGTATAACATATACGAAAGGTTTAAAGAAAACTGGTTGGATAAAAGTCTAGCGACAAGGCGCAACTGTCGACTTGACCATGGTGGTCTTGTCATGCAAATAACCCAAAATCAAAACCATTCTTGACATTGTGTTAAAGGTTGAAAACCAGATACATTCATGAAATGTTGAACAGAGAGATGCTAGCAACAAAGAATGTTTCTCAGTTTTACAGCGGCCATCTTGTTGGAGACTGGAAATCTAAAGGACTCTTCATTTTAAATAGGAGAATGGATTCCTGATAAATTTTAATATCAGTATATTTCTTGGCCCTTTTTTGGGCCTCATTCTGAATCTCAAAGACCAATAGGCCAAAGTTGAACAGTAGATTGGGCACTTTGACTTTAAGTACGCATTTTGGGCAAATCTCTGATTTGATGGACTCAGATTTGGGGTC
Source organism: Syngnathus floridae (assembly GCF_059516105.1). Taxonomy (NCBI): domain Eukaryota; kingdom Metazoa; phylum Chordata; class Actinopteri; order Syngnathiformes; family Syngnathidae; genus Syngnathus; species Syngnathus floridae. The sequence goes on along the minus strand of NC_142413.1, from coordinate 15,863,066 downwards.
AAATGAGCTCTAATTGAACAATGTCTATGCGTAATAGACATAAAACTCATTTTTAATGGTAAAACGTGCAAGCCGTCATACTAAAAGAAAAATAAAACAACCAAATGTAATGAGTTAATTCGCGCTCATGGCCATTCTAAAACTGAAAAAAAAAAGCCCAGTACTCGAATCTTGCCATTGGGGATATGTTTCTGTGGCATCTGCCTTTCACGCGAGGAAAAAGTTTGACTACAGAGTGACATCTGGACCCTGCTGCTGCTGTCGCCGGACGTCTGCGCAGCCTTGCGTGTCACTTTGGAGTGGACGCCTCAGCCAAGGCCACATTCTCGCTGCTCTCTAATGTTTCAATTAATCGCGCCGCTGTCACGAACGCCGCTCGGCTAACAGGAAACACTTGGAAAGCCTTCTGCTTGTTGATTGACGTAATTAGAATCACTAAAGATTTTTTTTGTTCCCCCCGCTCCTTCAAAAGTTCTCCAACGTTTTTGTATCATGAAACAGGAATGGAATCGTTTATAGTTTGGGGGGGGTTTGAAAAGCAAGCAAGGGAGTGGAACTTGAAGCCCTTTTTCATAACGTGACTGATAATGCCTAATGCGATGGATCATCATTGCTGGTCCCTGGTGGCGCGCATGACTTCATTTTGCATGTCTGGCGGGAAATATCAGCACGTTAGTCATGTGTTCAGTCGTCATCAAAATGGCACGTGCACAACTTTGATTATTTGCGCATTCCACATTTGTGAGAATCACCTGTTGGCGACCGCGCTTGCATCTTGACACAATTATTGGGAATGAACGGCGTCTGCATTTTTTTCAATTTGTAGCTTTAACCATCAACAGTTCTTACAAGCCTGATGGTGGAGCTGGAATAATAATGTCTAGCAGTACATTGAAACCACTTAACTTATTGTCATTGTAATAAAATCTTTTAAGAACTGCAGGCCAAGTTTTGACATTCTTAACTATGTGTCATATGCAGGGATGATCCAATTTAGCGTCACCCATCTCGCTCGGAATGCTGCTTCTGATGGTAGCACATTTCGGCCAGTACGAGTTCAACAAACTAATAGGCAAAGCAATGGGATGCCAAACCAAAGTGGCCGACTTAATGTGTATTTTTGCACAGTAGACATGTTGCAAAGTGAAACTGGCTTCCGGGGCTGATTTTTTTTATATTTCTTTTCTCTTGGATGAGTTTGTCTTTGAAGGAGGCCCAGAAACTGCCAAAATGATCCAAAAATGGCTTTGGTTTCTTGAGACTTTTTTGTAGGTCTACTCATGATAGACAAGTGCACCAAATTTTATGTTGCGATGTTTACTTTAGGCTCACACTATCAAAATCATGGCACCTTCCCATGCAGGGTGCTGTAAATCATTTCTAATGCATGCTTGAGCACTGCAGGTGCTGATTGATTGTATGTACACCACTGACCAGCAAAACATAAATTGAGCAGTTCACAGTTTGGACGAGTGCAGATCCTCTCGTATGTTTAGGGCTTGCCCCTCGTGGACCGGCTAACCTCCTTCTATGCAGCTCAAGGCTTATAAAAGGCCTGATGTCGCCATGGTCGCACCCGAGGAGCAGTTGAAATACCGGCAGGTCAGCAGGGGCCCATATTAACAGGACCAAGGCTTTGCCACCAATCCCACTCAACTTCTGAGGATTTTTAGGGGGGAAACAAATCGATCAACTGCTGACTCCATAACTGGTTGACGACATCAGCCAGCAAAAACCTGGCACTTGGCACTTTGGAGCCTTTTGATCGAAAGCTCTTCTTTTTTTCTAGATAAATTGCATCTATTTTTGTGATGTTTTGTACAACTCAGACAAAAAAGTCATGTTAGCAGGATAGTCATATTCTAATTGTGATTATTATTTTTTTCGGGACACATTATATTTTTCCAATTATTTCGCAAAATTAAGACTCACCATTTTTTTCCCCCATGAAAAAGTAAACTTTTAAATAAGATGCTTATTCAAAGAATACAAAGATAGAATAAAAATAAAAAGATAGATTATATACTATGTCATATAATAATATACAGTGCATCGCATGATTAAGACTTTACATTGAATTTGGCTGATTTCGAAAATGTAAGGCCTTAAAAAAAGTTTCTAGATTGAGATGGTAGATGGATGGATGGACGCAAGTTTTTAGCAAAACAAAAAAAGATGAAAAAAAATACCTTCTCTTATAGACTCAAGTAATTTTCAGGAAGTTTTTCTTTGAAACCCCCAACCCTCTGACTTCTCAGAAATCTATTTGTCCAAAAATGCTACTTCATTTGGATAATAATCAGAACCAAAAAGGATATAACACATGTAACCTAATTTTTATTCAGAAATATGATTAAAAATACAACTTTTTCCTCAAGATCTTTCCCTCAATATTGTATATTTTGTTTTTAGTGTGACCCTCAAAACTAATTAGTCCTTTATCCAACTCGACTGCAATGACGATTCAGAAGCAAACGTCTGCTCCCTCACCACAAAAAAAGTGAAAATTTGGAGTGCGACCACTTGCTCTTTTTCTCTTGACACCCAATTACGTGATGTCAGTCCAATTACCTTGGCACACAAAGCAGAGATCTTCTCTCTTTTTTTCAACCGCAGCAGCCAAATCAAAGGATTAGCTGGAATCAGGATTCAGACGCCTCATCTCCAGTTCAATAACGTCCACTGGTGCACGACACTAGGAAGGAAAAAACAAAACAAAAAATAAGCTGCCTTTTGTCTTCTCAGCGAGTGCAAGGTACGTGGCTTTGTTAAACGAGGGTCAACGAGGGTGCTCATCAGCATCACTCCAGCCTGTAAAAAGGTTTCAAACACACATCTGCATTACTTTTTTTTCATTTTTGCAATGTGCCTAACTCTCACCGCTTAAGGTCACTGATAAGGCTTGTATGTCTCACAGTTGTCACTCTTGGAGTACAGTAGAGACTTTGCATCTCCTTTAAGGGGCACCCAGTCACTCTGTTCTGCCCCAGAAATAATGACCCCAAAAATGCAGAAAGCTAAGACAATAGCTATGTGGCTGCTCCCAGCTGGAGTCTTGGAAGTGCTGGGTGCCACTTATATTCAAGACATGTTCGTCTTTGGACTCCTGCAAGTGTCTTGAAAATTTTTGTAAATGAAAACAAATGAAAAACAATAAGTAACAGGGCAAACTAGTTGTTTGAACGCCGTTTGTAACCTCAAAACCTCGTCTGACAAAAGCTTTGGAAACCGAGGACTCCCTGTTTTAGATAATCGATATGGACCAATACGTCATAGCAGATTTGTTCTATTTACTCAACCTGCACCAAAGTTGACACACAGATGTTTGGAAGGGAAACAGGATGCCTAATAAATCTTGGGCATGACGTTTTGAATTAGTTGAGTCTTAGCCCCTGATGCCGTATTAAACCCCGTCTTTTCCACTCCACTGCTTTCGATAACAACGCATTAGAGCACCTCGATGATAAACTCGCACACACCGCACCTCCACCCCCAATCCAATGGCACCGTTTCTCATCACAGCCAGTGAGAAGGCAGTGGTGGCCATTCATAATATATGAACGGACACATTTCCTATTTGCGCTGTGACCGTATTGCAGGCACGAAAAATTAACAACACTGTGCCGTTCATAACACGACAGATGAACAATCAGAACTGCATCGTAGTGTTGCATTTGCAGCCATGTGGGCTTCATTAGAACTTTGCCCAGCAATGAAACACATTTGACAATTTTGACGAAATGTTATCATGTCTGCTTCCTGCAACTCCAGTCAAACCAGATAACGAGTTAATGAAAGGTAGGGCACATTCATACTCTGTACTTAAGTCAAAGGACAGATCCAGTACTTGTGTAAAAGAAAATTAAGAGAAAGCCTGGTCAAATTACAAATACTGATTTAACTCGTGCAAATATGAAAAAGTACAAGTATTTTTACTTGGTTGATTCCCACCACTGATGATTTAACAGTAAGGGTGTAAGGTTTTACAGGGTATCAGCATCCTGCTCTGGTTTAGCTAAGATTAAGTGTGTGGTTTGGGTTTACGGCTAGTCGGCCTCATCACGGTGGCGATGACAGTGGAGCGTAAAGGGCGGCGGCGGCGGTGGCAGTTGTTGTACTTCTAAAACCGTCTTTGCTTCGACTTTGAAGTGTCAAACCCGCACTGGGAAACCCGACACGGCGACTCTGGTGGCTCTTAGTCCTCCGTTTTGTTGACTCTGTCCACTCTTGCCGTCGTCATGTACTGGCTGGACCTTGTTCTTTTTGTGACAGGAAGGCGTCTTGAACATCAATAATCCTCAATTTGGGTCCTTATTTATTTTGTCATGTAGAATTTTACTTCTTGAGACTTGCTAAATGGAAGTATTCAGGGGTCATTGAAGCCATCAAGAACATTTGACTGACAGTAGATCAGAACTGTGAAGGGCCATCCATCACTCAGGGTGTCAACAATAATTCTTTACACTTTCCCATCATAAACCTTGTTTAAACCCTGACCCCGTCTTCTCTGGACTAAGTACTTTGTAATCTCGACCACTCAGTTCCTTTGGATCAATGTAGACTCAAAATACTGAAATGATTTCGTCTTTCCAGTCACAATCGGAAGAAAATTTATACTGAAATTGTACTTACAGAATCTTAAAATATGTTTATTTTGGAAAAAAGTCATTTGTCTTCAAAAAATATTTCCAGATTAATCTCATTTAGGTATTTATGAGAGATTGATGGATGGACCTGTGGACCTTCACTGTTCAATATATATGTATATCCATCCATCCATCCATCCATCCATCCATCCATCCATCCATCCATCCATCCATCCATCCATCCATCCATCCATCCATCCATCCATCCGTCCATCCATCCATCTATCCATCCATCCTCTGTACCACTTTGTCCCCATGGGGGTCACGGGCGTGCTGGAGCCTATCCCAGCCGTCTTCGGGCAGTAGGCAGGGGAAACCTTGAACTGAACCAATCGCATATATATATATATATATATATATGTATATATAAGCATACATTCATACATATATATATAAATATTGATGTCTTTCCAGTGGTAAGCGGACACCGAGCTGCACCCCGTTGGTCGGCTCCTCCACTGAGCAGCTATGGAGTGGGGCCGCCAGTGACGATTGATCCGAGTATGATTGATAGCTACAGCTGATTCGCCGGCTCTGTTTTCAATTGTGCAAGATCTGGCACTTCTCACCTTGTAAAAGTGCTTAAAGGGGAGCTCGGAGATGAATGAGGCTGAAGGGCTGCAAGACGACGAGGGATTGCGGCGCTCGGCGAGTCGGACTTGAATACATGACAGACATTTACTTACTGCACTGGTGTTTTAGACACAAAAGAGAACAGGAAGACTGCAAGCACGACCTCCACCAAGGTTTAAGATGTATATCCTAAGCAATCAGTAATGCTACTCTTTAAGAGCTAAAGGGCTTAGATAAGGTTACTTTTCAAAATGCAGTAAGCACAGTCAAAAGGTCATTTTTTTTCAAGATAGTAAGTCACATTTTCCAAGAGAATTGTTGCAAAGAAATTATTTTTAAAGATACATTTTTTGGGAGATAAAGACAATGTCATAATAACTTTATTAAATTAAATTAATTTAAATTATTAGGTAAATTGTATTTTTGAGGATTCATTTTGGTTTTGAACAAATACTATGCTCTCGGTCAACCAAAATGTTAACAAACCTTAAACCTGAATATTCAAGAGCGTAAAAGTGAGAGTTTGACTTTCTTTGGAAAATTTCTGTGTGCACAATTATTTATTATTAATTATTATTAGCATGCAGAAATATTGTGCCACAAAAGTAAAATTTTAAATGTTCACATCTCACTTGTTTATTTTCATTTTAAAGTGAGAATAATAAACAAACAACTCAAAATGAACAAATTAACATTTTTTTAAAAAAAATCAGTGACCAATATAGCCATCTTTCTTTTTAATAACAGTTATAAGACTTCCATCCATGGAGTCTGTCAGCTTGTTGACGATTGACTTTTCGTGCAGCAACAACCACAGCCTCATAGACATTGTTCACAGAGGTGTAATGTTAGGAAAGGCCCACAAGTTCTCAATTGAATTTAGATCAGGTGAAGAAGGGGACCACATTACTATTTTATCATCTTTTATGTTCTACCAAGTGGAGAATTATGATGCATGCGATGGAATATTTTCCTGCACAAAAATCGTAGTCTTCTTGAAAGATGCAAACCTTTTAATGTACCACAGCTTAAGGAAAGCGTCTTCTAAAAACTGGCAGTTGGTTAATTTGAATTAATTTTTGTTTTAAGTTTAAAGTTAATTTTAAGTCCATGAGAAAGTCCAACCAGCTCATCTTCAATAATACCAGCCCATACCAGTAGCCCGCCTCCACCTTGCTGTCGTCTGATTTGAAGTGGAGCTCTGTGGCCGATCTAGCCACGGGTTCAGCTGGTCCGTCAAGAGTCACTCAACTCATCAGTCCATAAGATCTTTTTAAAATCTGTTTACTGATATTTCCTGACCCAGTCTTTACGTTTCAACATGTATGTCTTGTTCAGTAGCGGTCAGATGTCATCCTACTCTATTTTGGCCATGTCTCTGCGCACTAAACACCTGGTACTTCTGGGCACTCCAGGTAGAATGATGTGCCGGAATATGGTAGCACTGAAGGATAATGGGCTCCTGGTAGCCTTGTTTGAGTGTTCTCAAATCTTTGGCAGTTAATTTGCATAATTTTTTCCTTAACACGTTTCTTGCAACATTGTTGACTATTTGCAATGAAACGTTTGATGGTTCTGTGGTTACACACCAATATCTTAGCACAGTGGTTCATAACCTTGTTGAAGGTACCGAACCCCACCATTCAAAGAACCCCTCTTTAGTAAAAATATAGTATATATATTTTTTTTCAAATTCAAGACAGATTTTTTTTACTGGTGCACAAAATGAGCCGTGCATGAACATCACCTTGCTCAAAGAACAAAACCAACACAATGGATGAACTCACAACAAATTACATACCAGGAAATCTGTGTGACTTCTGCGTCGTCACAAATTTGCACGACATACAGTGTTCAAACCTCCACATTGGAGGCTCTGCCGAACCCCTGAGACCGACCCACCGAACCGCTAGGGTTCAATCGAACCCAGGTTAAGAACCACTGTCTTAGCAATTTCAAGAGTGATGCATCCCTCTGAAAGAATTTGTTTGCATATTTTGAGTTTTCAGAGTCACTTAAATGTCATAGAAGTAATGGGGCTGGGCAACCAAATGCAGCTTGGACCAGGGTTTATCGGAGCACTCAAAAGACAGACTATAAGAAGCTCGACTAGGGACGAGAATAACTGAACAAAAAGACAAGATAAAGACAGGAACAACGATGGCAGACGAGAGACGAGAACAATCCGACGGGTGTGACACGCAGACAGGACTTATATACGCGACAGGTAGCGAGAGGCAGGTGACTGTGATTAGTACGTAGATTGAGAGTAGACACAGGAAGGGAGGGGCGAGCACACAGACACTGACAGAACTAATGACAACCTACACATAATGGACTGGCCGGGGGCGAGTCGTGACATTAAATCTCTTTTTGTTTGCCTTATTTTGCCTGAGGAAAACAAACTTTCTAATAATTATGCACATTGTGAAGTAGTGTGTTGATCTCTGAGGCCACACCATCCCTCACAACACAAATACGCATCACTTGATATGCTTGTATTGCGTAAGCATTCGAGCTTATACAGTGTGGAGTTGGAAAATATGCATAAAAATGATCATACGGTCAATATATGCACTTGCATAATAATTCTGCACACAGTGTACTTTCAAGATGTTTTTTCAAGAAAAACACACCAAAAAAGTAGGCAAAAAAGCTGCAGTCCTATAAATGATACTATGACCAACCTCCACCAAGGCTTCCATTTTTCACAAATGAATAAAGCTAAGTCTAGCATTGAATTTGTTTAGAGGGGGTAACTTTTCAAAAAGTAATAAAAGCACTTTAAGTGATTATCTGATGAGGTTTGACAGAGATGTAAATTTCTGAATATGTTCAACGGGTTTTTCCTTGTTTCACATTTCAATTGCTGCCAAACGCTCAATCACATCCAGATGAATCACAGCTTGACATCTCCATCTTTTCACCCTGCATACGCCCATCAAATCCATTTTAACACATTATAAAACGTGTCTTGGCAAAATAGGTTTCCATGACATAATTCATATGCAGAGTAAAATCATAATGTTAACAGAATGAAGAATGGTTCTATCCATCATTAAGAAGACAGAGTATTTTTTAAACGGCTACCAAGTGTCTTAATCAAATGTTTTTTGATCATCTTTGTTACAATGCCTCAAGCATCAAAAACTCTATTGATTGATTGATTGGTTCATTTATTTATTTATTTATTTATTTAAAGCTTTGCTGAGCCTGTTTTGATGAGACAGTCCTGCCTCATCAAAATGAGCCACTGCTCACCCCACCCCCACTCTATGTTGAGGCTAAAACAGTCAAGAAAATTAGAGGTGGAGCTCCTTATTGAGCTCAGATTAAAACATTTATTCTCAGTGTTGGAGGCAGCATTTCATCACCAAGCCACTGACTTAGCAAGTCTTTGTTAATAGTGGATCGGAGTATGTGGCACATTCAGCGGACACATTGGCAAAAACCAAATACTTCATTCAAGTACTTCACTGGTTTCTTTTATATCAAACAAATTGTTTTAGGTTCATTACCTGAAGTGAAGTGATTAAAAAAAGGAAAAACAAGATGAACTTAGTACAATTACTTCATTCAAGTATTTGCCACTTTTTCAAAGCTAATCTGCGCTAAAACTGCAGCTCCGCCTATCTATTGACTTTGACATTATAGTGTTTCCATAGAGAATTGACATCCATCCATCCATCCATCCATCCATCCATCCATCCATCCATCCATCCATCCATCCATCCATCCATCCATCCATTTTCTGTACTGCTTTGAGATTTGGGAGGAAACCGGAGTGCCTGGAGAAAACCCACACAGGCATGGGGAGAACATGCAAACCCCACACAGGGAGGGCCGGAGGTGGAATCAAATCCACACCTTCTGAACTGTGAGGCGGACGCGCCAACCAGTGCCCCACCGTGACGCCTAGCGACTTCACAACACTTATGCCCAGCCTCTAGTGGGCAATTTACTAAAACGTGTTCAATGCTTGTCTGTAACTTTGAAACCTTTTCCTCTCTGTCAAGATTTTGCTTAAGCTAAGTACTCCTGATATTGTTTTGGCCATGATTACTACGTTGCATGTGATTGATTAGTTGCCACATTTTTTCAAATAGTGGCAGTGTAAACTGTCATTTAAAAGCAATTGCGACAGTTTTCCTTTCAGTAACGAGGCACCCTTTAGAACACAGTAAGAAGATGGGACATTTTGCTGCATGCTTTGAATGGTATGTAAATTAGCACCATATGACATACGACTTGGAAGCCAATACAGGGGTCCTCGGTTCTTGACAGTGATTTTCTTACATCAATTGGAATACATCCTATTCAATCACTAAGCTATGCTGAGACTTTTAGAACACGGTAAAAACACGTGAAATTTTGCTGCATGCTTTGAATGGGGCAAAAATATTACAATTTGGTGGACAAACTTGAAAGCAAATTCTATCCTCCGACGATAGCATATAGATGAAAAACAAAAATTCCATTCTGGAGGTTTCAGATTCCAGAGACATGGTGGTCTGGTTCTTGTCTCAATATTACAGTACAGGTAAATGCAATTTTCTTGTTTTTTGTCTGATAAATATCTGTCTTAGGAGACTAAAGGTGATGCAAGAGTCTTTCCTGTTCTGGAAGCCATTAGGCAGTAATGAATTCCCAGCAGTTTGATTTGTAGTCGGTAGGGTTAAGCCCTCAAACGTCGGGCCCTGCGGTTCAGAAGAATTCGAGCCCCCCGGTAGTGAGTGATTGTTGCAATGTAAACGAAGCATGAAAGCTGCTCTATTGGTTTTTTGTTCAAGGCGTCCTGTCACGCTTGATTATAAATCTCATTCATTTTGGAAAAAGATACAGTGAGCGTCGACTCTGTGAAATATGTTTTTCCATCAAGGTACATCAATGCACCAGGCTAAAAATGGCAAGGAGAAAGAAGGTTTGGAGGGGGTGGTTGGCATTGGAATCCGCTTGTTGTGACAGCGAGGTGACTCTTGTGCCGACACATGGCGGAGTTTTGTTGGCGGCGGCGTTGACACCTCCAGCTGTCTTTGGCGTTGCTGGAGCGCTCCAGCGTAGACACCCAACCGTGTTCAGAGCCACCGCTCCATCATCGCCGCTATCCCGTCTTGGAAAAATTCGTTGAACTGAAGATACATTTGTTTTTTTATTATGACTTTAATCTCATTATTTTTTCTCTTTAAATTTCATTCCCGCAATTTTTTTTTTTTAAATCCAATTTAAATCTCATGCTTGATCTTGTAAAATTAGGACTTTTCTTGAAAATTTTGACTATCTTCTCATATTTCTTCTTGAAAAATAAGACTTTGTCCACATATTGTTTTTTCCTTGAAATATAATCCTGTAAATTTTTTAACTTGAAAATTTAATTTGGCAATAAATACCATAAAATGCCAAATTTGATGTTTGAAGTTTTTCACCTGAAAAAAAAATCAAGTCAAATCTCTTCAAATTACTACATTTCTTGAAAAGAGCAAGTTTATTTTCGTCATTCTACGATAGTTTTACTCAAAGAAATACCTCAAAGAAAAAAATTGTGATATGAATCATTACGACTTTTTTTTCTTGAATGAAAACATCTTGAATTTTGTAAATTTATCTAAAAAAGTTTTTATAATCCCATTCAGATGAAAACTGGAACTTTCATTCAATTAGTAATATTGTGACTCGTTTTGCTGAAAAACACTTCATTCTCAATTTATGAGTGTACTTTGTATTCTGTCAGTTTGAATCTGTTCTAATCATCTTAGTATATGTTGAAAAATCAAGATTTTTTTTGTCATGAAGAAGCCTTGTAGTATTGTTGTTAAATACAACATAATTCTCGTAATCCCATGAAAAAACATTCAAACTTTATTTTCATTAGAACGCAAGTTGTTTTTGTCCAAATGTACCAATTTATTCTTTCAACGCTGCCTCCCTCATTCCTCTGCCCCTCCTATTTTCTCTCCCAATCTGTCTTCCCTGTTCCAACTTTCTCCCTTCCCTTGCAAGCCTTTCCAGTCACACGCCGCCAAATCCCCCCTACGCGCCCCCCCTCCTTTTCTGCGGCACAGTAGCTCTTGAGTTTTTGGCGATGACTTCACGCCGCCGCTCTTTTGGCTTGGGCGGCGGTCAATTTGAGCTAAGCGCGCACACACCAGGGCTCTTGAGAGTCACGAGTACAAGCGCTGTAACAGCAGCCATGACAATGTCAGACACTACTAGCGCTATAACTTTTTTATGGTGACTCTTTGTTACATAACGGCCTATTTCACCGCAACCAGACGCTGAGAAAGAGCCATTGCGTAACATTAAAATATTGTTTCTGGAAGGCAGTTCCGAGTTGCTGACTTCCATTAAGTCAGAAGCTGAATGCCTTATTTGAATAAGAAGAAAGGACCGTTCATGCTGCCCAGTCAAAGCTATATTTTTCCCACGTCGCTAAAATTTGCTTTTTTGAAGATTGTATAAATAAAGGCATCTCTTCTTCTGTGTGTGTGAAAATTCCCAAACAGAATCATGGGTTGAAGCTTATCTAAGATTTTTCTGACTTTGGTTTTCCCAACACAGGCGAGGTGAAACTTGCTGGCTCATTCCAGTGTCATGTATCTGTACCGACATTTTAATTACCCAACTTCGGATGTAGTATTCGAGGATAGTGGCGACTAGTCGATAGAGGTCAAGAGAGCATGTGACGGTGGTCACCATATTAGTTTCCTTGCAGACAAAAAAATGTATAAAGACATTGATTAAAAAAAGAAAAATGTTTTGATGATCTGTTCAGAAAACGGATGGATGGACTGCTATGTGTAGTATATCTATTTTCAAATGAGCAGGATGAATATTGAATAAGTAAAGTTCTATTCACCTCTGTCTTGTTTCATGGCAATGATTTTTTTAATAATTGACCCTCATGCAAAGTTTGATGCAGTAGCTTGTTTTCAGTGTAATAGATAGGACTAAGGTGGGGCACAACATTCCTTTGCCCCGAATTGGCCGATGTCACATCCGGTCTTGGGCTGTATGCATGCTGCTCTTAGGCGGCGGTGCGTTTAGTGTTTAGTGGTGTGTCAATTTTTTGGTCATCAAAGTTAATTAGCTGTCACCTGAAATTAAGGTGTATTTATTTCAAGTTTATTTCAAGACGAAAACGAGTGAATTAATGCTGTGGAAAAGGGCCTTAAAAGGTTTATCTCTTGTAAGTGTACCATTCCAACAACACCCCCCAGAAACACATTAGTGTTGATTGAAGCCATTTCCACCCACATTTCTTGAAATTCTTGAAAATGAGCAAAAGGGTCCTCTTCAATACGTCCATATTACAGTGTCATCTAAACCCATGGCGTAACCTTTTTGTCAGTTTATTTATACTCCAGCATAAACGTTCTCTCATACTGAAGGCTACATGTGATGCGTTCTCCAGCGCCACTGAAGACGTATAAAGTAACATTGGCCTGGCATAAATTATATACTGGAGTCGCATTAAGCAATAAACAGCACATTAACTTATTTCAACAACGCCACTTGTCTATTTCAGAGACTTTAATCAATCACTCAGCGAAGCAATACGAGTCAAGCCCCAAAAAGCCAGGAAAGGCAGATAATGTGGTTTCGGGATGAAAATAGCTTTGCTGGCTAAAGTGAAGCTAACAAAAGATTAGACTTTTATGTATAGACCAGATTAGGTTGTTAGAAGAGTGTATTAGTCATGGTTTAAAATCACGTTGAGTTCTTACGTATTGGATGTTTAATTAGATATCAGTGACACTAATAGAACATTAGCTCCTTCAAGACCAGGCGGTTTGGACTCAAACACAAGAACAAAAAAGAAAAAAGGAAAAGGCCCTCCTTCGTATTTGATTGGCGGATAAAAATGCTGATGCGGTGGTAAAGACGAAAGCGAGTGAATTAATGCTCGCCGTTGACGTGGTACACAGACGGATTTTTTTGTGGTCGCGTACGCAATTGCCTGTGTCGGCTCCTTTCCCTCAAATGTTTTCCTATCACTGGTCTTACGCTTGCATTTTTACATGACTCGCAGTCTGCAGCTGGCAGTGGTTGATACCTTTTGAATTCAAGAGGCACCCATCAGTTAAATCCAGATCAAGCCTTTTATGTTTATGTAGGATCTAGTTAATTGTTGTCAAGTAAATATAAGTGATAAAAACAATGATCAATGCTTTATTTATAATGAATTGATGATATATTCATATGTGATTGTGTATTGTAAAGGTATGTTTAAGAGCAAATCAGGAAGTCCATTTTGGTTTTTTTCCCTCCACATCTCATGTTGCATGCACACACTCACATGCACACACAGAATCAGACACACACACTTTGTTGCAGACGTTAAAAAAAAGTCTATCCACCTGTTGTCACGGCGCTGCTGGGGGGAGCCTGTGAACCCCACCTGCGATCTTTGGTCTGCTGATATGCATATGTCTGTGCGCACGTGTGAGTTGCCCCTCCACCCTCATAAACAGGTGCCCCCCCAGCCCCCCAGCTATCCAGTTCCCCTCTTTGATAACTCATTACAGACTTCATTAATTCCCCCTGCCCGTTGCGCTGGGCTGCTCGACGGGCTGGCATGAATTCCCATGCGAGCGCACCTCGTTGGGCCTGTGTAAGTTTTACAAGCAAAGATTAACATGTGTGAAAACAAATGTAACATGAACCTCCCTCTCACACCTCACCACCACTCCCCGATTGTTTGCACTGGGCCACTCAACTCCCATGAAGTTAAAAAGAGCAAACATTCTACTGTATATTCTTTCATTTTTATTTGCCAGTCAGAGTAGTTTTTCCTCAACCTTTGAGCCAAGGCACATATTTTATATTCGATGAATCTCAAAACTTTCCACCAAAAAATCTTACTAAAACCAGTTTTATATACTATACGGAATTAACATTGATCTCATTGATATATTTACTGTGTGTAGTCTGGGCCTTTCCTGTCACAAAGACAAAACAATTGCAAAATAATAATAATAATAATAATAATATACATGTATTTTAGATATTTGTATTTATATATGCATTTATTCATTCATATACAGTATAAGTGAATGCATTCACTCAATTAAGCAAAGGTCATATTTGACAGTTCCTTGTAGCCGTACCATGCCAAGAAAAGCTCTCACGCCGACTTCACTTTGTGTTTGTGCCGCACTCTGTTTTCTTGACATTGATTGGTGATCGTGGAGAGAACACGAGACACCCGATACTCGCCGCCCCCGCGTGATTCCAGTTGTGCAGCGACTCATCTTGTTGGCTGTCGGATGACACAGCGGCGGCACGTGGTGCAGGACCCGCACGGGGCTGCCCATTGATGCTCATGTTCAAAAACATCTTTTGAGCGTGTGTGAATTATCTTATTTGATTGCTAACGACCAATAATAATGACCAGATCAATGCACTTCAATATATGATCATAAATAAAGGGATATTTTCTTGGGCCGGTTATTCATGTTAACTGCCACTTTGCACGTCACAAATGAACAGAATGACTAGAAATAAGCCACAAAATAAAAAAAGACCACTGCATGCTACGCAATGTGTGGACATGTACAATTGTATGACTAATTGTAATATCCTTTCCCGCCATTGTTGATAATTGCAACCTTGTTCAATAGAAATAGATGACTCGAAACACAGACTTCTACTGAGGCTTTTCTTCTCCTTGGCTGCCCTTTGACCTAATGAGCACACGCGATGTACACGATGTAGCGGCCAAATATAGAAGACTATTTGTCACCCTGGCTTGATGGACCACCTAAAAAAAGCCAAACTTATGTCCCGAGTCCAAAGAGAGGTATAAATTCCATGCTGTCACTTGATGGGACTGTTATGCCCCTTGTAGTCTTTTTGCTACCACAACATCCATCCGTCCATTTTCTGCCCTACTTATACTGCGAAAGTTGGTACTGATGTGATACTAAATACATACAAGTCCTGTATTGGCGATACTGATGGTTCATAATAAATACGATGGAGTCCTCATCACTGTTGACATTGAATGAAATGGAGTGATGTATGATACTGAAAGATTTGATATTGATGCAATACCAAGTAAATAATGTCCATTGCTCTATTTAGAATTTGTTATCAATTCCCTCAAATTTTCCCCAATTTTGTGTACCTGTACCTTACGTTATTAATGGCTGTTGTATTAAAAATTAAACAGCGGTGCATGACGTGATTGTCATATAAATTATTATTTTTTCTTCTTCCCAGTACAAGCAGTGTGTAAGGCAGAATGTTTGAATGGGAACGAAAAGCTCGGTTAGGACTCAATCGACATACTGTAGGTAATTCTCACCGTTGTCTCAACGTCTGTCTTTTGTTACTGTTTCACAAAAAGCTGGACGCGGGCTAATGATTGACCTTGTTCATGAAATACATTGAACCAGCAAACGTCAATACTCCACCGACGGGAGAAACTTTTTTTGTCCGTCCTGCCGCTTCAACACTATGGATTTATCCACGCCTCGCCGCCGTAAATCATCTTGAAAAAAAATCAAGCGTCCGCATGCTTTGGATCGAATTCCGCGGACAGAAATACCCCCACTTTTTTTTTTTTTCCAGGAAGCTCTCCAGTGGTGTTTTAAATCAAGAAGCTTGTCTGATCAGAATCAGGTTCAAAGCCGCTTGCCGCAAACAATACGCTGGGACGGTTAAACGTCCTGACAGATGCTGTATGGACTACCCATCGCACCACCACCAGCCTCCCCCACCACAGCCATGAGGGCCTGTTGGAATAGTTGGTATAGTTTTCCAAAAATACATGACACAAATGCTTTCAACAATGCCACAACTGAGGCTCCCCCTTGTCGTTTTTTTTAGTATAATTCTTCTGTTGTCTGTGTGAAATTTGGGTTGAAACCCACCATTGTTGTAAAAATGTAATTAAAGTAACATTAGTTAGCCTGATTAGATACAAACCTTTTCTTTGGTACACCACATATGATCATGGGTCAGTCTGCCCTGAAATCTCTATCAACATTTTTAGGGGGGGGGGGGGCTGCAAAACGCTGCCTCAAAACCAGACTTTGAAACCATAAACCTTGTTTAAACCCAAACCCTGGCTTGCAACCCTACTTTGAAACTCCGTCTGCCTTGAAACTGAGGCCATGGCTTGAACTCCTCGTTGAAACCCTAACCCTATTGTGAGACCTGAACCGTCATAGCTTGAAATAATGTGTATACTTTGACACCTTAGCTTGTGATTGAAACCTTGTCTTGAAACCCTAACCTCGACTGTCTTGACTCTAGTCTTAAACCCTAATATTTGGTTGAAACCTTAAAACTGTCTTGAAACCCCACTTTCACATTCTACCTCTTTTTGGAAAATAAACCTTTGGCTTGAAACTATATTTTGAACCCTGTTTGAAACCCAATTATAAGACGCTAACCCTTGTAGACTGAATGGAAGAAGTAAAAGCGGTCGAGTTTTGCAGTATTCTTGACTTGACATGGTCGAAGCCAGAATGAACAGAGTTCTCGGTTGGCAATGAGTCAATCATCCATGATTGATGATGACTTTACGAGCTGTCGGGCTTTGGCATCAGTGGATTCCGAAAACAGCTTGCTTCCGTCACGTCGACAAAATGTTCCGCTCTGGACTTTAACACCTCGCTATCACCCGATCGGCATCAAGGTCGCGCAGCGGAGTCGCTTTCCCACCCAAACATTTTTTTTTTTCCGAATGGTGCTCAGTTGGTTTTCCATCCCGTCGGAAACTGCAAAGCTAAAGCCTCCCTGAGCTCAGCGGTTGGTCTATATACGGCCCATCTGTACACTAGTGCTAATTATTTTCAGGCGGCATCAAAGTTAACCTCGGAATGTTTTTTTGCCCGCTGATCTATTTTTAGTGTCTCCTTGCTAACTATCTGCCGCACAGAGTTGATTGGAGATTAACACCCAGCGCATCTGAAAAGAAACGGGGTTTATTTTACACTCAGATCACAGCCTATAAATACAATCAGAGTTGAGCAAAGGGGGGGTGCAGTGGGGTGGTGATGGAGGGGTGATGATGTGTGTGTAAATGCATGCCGTTATTTGAATGCAGCTATGTCGTTGGCACAAACAAACAAACACATACATGGACAAACACGCACACATGCAGACATAAGTGAGTGTTAAAATATGACCACATGACGTTTACTTGCCAGGATCCGCTTTGATAACACAATTAACCCTGGTGTGAAACTACCACTCGGGCTCGAGACCCATTTGAAATTCTACTTTGAAACCCTCAACCTGACTTGAAACCATAAATTGAAGGCCTCACAATGGAAAAGCTAGCCCCTGTTTCAAACCCAGGCGAAAGGCTTTAAACCTTAATTTAAAAAACACTGAAACCTCATTATTGAAATCTTTTTTTCACACACTCACCCTGGCGTTAAACCCTATTTGAAAATCCTAACCTTGGCTTGAGGAGGGTTATGACGATTTTAGATTTTTCATCATGGTTGTTTTTTATTTTGTTTTCACTTGTTTTGTTTTTATTTACTAGTTTTGACTCGATTCTAGATCAGATTTGTTAGTTTTAGTTTGCTTTTTAGTTGTTTCGATATTAATTTAAAATTTTTAAAGAAATGGAGTATTTGTCAAGATTCAAAAGAAGTTATCCAAGTATTGTGCTACAAAATTGCAATTCTCAAGCACTGCTGAAATAAATACCATTAAAATGAAGATCATGTATGATATTAATTGACAAAGACAAAACACGTCTCTGCCTTAACCAATCATAATCGCTTATCTCGTTGTTAACCCACCCAGTCTCCACTTTGTGTGTGGAGCAGCAGTTTATTCAATCAATTCATAGTAACACATCCCATTTAACATGCAATAACAATAACTGCATTATAACGACGGAAACAGTAATTATTTTGTTTACCACGTTGCTGAAAAAATAACGAGGTTACCTAACGCTGTTATTTTAAATCCCGTTATTCCAAACACTGATCACAGGTGAACTATATTTAGAACAGCTTGCCTTAAGCGTGGCTTGATACCCTGTTCTGAAACAGTTACTCTTGTTCAATAGCCCAACCCTGTCATGATCCGTGCTTTTGCTTGGATTTTATTTGGTTTTGTTTCTCGCAATGTCTTGTTTTCATTTGGCGGATGTCAGCTCGTTAGGTTTATATTTTTGGTTTTCACCTTTGATTGTCAACTTGGTCCCTTGTGTGTACCAATCAGCTCCCTGAGCGACTCGTAACTTGTCCTAGTATTCTTCATGCTGCCTGTATTTAGTTCCCTGGTTTCTGTCAGAGTTTGTGGGTTTATTGTCCTTGTCATATCATATTGCCCGTTGTGGTGAGTCTGTCTTTTTTTGCTTTGTATTGATCCTGCTCTTCCAATACCTTTTGTTTTGCCTTGGTGAGTATTCTCTTTGGCACACCTTGCCATTTGAGTCCTAACGCCACCAAGCAAATGCCAGAACTTAACAACCCAGACTTAAAACCTTTAAAACCTTGACCTTAGGGTGATAGTCTTGAAAGGTTCACTTCAAAGCCTAACTTTAAACCATGTAACAATATTTCCAAAGTGAGTTTCCTATCATGGTGACCAGTCAATTGGAAGTGAAGTCCTGTTTGTGATGTCCAGATGTGTGACTGGCTTGACAAAAGTTCAGTTTTACACAATGACGTATGGGCGGTATCACAGAGGTTATATATTTAATAGACCTTAATAAACTTCTGCTTATTGTCATTGGCTGCCTAGTGCCAACTCAACGGACGGATGGATGCATGGACAGCTGGTCGGATTCTCCGCTGTGAAGGTTACAATCACAATGACTCACTTCTATCTGGCCAGCCTGCTTGCGCCCCCCTCACCATCCGCTCCGGGACCGCCCACCCCCCACCCAGACGCCCAGACAGCTGGACCCTTGGTTCTGGTTTCAGTGCCACAGTTTGCTCTCAATCACATCAAACTCAGCCCGTCCTCACAACATCATTGTGGACCTACTATATCATTGACCTTGGTCTGAATTCTATTGATAGCACCAAGGACACCACAACATAATATTAGAAATGTTTAGTCCTTTGAATAATAGGACTCTTCTTAATTTTAAACCCAGACCCTGGCTTGAAACCACACCTTAAAACCCAAATCCTGCCTGGAAACCTTAAAAACTCTGGCTTAAAACTCTACTTTGAAACCCCAACTCAACCCCAAATACGAACTCATGTTGAAATCTCTAACTGTAAATACTAATCCAAACTTGAAATCGTGAAACCCAAACCCTAAATTGAAACACTAACAACAAACCCCTGCCTTGGCTTGAAAGCCGATTTTGAAACCCCAACTCAGGCGTGAAACCTAAATTTCAACCTCAATTTGAACCCCTATTTGAAGGCCCAACTCTGAAACCCAACCCATACTAGAAGCTCTAATTGAAACCCTAACCCAGCTCTGAAAGCACAACCACTAACCTTAATTTGATACCCTACCTTGATCCCCTAACCTAAAAACCTACACTTCATTTGAAATATAATCCTAACCCAGGCTTGAAACTCTAAACTTTATTTAAACCCAACTCAAATTTCAAACTCTATCACTGGATGGAAACCCCGATTTGAAACCCTAACTCTAACTTAAAACCCCAATTTGAAACCCTAAGGATAGCTTGAAACCCCAACTGTTGTTTAAAACCCCAACCAAGACATGCAACCTTAGTTTGAACTCCCAGACTTTGCTGTACAACTTAATTTGAATTCCAAAGCCTGGTTTAAAAACACTAACCCAGGTCCGCAACAGTTGACACCTTAACTTCAAACACTTAACCATAGCTTTAACCCTTCACTTCAACCCTCGAAAGTCTTTCACCTCCGTTTTTAGTGTAGCACGCACATGTACACACACACACGCACACACGCACACACGCACACACGCGCGCGACAAAGACAATATGTAAATGTTGTGAGAGGAGGCAATTAGTGAATTGATCTTGTTTAGGGAGCTTACGGAAGCTTTAATTCCAAAAACATGTTCTTTGCCCCCTCCCCACCTAACCTCACGTCTTTCACGTGAAGTTGTGGTTTCTTTTGGAGGGTACTCGTGTAAAAGGGGTTTGGGGGAGTACAGGAACGTGCTCAGTGGCAAACTTTTGTATACATTTTCCGCACAGATGAAGACTTGAAAGAGTTGTCACACATGTTTCTATTGGAAACATATTTGCAGAAAGCACAAAGATAAAACAAAACAAAAAATTAAATAAATTACATGCATCTGAAACAGATAAGTTGTGATTCTGTATAATAAATAAGTGGTCAATCAATCAAAGGTATGTCAGTTACACTTCCACTGACAAGACAGTACAAGGCTTTCAAGAAACCTTTGAAAGCTATCAAAGATCGCCACTATCAAAAACTCCTTGAAACTTACATTTGAAACCGTATTAGAAGCCCAAACCTACATTTGAAACCGTAACCCTTGATTGAAAATAGATCCTAGGTCCTAACAGTACTTTAAAAACCTTCCATTAAACACTTCTCTCAAATCCAAACTCTGTTCTAAATCACAAATGTGAACCCACATCCATCGCTTGAAACCTTAATTTGAAACCCAAACTATTGTTTGAAGCCCTAATTTGATACCTACCCTCTCCTTGAAACCTCAAGTATTACCAACGATGTATGCAAACCCTAATTTGAAACCCAAATCCTTGTTTGAAACCTGAATAGAAATATGAAATGCAATTTTGCAATCATAACCTTGCTTTGAAACGACTTTAAAACCACACCCCTCGCTTGAAACCCGCCAATGGAATCCTTACCTTCACTAAAATCCATATTTTAAACCCTAACCCTCACTTTGAAACACCAACCTGTCTTGAAAACTTACTTTGAAAGCCTAACCTTTGGGGGATGGAACAGGTGTGATGGATTCTGGCATTTCCATTGAAAATAAACTCCCATATTTGCACCTTTATCTGGAACCAAATTCTTTTTTTCTCCCTTGTGCTTGTGCTCCAAATCTCCTCTCTGTTATGACTGCATTTTTGCTCTATGAGGCACAAACTGTGAGGTAAGAAGTGTCAACTCATCAGAGTGAGAGAATGTTGATGATATTCAGCATCACAGTCTGTGCATTATGGCTTTGTGTATGTGTGTGTGTGTGAGTGCGTGTGTGTGCGTGTGTGTGTGTTTGTGTGCGTGTGCATCCGTGTGCATGCGTAGACAGTAGTGTAGTTTTTACTCAGGCGATGTCATTCACATGAGCCGTGGTCAGCGCCGAGGTGAACACAGTCTGGGCGCAGGGGGGTGCGGGTGGCCAGGGCGGCAGGGCCTTATCGCCACTTTAATTTTTCTCCCCAAGGTGAGCTGGGAAGAGATCAGTGGCACTAAACCCTGGGAATTACCCTAGATATTGGCCCCCTGTGCTCTGCAAATGAAATCCTGCCGCCGGGCCGGAAGAACATGGTGGTTAACACTCTGAAAATCAGTTTTTGTGCAGACCACAGCTGGTGCGGACGGGGAGGTCAGGGAAAGATGGGGGCTGGAAGAAATATGGAGCGAAATAAAAAAGTCACCATTACGCATGAAAGAGATTTGCTTTTGTCTTCTTGCCTCCAGGATGGGCTTTGGCTGCATGGGAATAAATATCGTATCTTCATGCCGTTAGGTGGTGCCAGAATCCGTAACTGAAAGAACGTTGTAGCCAACTGGGTAACTGATAAATTGTGAGAAATTCTCCCAATTCTTTTGTCTGTTTGGTTTATACTTCTAAAACCATCTGTTCATTTAAAAACATACTTCGCGAGGTTGTAAGTTGGAACCATAACACTAACGTGTAGGAGTATTCTAGCCGTCCAGAAGCCTGATGAAAGTCAATCAAGGAAAAGGCGCAGTTGAAGCAACAGCGAACTGAGATAATTTAAAAAATTCTCTGTTGTGAAAGCCCAAGAAACCGATTTTGAAACCATAACCAAGGATTGTAGCCGTAATTTGATACCAAAACCAATAAAGTGTATAGAGCAGATAACTTTCTTTGTTTCCGCTGAAGGCGCCCTGTGCACCAGGACCTGAGGTGGTCTGCAACCTTACTGTACAGTATACAATACAGTAGCTCACTTTAAAAATAAAAATAACTTATTTTGAAAAAAGTTGACGAAACGGTCTCTATGCTTCTCTTTTTGTTCTGTAATGCTAGTTTCCCACCACATTTTCACTTAAGATGTCACGACTATGTGAGTTGGGCCCCCAACCACCTTTGCCCACCCCCCAACAGATGAAACCAGATCTATTGCCCAATGCGATCAGATGGATTGTGTTCCCTCTCACTTTGTTTTAACAAGGCCTGCTTGAACCTCCAAAGTGTGACTTAATAAAGATGAAAACTGGGTGGAGGTGGGTGTCCCATTTTCACCCCCCCACCTCCCGATGAGAACCACATGCGCAAACAGAGGGCCCGCAGTGCGGCGTTAAGTGCGGCACATGAGAGAAGAAACAGTAATCAGATTGGTTTCCTGTGACAAACACTAACATTTGTGTTAAAACCTGCAGCTCTGAGAGCAGCGCGGTAGCTCCCAGGCTAATCACAGACAGACCGGCAGACGGGCCTCGGCTCCCACTAGGCAGCACCGTGTAGCCTAGGTCATATGACTACGTATGGCCTGCACCTTCAATAAGCCTCTCGTGATGTTGCTGGGTTGAATTTTGGATGTTTGAAACATAATTTCCCTCTCCATCCATTCTCCAAACCATTTATCACCACGATGGTCGTGGGCATACTGGAGACTATCCCAACTGACGTGGTACATCCTGAACTAGTTGCCACTCAATCTGACTGACTTTCAACATTACTTACTGATCTATGCACTGGCCGAGATACAGTACCTATCAACTTGACTACCTTCCTCCAGATATGTTACTTGGGGAACAGCCAACAAGGCAAAAAGTTTAAAGCTCTAGAAAGAATAGGACCATGACCATATCTTCTTTTTAGTGCATTTTTAAAAACCTTTTCAAATGTTCATAGTGTATTAAATAGTATACAATATGTACACATTGATTTTCAAATGTTAACTAAATTGCGGTGCACAACATATAAGAAGTTCTCACTAACATGCACTGTAATAAACATGTAAAGAACTACAACTCGTGGCCTGAAGTATTTTGGCTTGTGTATATAAAAAAAAAATATGAAGCTTGACTGCTGCCAAGTTGTGCAAGTTTCCATGGCAGAGCACTTCCTGAAGCTGTCATCACTGGAACCCACTACTGTTTTTGCTTTAAGTCATCATGACTTGTGTGTTTGCGTAAGAACGCGCTGATTATAGGAGTCAGATGTAAGAATACACATTAGCTTTGAGAATCAGTCTTTATATATGTCAAACTGTTTTGACGCCTGTGATGCGTAGTCTAGCTAAATCTGTTATTACTTCAATTTAATGGGCTAATACGAGATTTACTTATATGATTTACTTATATATCCACTTACCTTTTGACTTGTCTATCTAGCTACTTACCTACCTATTTTCCTATCGAAATACCTGACTACCAGGAAATCAACTGCTACCCACCTACTGTACCTACTAATATAATGAACTATTGAATTACCAACCTTTATAGTATACATTCGGTAGTACAGACACACCGACCTCCAATTTACCGACTTACGCACCAGATCCTTCTACCTACCATCATGCTTACTAATAATATGTGCTGACTGCCTACTGACATACCGAAAAACTTTCCTCCCTACCGACCAACCACTTTTTGGCTTACCCTATTCACATAGCTAAGGTCTGCAAGCATCATCTCGTCTCGACTGAACGGTTAATCTCCTGACCTGAGAACCCCCCCCCCCATTGTGGTGAAGTTAGTGGGACAAATTTCCCCCCCTGCAAGGACTCCCACTCATCTGTCTCTTGTTACCATGTGAAAAGCTGACAACTGCAGCGTTCCATCCTGTAAAAGGCAGCTCTATGCTAAAAGGCTCTTAACCTTCATGCTACCAGGCTAAGCAACACATGCAGTTATTTCCCAGAGACACAACTTGAGAACAATTGAATTGTTCAGTATTTTAGTGAATGAGATACTTTCCAACCAGCAGACTGACCATCCTATCTGCCTACATTCCTCCAACATACTTAATGACAGACGTACCAATTTACCTGCCTATCTACCTTTTGACCGAGTTCCCTACCAAGTTACAGACCTACTGTCTTCCCTAAGCTCTGATTAACCTACCAAATTTACCAACATACTGACATACCTAACAAACTAATGACTTAACTACCTACTGACTGACATACAGACGACTCTACCGACTGACCTGCTCACTTACCTACAGACTTAACTTGATTTCATTATCTCGGCAAGTACATAGTCAATACACTTATTGCAACTTTATTTCACATTTTGTTTTACACGACTTGTCAAAAAGGGAAGTGGGTTGAAACAATTCTACTTATTTAGTCCCGTCCCGATTTCAAGCAAGGATTTCACAGCCAGACACACAATCTACATGTTTACAGTACTACCTATAATATCACCATAACCAAGAAAAAAGAAAGAAACAAAGGAAACAGAAATTTGACACAGGATGACATATGATTTGAATACAGCTATGACTAGTTAACTGGAAGTTTGATAACAATTGAGAGCATCCCTCCCAAATCCCAAAAACATGCTTGGTAGGCCAATTGAGCACTCCAAATTGCCCCTAGGTATGAGTGCAAGTGCGGATGGTTGTTCGTCTCCGTGTGCCCTGCGATTGGCTGGCAACCGGTTCAGGGTGTCCCCCACCTACTGCCCGATGACTGCTGGAATAGGCTCCAGCACGCCCGCAACCCCCGTGGGGACAAGTGGTACAGAAAATGGATGAATGGATAGTCAGGCTACATTGTGGGTATTACAAACTTGCACTAGCGCAAATGTGACCAAATGATAATAATGAATACCAGCAAATCAGAGTGCTCTAGCATATACTGGTACAGACAAAAAAAAAAACACTTTGTTAGGTTGATTTTAGTTGTAGGGGGCATTTTATGGTATTTGTATCTTTTGCACCTTTCTGAAAAAAAAAAAAAAACACGTCCAGCAGATGCCAAATCCAATTTCTGTTTAATATTTTTATTGAGGTGTACATCAGTAACAAAGCAGTCACACATATGTGGAGGCTCACATTTGCCAATACCAAAAGTCAACAACAAATCCAATTTGATTAAAAGGGTAAATAGAGTGGAATGATTCGATGCGCTTCTTTCCACACTCACTCAAATTCCTATTCGAATGACCACCGGCTCGTGCGCAACCCTGCAATCAAATGACCTCTTGACTTACCTTACCACCAACTTACCGATGTACCAACCTACTGTTTAAAACCAAAAACAAAATGGTCCTCTGCGGGCTGTGTGAACGACCGCTCCCTGCAACTAGGCCAAGTGCCATTTGTGTTATTTACACATAGCACTTGTGGTTATTTCCCTTAGAGACAACTTGAGAAGGCCAGAAATGTTCAGTATTTTCCCTTCTTATTTTCACCCCGCCAGGCTCTAGAATTACACTCGAAATGCTAACATGGTAGATGGATACCAGAGTCACTACGCAACCTGCCCATCTCGCCCCCCCCCTCCCCCCCATTCCCAACATTTTGTGGCGTAAAAACAAAGTTGGCTGCTGGGAGGTTAACCGCGGCCCGTTTAAAGGGCGTTTCTGTGTTTGCCGTCATGTATATAATGTTTCAGGGTCGGTCCATGAAGCTCTCTGAAGTGTTTCTCGTCTCTGCATTCACATAGTCATCTGCTCTAGCCGCAGCTCGCTGCACCTCAGCTGGCTTCCGGGACAGCGGCCAGTGCAAAGAAAGTCAGTGTCTCTTAAAGCAACAGTCGTGAGCTCAACTGAGAAGGCCTGTATCGGATATTTTTTTCCATGAATAGAATGTCAAACGCCCCTACCAGCCTACTGACTTACTTACATACCGATGTACCCACCTGTTTACTACCTTTCAACTTGCTGAAATTCCCCAAATTCCTATCTATGTATCAACCAATTTTCTTCGATACCATCTACCTACTGACCTATTGACTCACTTACCCACAAGCCTACCACTAACCCTTACCCTAACCCTACCTACTTAGTGCTCTTGTTACCAATTTAAAGAATCACCTACCTTCCGATTAACTACCCACCAATCTACCAACACATCTACGAAACAACTTACCTACCAACTGACTTACCTCCTCACTGACATAGCTACCTATTTGCCTAACACCTTACCTAGCTTCCTCTTACTAACATCCAAGCAAACAATCAAAATAAAGTTGGTGCATCTTGAACACATTACATTCCTTGATGGCTCAGGCCTGTATAAGATACTTTTAGATATTTCCTTCTGAGAATAGAAAGGCAGAGCTGGATATCAATTTCACAAAAATTGTGCTTTGATTGGTCAAGAGACAGAGACTAATGACTACAGTCAGCGCCAGTCTTTTGAAACTGTATCTTCAGATGACGGACACCCCTCTGAGACAGTGACCGGATCATGCGTGACCATATCACACCAATCTACAGCTACACACAAGCCACACAACTGGTAATTGATGAATTGTGTTTATTGCATTCAGCAAACCGGCAAAATATTTGGTCGGTGCCACCGCTTGACTGCACGTAAGGAGCAAGCCAAGTTATTTTTTTTTAGCCACAAATGAGTTATTTGACAGCTTTAGCACAGCAAACATAAAACTGTCTTTTCATAGTCATGCTAATTTGTTTTTTAAATCTTTTTAATTTTAAATAACGAAACAACAATTCAACTTACCTACATACGTTCTTACATTTCTATCTATTGACTCAGTTGCGAGGTATGTTTTTAAGTTGCAAGGTAGGCAGGTACTGTAGGTGATAACTAGGTACATACAGTCAGAGGTTAGTGGACAGGCAAGTAAGTCATTAAATTGGTAGCTAAATTGATCAATATACCAGTAGGTAAGCTGGTATGTCCACAAGTTACTCGTTAGGTCTAGAAGTTGGAAGGTAAGTAATAAAGTTGGAAAATCAGTAGCAAGCTAGGTCGGCATGTCAGTCCGTTGATCGGAAGGCAAGTCAGTTGCCGTGTGTAGATTGGTAAGCTTCTTCGTTGGTGGGTAAGAAGATAAGTTGGTAGGTAGGTAACTACGTCAGTCGGTAAGTTGTTAGGTACATTGGTAAGTTTTTAAGTATACAGGTGAAGAGATGGCTAGGTAAGTCCATAACAAGGTAGTTAGGGAGGTAATTTCGGAGTTGGCAGTTGGTTGATTGTTAGATCGATAAGTCACTCCGTTCATAGATGCGCCACTAAATTGGTAGGCAGCCATGTTTGCAAGTTGGTGGCCTGGTTGGAGATTCATTAGGTAGATATTGTAAGCCAGTCGGTAAGTTGTTTGGTAGGTAGGTGTTGTCAGGCATGTTTATTGGTTAGTCGGTTGGTTGTTTGGTACGTTGGTAAAATGGTGGTTAGATATGCTGAAATTGCATTGAGCACAACCACAGTCTCCAATGTCCGAGGGTGTCTGATTAGGATGGCGGCTGTTACACTACAAGTTGGAACAGGACGTTTAAAATACCACATGCTGCATAACCATGTTAAAAGACAAAGACATTACGATCCGATCACATTTAGTACCCTGTTCTGGTAAATGTAGTGGTTTTGTCATAGTAGCAGCACTTGTTTACATAACTCCAATAAGTCTTTCACATTATTACGAGGCACTCAGAGGCACACGTCAGTAATTGCACGTTTAAGACTTTTATAAAAGTCATTTACCAGCAGTGGTAAAGCAGTGGCCATGTTGTAAAAGTCTAAAGCATTTCTCCCCCTCCATGTTTTAGGCACTGCACACAGGCAGACAGAGCTAACAAAATGTGCCCTGTCGTCTTTGACTGTACCTACCGCAAGAAAATTCTGTCATATGGCCCTTTAAGTGAAAAACTCAATTGGAAACTATATTAAAACTCTGTTTCGAGTAGTAACTTGTGTATATAAGAGATACAGAGCTACTTTTTGACATAAGCTACAATGCTGTCATGCGTCCATATGACCAGTTGCCTGCCTTCCCCGAACTGACTCCTGTTGCCGACCTAGCCCAATTACCTGTTGCTTGACCCGTGTATGACTTCTGTCTGGCCTGATGCTTTGCCCGTTATTCGACCTTGAGTTCTGCCTACGCCCTACCTGCTTTTGTGTTTGTCTCCGGTTTGTTCTCTGCCCAGGTCCGACCTGCTGCCTGTGCCTGACCACAAGCCTGCTTAGCCCTTGTTGGATTCATTGACTCATCCACTCCAATGCCTGTGATCCACTTCCCATTTCCCTCTCTTGCTATGGAGGGTTTGGTCTGCACAGAGACCTCTCGGAGAAGGTTAAAGACCAGATGCAGCCGGTCCGCCAGGTGCTCCGGTGATCGGTACCCCAGGCATGACCCCTCCTCTCATTACATGATCATTTACCTGACAGGTCGAGCTCGCCTTTGGGGAATGGCCGCATTCGATCGACAAATTCCCGCCTGTGCCTCGTTTGACGCCTTCTCTCAAGAGATGTTGAAGGTGTTTGACATTGAGTCCTCCAGCTCCGACATAGCTCGCGACATCCTCAGGATCCGCCAGGGGAACCGATCCCTGGTCAACTACGCGTTTGATTTCTGTACCCTGGCTCGGCCCAGCATATGGAACACCTCAGCGGTGGTGGACAACTTTCACAGCCTGGCCAAGTACCTCAAGGACGGGTTGGTGTCCCACGAGCTGCCTCCAACCCTGGATGAGGCGATCGATCTAGTCGTCCACATTGACCAACGCATTCAGACCCGGAGATGCGAGCGAGCCAGATGGGGGCCAGCGGCGGTCAGAAGGACGCCCTCGGTGACCCTAGCTACCAATCCAGCGGAGCCCATGGAGATAGGACGTGCTTTGCTCCCACTGGAGGAGCGTCACAGACACCTCCAAGCAGGGTTGTGTCTGTACTGCTGTGGTGAGGATCATCGAGCGGCGACATGTCCAGTAAAAAGGCCTGGGCTCAGACAGTGTTGGGGAATCCATGTGAGCTCTGCAGCCGTTCTCCCCTCCAGTGCTCGCAACACGCTGCTTTCTGCCCATCTCATGCTCCCAAACAACCCCAGACTCTGACCGCGCTGGTTGACTCCGGAGCGGAAGCAAATATTATGGACTCTGCGCTCGCCCAAAGATGGAAAATCGGTTGTCTCCCGCTGCCGGAGCCTGTGCCTGCCCGTGCCATTTGCCACCGTCACGCACATCGCTCCTCCTGTCACAGGGAGACCATACAATTCCATCTCCTGCATGTCCCGGGTCAGTCCCTCATTCTGGGCCATCCACGGTTGCGTCAGCACAATCCCTTTATTGACTGGGAGACTGGGACCATACGAGAGTGAAGCTCCGGGTGCCACCAGACTTTCAGAGCAGTGAATGAATTTCAACATAAAAAATATTAGTCAGTAGCAAGTTAAGGTTAAGAAAAATATAACAAATGACACAGGACTTGGATGTATTTGTCTCCACACACTGCAGTGTCAGAAACCTTGTGTGCTTTGACCACAGCAACCTCAAGTGTACTGGATCTGGTGTTGCTTAAAAATCAATATGGCTTTCATAGACCATAATCAGCGTGTAAGGTTGAAGCAAACGACACGATTCACGTCAAACGTCGAAAAATTGACTCAGTGCTTTCATGCATTTGTCTTCGCCCACCGCGGTGTCAGAACACTTCATGTTTGCCATTAAAAGGCAATCAGACGGCACATGTTCTTGCATTCAGACGACGACGGCGAGCGGTGGATTAGAAACAGCTTGGAGTGCAAATTGAATTAGGCCTGTTTGGAGATGACTCGCTAAGAAATGAAATGTCATTCCTGGCCAGACTGAAATGATAAACACATGAAGGAGTTCACCGTCTGAGTTTTTCCTTACTGTACTTGGACGTGCAGGCTGAGAATTATGACGGCGACATGGCAAATCGGCTCTCGCCCGCCACCGCCTCCTTTTGCCGACCCCCCGCCAAATGTCGGTCATTTGGAATGTGGACAAAGCGATTGAGTTTCAACGAGGCACGAGTGGCCCCGTTGTTGTTTTGACAGACATACAATCTCGACCTGCTGGGCAACTTTTTTCCCTCCCCACTGCTGGCTTCTGTACTTGAAGTTGATATGCAAGACTCATGGAGAATAATGATGTCGCAGTTTTGGAGTGGGAGAGAATACCAGCAATTGGGTCTACAATTGTTATTTTGATGTGATCAAGAGGCAAAAATCAGTGTTGTATTGACTCACTTATGTTGAAATGGGGTACACTGGTATAAAATGTGACTACTCTTTTTTTAGTCAACCTTAGATAAAATGTAAGGGTGTACTTGCACAATAGAAATAAAACTGAATAAGTAGAAAGAATTTTAAAATAATCCATCCTACACATTCACATGTCCGATAAGGTTTTATCCATAGGTATATCTAACGTAGGTCATAAGTGAGACAGTTTAACCTTTGATTTTCAATGTGTCTGCAGTTGAGTCATACATTTCAAGTTGCATCGACAGCGGTACGTGTTGGATATGTCAGACCATCACAATGTGTGCCCTCGGAATTAGAACAACAAACAAAAAAGAAACCAACCCGCCCGCCACTTGTAGTGCGCGTGTCCCCTTTCAACATGACTCATAACTGCTGCAAAGCTGTCTGGTCCAACTTGCTGCGTCCAATTGAAAATAAGCTTAAAAAAAACCCAGTCATTTTTCCACTAGCTATTGGCTGACGGCGCACAAGCAAACTCGGGAAAATAAAACACACAAAATATAGTGCAGTCCCGACCACAACACCCTTTGGATGATGGATATCCATAAAAAGTGTTGATATGTGCGTTATTTTTCTATTTCAAACCACTCAGACTGGAGCCAACCTTGCAGCAACAACAAAAATTAAAAAGGCTGTGAGCAACGATGAGGCTCCCTGTTTTATGTCAAATCCAAGGAATGATCATCAAACTTTGATGCCATTCTCCACCCATGTATATGGCGTAGGCAAAAACCAGATTTGAAATTTCATGTCGCCCATCTTTGATTCTGATTTGGAGAAATTCCCTTGTAAGAATTTGTCAAAGTACAAGCCATAGAATTTGTCCAAAACGGGCCACTTTACACACAAATGCTCGACTTCCTGTTCTCCAGTTTTTGGGAAATTTTGTGTCCATCAGTGAAAAATTACATTTTATATTAATGACCTCAGAAAAGCAGCTAACCAAATTCAGTTGAATTAAATTCAGTTATATTGTATTAATCCATTGTATCTCGCTGACATGAACTGCTGACTCAAAGAACTTTTTTGTTTCTACCTTGACAATTTTACCATGTTTGTGTTTCAATATAAAATGTCATAGTACAGTACTAATACAATATGTGTTGCCCAAAATGTTGTTTCCTTATAAAAACAGTTTAGCCGTGAGTTGGCATGTGTGCATGCGTCAATTGCAGTGTGTGCGGGTGTGAGTCGCTGACTGTAATTTGTTCACAGTATTCAAGTTCAGTCACGTGTCGCTGTTGTTTGGTGTGTGGCGGGCCTTATACATTGCATTACAGTGATTTATCCACATGCCACATGCTATTGGTGTACTTGTGGCTATCTGTAGGTATTATTTTTGTTGTAGTTGTAAAATGTATGAATAGAAGGTATAAAATTAAATCATTCTGCGGACTCCCAAGGTTTGGGGGTCTCCAGTTGCTCTGGAGACTCCATTATGAAAACCAGTGAGTTAGAAGAACCATCAGGATGGATGTACTTTCAGCGCCACTTGAAAGGGCAATTCCATCAGGGCCTGCTGACTGGGCCCTCAGAAGACAATTTTATTGACATTCTGGACTCAGTGGTACGTTACAACAACTCTGCAAAGAGCCCAAGTAGGAACTTGTAAATACTTTCCACTTATAAAGTTCACTTGAGTATTTATTTATAGGGCTTTCACAGCGTTGGGGCAAATTACAGTGCCTCGCAGAAAATCATCTCCTCCATTTTGGCACGTGCTTGCGTCGTCGTCCGTGCCGCTCCCGGCGTGTAAACAGTCATGCAAATGAAAGGGTGCCATGCATTAAAACAAACAACAGTGACACTGGCAAAGGAGGGTGCGGGGCTATTTTTTTTTTTGCGTTCTGCCAAGATGAGACAAATTAGACACCATTATTCACGTCACTCGTGCAGCTGCCCTCTTAAGTGGTTCCCGTTTCGACTACGGTGACGCTTTTTGCTTTGAAAGCCACAGCCGTAATTTACTGGACCTAAAAGCACTTTTGGCTCCCGTCAGGATTTTTTTTCTTGTTCATCTTCTCTTCTGCTGCTGCCTGGTGTTGCAGAGGATGCACGTTTTGTTGTGCCAGAAGCGTTCTAGAAGTTTCCAAACCTAAGCTGTAATCAATGTCCACCCCTCAGTGTGCCGTTGCATCATTTACGAGAAAGACATTCTTTGGCCGGTTCACCGCGACACACTCACTCGACGACAGATGTTTCTATTGGGTCAATTGATAGTGCTCTTCTTCGTATTCACAAAACACCCTGAAAACAGTTTTATAAGCAACAGATATTTTAAGACAAATGGTGCAGCAACACATGGAGACAGATAATATTCTTTATCTTCTATTTAAAAAAAAGACTATTATAGCATATTACTGAATTACTTTCAGTAGACTTGTCTTCCAAGTCTTTTTTATTTTTGCATGACTGTAGTATTACACTGCATCAAAGGGACGACAGCATTAAAATGTTACGCAGAAACTGTTTCATTCAAACAAACATCGTTTTGGGGAGGTGTGGAGCTGGACTTGATTGGCATTTTAATTCATACAACTGGGAATACTGATTTGAGATGAGCGTTTTCACTTAGGAGTCAAGTCACAGCATTCATTTTCTATCTCAAGGCACCACTATACCATAATTCTATAGGTATAGGTAGTACCGCTAAGAGACAGCCGTTTTGTTATTACTTGTTTTAAGAAAAACTGCCAGGTCAATTTTCCTTGGTTACATATTTTTTTATCCCATTATTCATCTTTTTCAGTGAAGTGCAGCATTGTCCATGAAGGTAAGTAGACAAAAATATTATGAAGTTTGAAGGTTTTAGATGGAAACCAAAGGCCTGACCACAATATGTGTTATACCTGCAAAACCTAAAACATAACCAAGAAAAAATTATCTAAACAGGCACAACAATGACATTTTTGAGGTTTTGAAAAAAATATGGCAACATATGGCATGACCCTCCCTTGTATTGTCTTAGCAGAGAATAACAACAAAATTAATTCAGTTGTATGTGTTATGCTTAGAGGTGTGAAACACAACAAAAACCCAAACATGTTTTTAAAATTTAAGTGCCCCAAACCTTCATAAATTAAACCATGTGGTCATCAAAGACCCTCTCTCTGCTTCATGACCCCCCCCCCCCCCCCCCCCCTTCCACCTCCCCCATTGACCTTCCAGGCACTCATTGTCCCAAAGTGAGACTTGATTAGCGTGCCTAAAGCCCCCACACTGACGTTCGCCTCGGTGGCTGCAGCTGATCTTTTGTACTAATTTCAGATTAATGCCGGGTCCACAGAGAAGGCCCCTCCACCGCACACACACATACATGCACACGCAGCTACACATTAATCCTCCTTAATGCCCAGAGTCAACTTCCACTCCTTATCAGAATTTGTCTTAATCTCTGCCTAGGCCGGACCAAACCAGGCTGCTCAATGAGTAAACCTCAGCTAAACAACAGCCGGAGAAGGGAAGGAGATGAAGAAAGAAAAAATAAAAGGTAAGAAAATGAAGGCATCTCACCTCAGAGAGCTTTGAAATGGAGCACACCTTAGAGGTTAATAAATCAAATTAAACGCCTCGCTTGGTAGTCATACGACTTCATCGGGACCTGGCGACAGCATCCTTTATTTTTTTCAACTTCCCACCGAGCTCGTCCTATAGTCGGTCTCATGTCTATCCGGGCCCTGGCCCCGCTCATCTGTAATTATCCCAGCATGAGATACGCAAGCTATTATTTGGGCCAGTATTTCGACCCATGAAGATTTATGATGTGCTTTTACATATCGAGTCAACTTGGCGTTAAACGTAAGGCTTGTGAAAAGCAGGGACACACGTAAAAGACATATGAACCATTTTGTAAGCCAAAACAGAAGCACTCAAACCACCCACAATTTCTGATGAATTATGAAATCATGACTTATGATCTTTAGTTATGTGGTGATGAACCAATAGGTGACCACCTCCAGTTGTCTGTGTTCATGTTGTCATGTTCATATCAGGGCATCCGCAGCTTTGTCTATTACCTCTTTGTCAGTTTATTTGTATTTCTCTTTTAAAATAATCTTCATTTTTATTCTTTTCATCATATTTTTGTATTACCTCATGTTATATTATCCACAGGTCTATTTTTAATACTGGATATCCTCTAGATTTTTGTTGTTATTAATTTATATTTTTACTGTACATCTATCCCTCCGTCCATCCATCTACCATCCATTTGCCATTTGCCTTTAAAAAAAAAAAAAATGTTGTTGTGAAGTTAGTTATTTCATATTCATTTTTCTTAATTTTCATCACCATCATCACCATAAAGAAAACTGCATCATCCGTGCAGTAATTGCGCAAATTCACATATAGCGTAAAATACAGTTTCTCTTCTGTTCTTCAAGGCCCGGTCTTTATTATTTATTCTATTCATGCTAGTATGATATATACATAATATCACAAGATATTCATATCACATTCTAAATTTGGTCACCCTCTGTGGAAGAATAGAGAATAGATGGTTAAATATCATCTTGTTACCAAAAGAAGGTCCTGGATTTTCTATAAAGCTGTACATGATAGTTCAATTCATTTGAATGTTTACACTCCAACAGGCGATGCACGATAAAAAAGAAAGGTTTCTTTTCCAAACTGCTGCACCGTACCGCAGGGGCCTGTGGGAGAGGAAGGTTTATATGAGGCGGCACCTCCGGAGGGAATGAGGCGACTAATCGCTAAGCTGGCAAATATAAACAACACACACTGTCGGCCCACTGGGGAAAATGATGCAGCCAGTATAATTAGATAGTTTAGGAGGAGAAGCTGCGTGGATGAAATAAGTTGGGAATGCTGTTACATGTCTTAGGCCACCATTAGATGGCTTCTTTTAGCAATGCTACAATGATCAACTACAATGTCAACCAATGGAAAGTGGACCTATGCTGAAGCCTGAACTGTTAATAAAATAAGAACAAATACAAATGACAAAATTCAATATTTCAGTTTTTGAAAATTCTGCACCCAAAGCCAGCTTCAAACAACAAAAATAACATTTCTAACGCTTAAATAGGAAGCACAAAAAAGTCTCAAGGAACGAGGCCTAGAAAGACTCAGGAAGTCTCCCTTCTGCCTTAAAGCAGCATATTTCCAGGGTTCCTCCAAAGACAGATCCGACTGCTACCAATTAAAAAAATTAAGCCCCCAAAGTTTTCCTTGGCAACAACATTTTTTCTCGTCATGTCTATCATGAATAAAATCTCCCAAAATATTGGTGGGTTTATTGCAGTCCTTTTAAGTGTCGTCAGGTTTTTTTTTCAAAAATGTAGTCCAATTGACCCACGAAAAAGTCTCACGAAGCCATAAAAAGACGTGTTCACACATTAGCGGATTCAAATAATTCAACGTGTGTCTTTTTTAACACAAAGGGTTGCTTCTCAGTAAGTGTCTGGTGTTAAAGTTTCCACAGTTCAGCACCTGATAGTCAAGTTGGAAATCAGCTATTTCATAAGTTGACTCCCTTGACACGCACATGTGGGACATTGAAGCCATCTCAGCTGGCCAATGTGAAGAGAGCTTGTGTGGGTAATTTTTTGTCGTAGTCCTGCTAACTGTTAATCCAACAAGACCATGCTGTTAATGCTCATTCCGGGACTCTTTCTTCGTCTTTTTTTTTTTAATGTTCCCACTTTGAGGCTTGTGGAAGGAGCTTTTAATTTAGCGGTGGCATTTGGCAAGAATCTCCCATCTCTGGGATTTAATCACTCGGAATTGTCAACTTGTCGTGCGTGATGCCTTGTAATTACCCTAGTCAAGAGCTCATGGCCATTTGTGTGTTTTTTTTTTCTTACCTCCAAACTTGGGTCAGAGACTTGTGTAATTCCTCTGCACCACCATCACTGCCACTGTGCATTAGTTATTGTTTTTTTTTAACAGAGGTTTGCACGGGGCTTCGTTTTTATGAGCTGCAAACTGACCGCAAACGCACTGAAAACACTGTAGCGTCCCGCAGCGCTTAGCCGCCGCCTCTCAAGTCTATGGGAAAGGGCGAAAAAGATAGCGACGGCTTTCAAGGGGAAAAAGCCTTTAATGCAATTCCGACCTTATCTAAAACACCTACATATCTGTCTCCAGCCAGAGGCCTTTGAAAGGATATTTCAGGCCCTGGGATTGGAGGTGGGAGGTGCGTCTTCCTTCAGAAGCGGGCCAGCGGGATGAGTTATAGGCATCTAAAGAGGCTGGGAATCTCCCGGGCCGGGCTGCGGCTTTAGCGAGCGCCTCCGACCACGGCCCCGAAGTCTCCCTCCTAGTCCTCGGTCTTAAGAATTAAGAAGGCCCGGTTTGGGTTACTTTGGTTCTTTGGTTCACACGTGTCGCTAAGAGTTACAGTGAGGCGATGGATCCGGGCTTTAGTCTTCTAATCATTCTTGTGACCTTTTGGCACTTGTGAAGTTCATGAAAAGGCATAAATGGATTATTGCGTGGCGGTATTGTGAAACTGGCAAGCTTAACATCCCATTTTGTTATGTCAAATCCCGCAATTATATTCTAGGGCAGAAAGTTGCCAAACTTCAACTTTCAACAACTTCCTCGTCAACTCTCCCACAATGGTGCAATTCCTCCGGCTCGCACATTTAAAAGCATCAGAAGTAATTCTGATACATGATAAGATAATATGTTAAAAGTCATATTCCATCGAAGATTTTTCATTACTTATTTTGTTCAAAATATCATTTCAGAAAATATTTTCATTTTTTTTATTATTAAAACACATTTAACAAATAAAACGAACTTTAGACTGGATTTATTTTTAAGTAAAAAACTTATAAGTAAAATAAAAAAAAACTGTAAAACTAGATGAAGAATTTCTTTTTTCTTTTCAAATGTGAAATCTTACAAATGTATCCAGGGCAGTGATTTTTACATTAAAAAGTAAGACAAAAATATTTTGATTTTGCAGAGGATTAGAAAAGATTGCAGGAAGTTTTTAATTTTTGTCATTTATTTTATTATAATTCCTATTTTATTTCATATACTAATATTTTTATTAGAAGAAACATTTTATGGTGCATTTTTTAACATTTAGAATTTATTTTTTCATGAGCAGTGCATTTCATTGAGAAATAAAAAAGGATTTGGTGTAAAATATTGTGTTAAATGGAGCAGTTTTACATTTTGCAATAAAAGTAGTTTTATATAACATTTAAAAAAATAAATTAATAAAATTGGTATATAATTTAAATCTTTATTTCAATATTATTTGTTTCAATATTTACAATGTGAAAAAGGTGTGTGCGTATCCTTCCGTGGATCAGTCCGCTCCTCACCACACCTCCGCATCTGAAACAGCCAGTAAATTTTTTCCAAGGATAAAGTTCAAGGAGATAAAATCAACCAGATGTCAACGGCCGGGCCGAGTCTCCATGACCCATAAAAGCACTCCCATCAAAGGCTGCCATCATTTGTTTTGAATTATTCAGTTGTTATCAAAAGCTGCGGCAGCCCAATGTTTGAGGAGCAATCTGATCTGCTTTTGCAAAAACACAGAGGAGAAAGTTCTGGGAGCACAGAGTGATGGCTCACGTGATGGAATTGACTGACAGATGTCCATCTGCTATTTTTTCCCCAATAAATCCACCAACATTCTTTTTGAATAGCAGCTCAGGTTCAATTTCAATAATTGTGAACTTTTCCAAGCACACATTTTAATGCTCTAGTGAAATTTATGATAGCATCAAATTTGGTCAAAACAAATACCATAGAATGTGTTAGCAATGTGTTTTGTGAGCAGGCTTGAACGAATTTTTTGACGTGGAAGTCAAATCAAATATTTTTATTTAAAATAACATGTTCTGTGTGCCCCCACGTAAGCTAGGCCTGCGCCCATCACAGTATGACTGAGTACTGTTATATTGTATGTCTACATGTATTGTTGCACCATTCGTGTAGAAATATCCATCGCTTAAGCTTAAAGCCATTTTTTTTTTTTAATATTTACTCATTCTAACCAACACTGGCACCATATAGTGCACATATCTCAGGTTAATGCTCGCAAGTCAAATAAAAAAATTAGCCAAATCACAACTCGTATCTGGACAAATTTGCATTAATTGTAGCTCAAGGCACGACTGTACATCCAATGAACAAAGAACTATTTATATATTGTAGTTGGGCACTTATAATAATACCCCAGAGTTGCATTATCCTGCCACATTTTTATAAACCGTTATTCCAAAGCTGCTTATTGTTATAGTGAGCCCTTAATATCACACACCCCATAATTCCATACATGGCTGGGGTGTTGCCAGGGTCTCAAACACATTTCAATAGTTGAGGACATTGCCAAGCACACGCTTCACTCGCACTAATGAAACTCTCGATAGCATCAAAAACAAATAAGTCGTCTCAATGAACATTTGCTCGGGCACACATTGGACTTATTTAGCACTGGAGTGAGACCATCGCGCTCGGTCGGGCGGGGGTCACGGCAAGTTCATGTTAAGGTTACATTTTTGGCTTATCTCGCCCCAAATATTGCGTTTTAACTGATTAGAGAAGGAACGGCAACCAATAAAAAGGTATTTTTGAGAGAAAGTGGGGCACACCACGACAAGTACATACATAAATGTGCCTTCATCGTCGTCATCAAAGCTTTGAAACAAAAGGCTTGTGTTGTCTTTGCGAGGGCCTAAAAACAAACTTTCAAAGTGTTTGTGACTTAGGAAATTTGAGGTCACCCCCTCAAAGGATGTGTGTGTTTGGGGCTGCGGCGGTGTGGACTAACTTTCTGTGAACCTGAGCTGGAT
The DNA here is from genome assembly GCF_059516105.1 of Syngnathus floridae. NCBI lineage: Eukaryota > Metazoa > Chordata > Actinopteri > Syngnathiformes > Syngnathidae > Syngnathus > Syngnathus floridae. The sequence continues at coordinate 15,823,797 of NC_142413.1, read as the reverse complement.
GTTGAATGAAAGCTCACTTATGATACAGTATGGGAGTGTGTGAAACATATATATTTAAAATGGGAAATACATAAAACGAATACATTTTAATAACATTTTTTACAAAACAACGTAACAATAATTATTGTTATTACTAATTATTACTTTTCCCAAGAAGTCTAAAACTTTGCAGAGCTTGTCATATTAAAAAATGTATTTCAATTAAGACAACATCATCAACAACTACCACTAAGAAAACAATATAAAAAATATTAGCTTGAATTGATTCAAGAATTTAAAATTACTACAGTAAAATTGATACAAAAGAAGTAATTGCTTGACTAACTTTTGGCCCAAGTATGTATTAAAGTATTAGTAGTTCATTTGCAGTCTACAAACTTTGATCAGATTTTCGAATGAAACAAATTGTAGTAATAGTAGTAGTAGTAGTAGTAGTAGTAGTAGTAGTAGTAGTAGTAGTCATAGTCATAGTCGTAGTGGTAGTTGTAGTGGTAGTAATAATAACAATAATAAATAATAATCTCCCAAAGACAGAAAAGTTGTGTTTTAGCAAATAAAGACCACAACAAATTTGCCCAGATTTTCTAAAATGAAATAATAAAAACATAAATGAAAACAATAATGCTAATAATAATGAAACAAAGTATGAAGTACACATACGTAATCTAAAGAGATTAAAAAACATTGTTGTAATAACTGACTCTTTATTGATTTTTAGCAGCTGCATTTCCAATGGTGGGATCGTGCATTAGATTTAATTAGATTGTGTACATTATTGCATGTTTACATAATGAAGTACTGTACACAGTACTGTATTGACAGATTGGAATTTAAAAGAATAAATGAATAGATGTATTCTTAGAAAGTAAATGACCCATTTATAATATTTGTACCCTCGTAAGTATCTAAATAAGTTCACCCCAATTGATTTGAAGCAGCTTGATGTGATGCTGGACGGCACTATATCAACCATATTGTTTAATGAGTGTCTGCCAGTGAGTGTAAATTAGCCATATTAGCAATGTGGCTTGCGTGCGAACACTGTAGGTCATAAAAGCGCCACCGCCCATTAGCGCCGCCCCTTCCCAGGCCACGGCCGCCGCCAGCCACCCGGCCACACACACACTTCTTATTACTACAACGCTGGTTTCACCTTTACAGTTTAATCACTGCAGCAGATATTAAACTCTCCCGGCAGGCTGCAGGCTATATAGTGTCGGGATTTACAGGGCAGGGGGGCCGAAGGTGTGGGGTGGGGTTGGGGGATTTGCATGCTCCCTTCAGATATCTGCGTCTTCTCGCATCAAATCATCACAAGCGGTGGAGGGTGTGACTCTTGCGTGAAAATGCAGCGGAAAAACGGCGTCAGCAATTTTCAGCGCTCTTGTTTTTTCCCCCCCCCTTGATAGAGGGACAATTGTTTTTGGGTGGATAGCAACACGAGATAGAAGATAAACCTGGAAAGAATTCCATGTTTGCAATAGTGGTGGGACTATATTCGAATTGTAATTATTATTACCCTAACCCTACAGAGAATTGTGTTTTCACAAGTGGTGGCACTCCATTGCCTTCTCCAATCAATTTATTCTATGATTTAATTAAACCTTAATCCTTAGCCCAATTCATAACCTTAGCCTGAACCTTAACCCTAACCTGAAAAATAATTGTGTTTTCACCAGTTGTCAGACTCAATTATAATGAATTAGATTTGTCGTATCTAGACTCTACTGTAACATCAACGTTATGTGTGTTTCAGGTATGTTAGGCAGGCCTACAAAGTGATGCACTGAGCATGCAGAATTTACAAGCTTTCCAACAAGTCATCAAAAAAAAAAAAAAAGAAACCTAAACTAAAATTACAGTCGATACACAGTGAATAATTGAACAACCTATCTGAATAGCTTGATTTCAAAGAAATATCGGCCAATACCAACTGTGGTATCGATGTGTATTGATCTCATCACTATCCTGGCGGCCATGTTCAAAGGCAGGATGTCTCCTTAAGAAGTGCACGTTGTTTTTGGGTGTGCTGAGAAACCGGATGCTGTTCATTAAAAAGAGCCGAGTGGACGTTTACACGCAGGAGGATGGTGGGGAGAGAGGGGCAGATTATATATCCCACTTAATACGGCATCACACACCATCGCGTGACTAGCTGTGATGCCATAAGACTCGCCTCCCCCTTGATAGACATGTGAGGACTTTTTCATTATTATTTATCTTATTTGGGGGGGGCAGCGAAAGCTGAGAGCAGACAGGGTGGGTCGCCCGCCACAACGGTCAGATTGTTGGGCGGCTGCACGCTATGCCTTCTTATCGTGAGATGAAGACCAAAGCAAAAAAAAAAAAAAAAAAAAGCTTTATAGCTGCCTTCAATGGCGGCTAGTGTGGGAAAAAAGTGTTTTTTTTTTTTTTACTTTCTCCAACTGCGAGGGAACAGGTCAAATCCTCTGCCAGGTGCCCCCAGGCTGTTTTTCCCTGAAACACCTCCACACCCAGAGAGCCAAAGCTCCTTCTGAAGATGTCTGAGGAGGAGGAGGTGGAGGGGGAGGCGGTCTTCTGTTTTCACTTTGCGTGTTTGTGGAAGCCTCTGGGGCTGAAATAATTAAGATCAATATATATGAAAGTTAAAGATGCTTGGTTTTTGAAGATAATTAAAACATCATCTTGATCTCCTGTGAGTGTGCAGCCTCATTGACTCACATTCACTTTACAATTTATAACCTTTGCCGATGTGTGTTAATTACTATTTGGATTTTATTTGAGTCTGGCCAATTATCACAATGACATATCCGCAAAATGTCAGTCTATTACAAACTTTTTTTTTTTAAAGTTACCTTCCATGTCCACTAAGTTTGAAGCAAGATTGATCCAAATACCAAAACCTCCATATGTTGGTATTTGATTAATACTAGCATAATGTGATTGGGACCCAAATTGGTTGGAATGTCTATTGGCCAACAAAAATTATAACCCATACCTGGATAAAATGATTTTGCCAGATTGTTACCCAATTTGAACCATGTACATTAAATAAATGGGTAACACTAAATTGTAATGCTTTTTTATTTTTCTTATTGCCTGGAACTGGGGCATGGTGTGGAAATTTAATGACTTGCCGTAATATGCAAAACTCATAACAAAACAACTACACAAGGTCAAAATCAGTTTTGCAAAAGCAGCCAGAAAATGGCGGTAAACATTAATTGTGTGCGTGCGCGTGTTTAGCTGACAACATGTCCAGTAGTGCAACTCAATCACACAGTCAAAGCCTCCAGAGAGGTCACCTTGGCCGAGATTCCCTCCCCGCCGTGCCCATTGTTCAACCCAATTTCACCTGGGATGCGTACAAGAGCATTGCAGGCGCTTGGTGTGTGTGTGTGTGTGTGTGTGTGTGTGTGTGCGTGCGTGTGCACGTGTGTGTCTGCGTGTGTGTCTGCGCGTGCATGCGTGACAACAGCTGTCCCAGGCCTCTCATTGGAAAGTTGCAGCTGTTTACACTAATTTAATTCTGATAAAGGCTGAAGGAGATTGGGTGCAATTGCAGTTAGAAACTAGACTTATAAACTATAAAGTATTTACGTATATACTTAGATTACGTATGTCGATATAAAAGAAGTTGAGCAAGCACGTCCCTCGAGAGACCCAACACCCATCTTGTGTTAGAGTGTGATTATGTCCTGTTAAGCCCCAGTAATGCTGCGAGAGTTAAGAGCTCCAAACTGGACAAGGAGTTGGAAAATGCAATGTTTCAGGCGCTCTTATTAAATAAACAATATTAATTCAGATGCAAAAGCTAGTTTTACTTAGCAACATGGAATTATTTAGACCCATGTCTATATAGAACCACAAAAAGGTTGGGGGACCCATTTGTACATGTGTGTGCGTGTGTGTGTGTGTGTGTGTGTTTGGTTAGCTCTCTAAACCAATTTCACACAGCAGCATGAAATTAGATTGACAATATAGGAAGTCTGCCATTTTGGTTTGAAGCGGCCGTTTCAGAGTTAGGTTGGCCATTTTCGAGGTTCACCGAAAACCAACATGTCCTACAATACGAGACAGATGGACAACACCAAGTTGCTTCTTGTGTATGATAAAAGGTCACAGCCTCAAGAGATTCACAGGGGCCCCTACTGGCACGAATGCTCAGGTGCATGGAGTGAGCACCTCAGAGAGCTTTCTCGGTCATGCCCAATGAACTTTCCAAAAGTTCCACAGACCACTGCGTCCTTACCACGGACTCCGCTTGGCCACGCTAGGGATTTAACCGTCACTGGAAGAAGTTGTGGGGGGTCTCTTGCCACCGCCTTATTTACAGCTTACACCCCCACGCCGCTTATTGTGGCCATGACGTGAGGCGCGGATGCCTCCGGAGGCCCGTCCGGCTGCTGTGTATATTTGGAAACAATGCGCATGCAAGTGAAGATAGGAGCATGATTAATTGCGAGTGTCCATAACCTACTTGGTTATATTTAGTTGGATAAATAAAATTGACCGCTTGGCTAACCTTTTGTGGCCCAGCACAGTCACGCTAAATGGCAAATGACCATTAGACAGTAAAATCCACAAGGCACTTAGCAGAAGAAAGCTATTCTCGATTTAAAGGTGACACAATGGAAAGGCGGCGTTCTAATTTTTTATATGCAAATACTTGGAATTATGGAGGCCGTGACTTCCCCACCCATCAATTTGAATTGAATTTAGGCAACCCGTTTTTCTATTTTTTAAGATGCGTATGCCAGTAACAACCTGCAATGGCCAGATCAAACAACCGCTGTCATGTTCAAGCCACATGCTAGGCAGACCTGCAGTGCTGGCGAATTAACTGTACTTTTTCCCGTGGATGCTTTTTTTCTTTACAGTATATTCCACATATTAATAATATGGTTATGCATATAATAATTATAATATAAAACTAAAATTTACTGAAAAATGAACAAAACTAAATTAAAACATAAATTTAAACAAACAAACAAAAACTAATACAAACTACTGTGATCTGTGGACTATAAAACTCACCCGAATATATGCCCCATCAGCTAAAATTAGGGGGAAATCGTGTTTTGTTCATATATATTAGCCGCACTGGACTATAAGCCGCAGGTGCTTTAATGTTTAATTTCCATATACAAGAGAACATGCACAAATCAAACAATATAAAAACCATGAAAAAATTCATAGATAAGCCGCAGTGGACTATATATATATATATATATATATATATATATATATATATATATATATATATATATATATATATATATATATATATATATATATATATATATATTATTTTGTCAAACTTTAAGGTGAAGTGAGGGAACACTCTTTAGTCTCATCTAATGTCCACTTGTCAATGACACTTGAAAAACATTTGATCATTTCATTAATAGTTTGCCGCCTCAGCCCTTTTTGCCCTGATCCTTGCAATTGACCATATTTCAATACTAGAAATTGGGGGAGGAAAAAAAAATAAAGCCACCACTGTCGAATCTCCTCTTCATCAGAGGCGGCGGTTCTCGCCATAACACAAAATAAAGCAAAGGTAAGTAAAAGTAAATGGTTTTCCCCATTCATTGTTATTGCTTGAGGAATTGGGGCACGATGGCTATTGATCGGCTTCATCCTTGGCCATTACTGTTGGGATGGCAATCAGTGAGGCCTGGTGGCTTGTGGGTAAACAAGCACTCTCTCCTGCCGTTATGTGGAGATGAAGAGGAGCGAGACGCTTGGAATAACAGCTCCGTTAGTACATCTCCCTCTAGCCCCCCCAACCCTGTGTCATTCCTGAAAGGACAATTGAATGACAAAGTGGACAAGCTAAATATGATTGTTTCTCCGCTTGCTCACTTATGCACCCTCGGGTATGAGGTGACATTTACAGAGCATAGATAGAATGCACAATTTTCGGCATCATTTTATGTTTCCATGACACCACCGCCACCATTTTGTTGGACGACACAATTCTTGTTGACTGATTTGTAGCATACTATGTTGCAAATTACTGTCTAACTGAACTAAGTTTGACCCTCAAACTGTTATCAGTGAGATATCAGTTTTTTTTTAAGATCAATCAACAAGTCGAGCAACAGTTGGTTTTCCAAATTATGGTTCGTAACGTAAAACAAGCATGCAAATTCATGATAGACATGTTTTCTTCTGTTGTTGACATTTGTCAACCACTTGACACCCACAGGATGGGAGTGAATCAGTATTCATGTTCTCCTTTTTTAGTTTTACTATTTCAAACAGCTTTGAAAAGAATAGCTGTTCCGTCAAGTTGCAATGTTTCTTGCTCTGATCTGGTCTCCAGTATGATGTTACGCTAAGACGTTTATTGGACATCTGGAATTTCTTAGTTGCGGAACTAATAAAGGCAGCTTATGTTTGTTCTCTCATCTTCTATTGGTATGCACTTGGTTGGACTCAATTTTCAACCATTTTTCTTTTTTTTGTTGGTGCGTGTGAATGGTTGTTTGTGGTATGTTGCCCTACGATTGGCCGGTGACCAGTTCAGGGTGCACCCCGCCTGTTGCAACAAGACAGCTGGGATAGTCTTTGGCATGACCGTGACTCTCGTGAGGACAAGTGTTTCAGAAGATGAATGAATGAAATAACTTTTTACATTGTAAAGATGTGTCTGATCTGTCTCAATATCACACATTACACCTATCTGCGTCACTGTATTCCTAAAAAGAAGACAAACTATTAATGCGGCACTGTCCTAAAGAGAAAAGATTCAAGGTGTGATTTATCAGGAAATATGCATATGCAACTATTTTAGTGTAAGCTATTTAGTGTATTTCATGCATGTCAAACTTGTGTCTTAGAATGAACGTTTCGTTTACTAAGCATCCCCGTTGTGAATTAAAGCGCAATTTGAAAACTAAGATACGTACTGAACTGTGATTTTCGGTATAGCTACTCTACGAATCGGTCCTTTCTTGTTCTTTGCTTTATCTCTTTGAGTCAAAAGGTTGGGCTGCCACCTATCTTTATTAAAACTATATGTTCCCTCTGGATCCATAGCGTGATGAGCTATCCCCGTCGCCTCTCTAAATGCCATTTCAAACTCATTACCTCGGCCAGCCATGCGCCCTTCACGTCGCTGACCTTGAGAAAATGGATTGAAAGGTGACAAGCCAGGAGTAGCAATTTCCATGAAGGAGCGGGCGGCAGGGAACATGTTTGAGGGTGGATCTACTTCTGTCGTGGCGGCACCATGGTGCACACTTGCCACATTTGGAATGAGTCTCCTGTCAGTGTGTGCGTGTGTGTGTGCATGTGCGTGTCTGTGTGCGTGCGTGCATGTGTGTGTGTGTGCGTGTGTCAGGAATGGCAAAATGACATGTGGATTATGATGGGATGATTACAGGTTGGTGTGCTGTTGCTTTCAAACAGGTGGACAGTGGGTCGGTGTACTATCAGAAGACCAAACTATTTGCAACGTCAATGCGGCCAGTGCCAAATAAGTTTATACAGGTAGTTTTTCTCATCTTAATGTATTTTTAAAATGCGATACCCTACACATGACCAGGAAAAAATTGGAAAGGGTATTCTGACTGCTTGTACCATATTTGGTGTACTCCAAATCACCAACACAGCACACCTCAATTGACCTTGCATGTCGTAGTACCGATACTGACCTGTGAGAGGCAAGATAGTGCCACAGGGTAGTGAGACTGTCAGAAAATGAAAAGACGAAAAAGAAAATAGTGATTGTTACTATTTCGTCTCATCATAATTGACTGCAGGCATAAGGATTTGCAGGTTTACGTTTTGTTCGTTAGCCCTGACCGTTTCTCTCTAATTACTCTAATTTCTCTCAAATACACACATTATCATCAGTACTATAAAACAAAATGTGAAATAACAAATAACAGCCTAAAACTTAATTTTAGAAAAGTTTACCATCAGAATCCTTTGATCAGGACAACTTCATTGACCAGGCAATTTTTAATATTTGGAGTTTTGATGTCTGCATTAGATAAATGATGTCTGCTAGCCAGAGCTTGAGCCACACTATGTTTGTATACATTGTAGGCATAGCGAGATGATGAGGCACTTCCTTTCCTTTACCTAATTCATGTTTAATAATAAGGTCTGTCTTGGTGGTGGTTTGAAGATTTGCTCTGGACACTTTAGGAATTTGATTGAAGTTGTGACCTCGCCGTGTTCATGAAAGATTGACAGGATTCCAGTGTACCTTAATTAAACTGCAACTCATCTCGGGTTCGTCTTTGAACAGGGGAATCGGAACCTTCTGCCAGAATCTCTAATACAGCATATGGGGATGGGGGTGGAGGGGTGTCATCGGGAGTCAAATGGAATGCAAATGACTGGGACAATTGAAATGTCAACTTCAACATGCTTTTTCACCAGCAGCCCGTGGCTAGCCAGCCAACTCGGTTAAAGTCATTTCGTCGATTCGGAGTCTGGCTAATCCTTTTTCATTTCCTTATAGTCTCGGAGGTTAGGCAGGGGTGCGGTGTGTGTGTGTGTGTGTGTGTGTGCGTGTGTTGGGGGACGGGTCTGCACATCTGGGAATCAGGTTGATTTTTGCTTCCACCAAGGTTCATCTTCATTTTTCTTTTTCCAAAATGAAAGCCGACAGTAGGGAACGTTTTGTTCAAATTTGCCTACCTCAAGTAAGATCAATAAATTGTCAACAAATGCTGTATTTATTTACAACATGTGATGTTGTGTGATGCATATTTGACTAAAGGTGTCAACTGTTCTGACATTGACCATAACAACAGAAACAAATGTGAATCCCATAAATATAAGTAATATGTAATATAATATTATATATATATATATATATATATATATATATATATATATATATATATATATATATATATATATATATATATACATACATACACACACACACACATATATATATATATATATATTAGTTCAATTTGAGCTGCACTATGAAAGGAGACTAATTTAAGTGATGGGCGTGATAAAAATGCTGGTGTTGATACTATACAGTATGTCTACTCTTTAATGTTTTGCGTTCATATTTCATTTGAAATAGACGTCACCATTTGCAACTGCTCTTTTTGTAAACATGCGCCGCTTGTTTTTCCCCATCCGCTGGGAAATTCCCAGGTGACTGTGGCACAATGAATTTGATTAGCTTTGCCACATCCATCATCATACACAAGGATTCATATATACGTATATCATGTGCCACGTTCTAAGTAATAAGTTGTTACTGCTTAATAAAATTCACAAAATGGCTCCGATGAGGCCTGCTAATATTTGTGATTTATATACAAATACTGAGAGCCTTATGCACGACAATGCACCATGGGACACTTACCTTTCAGCCTCATTGTCTCCACCTCATTGACACGTCGCCATTGACACATCAATTGTAACTGCATCCTGCACAGGATGGTCCTTAAGGTCGATTTCATACGTCCGAAGCGGATGGAAGCATGTGAATTGCCCTCCCCAGGGAGTGCTTGTGTTTGCTCCTGCTGTGCTATTAATTTACAAGTGACACTAAATGCCTTCTTTTTGGACTCACTACTCAGATGGCAATGTTGACGCTTACGGTCTCTTTCATGAATGCAACAGTACAAAGTGTGTGATCATCTGACGACAGTGATGTGATTGTTGTGTTCTATTTTGGGTTGACGTATGTGTGGAGCAATTGAAAACCTATAATTGCAGTAATGATTTTAAGATTTTGTTCGAGACATGGACATAGAGATGTACAGTAGCATTCAACGCATTCCAGTTAGAGCAAAATATCTCCAGATTTTCAGAGAATTTTTAATCCGATTTTCCACCACTATGAAAATGATTAGTTCAGGGGTTGCCCACAACTTGCTTCAGATTGGAGCTAATTTGAACAAACTTCCTCACAGAAGTTCATCAGAGTACAAGCCCTGGAATTTTTCACCCAAAATGTCTGCTTGAAATATAAAAGCCCACCTCCTAATCAATCCCAGGCTTGGGTCCCTGAGAATATTTCATGAGTCCTCGTCGACCAAATTTCACATTCATTTGTGAAACTGGTCAGCAATTTTACTCTAATTCCTTCTTTGAACTTTGACCGCATTCTTTGTTGACATCAGCCTATATTGTCAGAAAAGCAAGTCAAAAATAAATTGAAACGAATATGGTAGAGGTCTCTTAAGTACAAACCTTGGAATTCACCCAAACGGGGCTGCGTCAAACAAAAATGGGCTGACTTCCTGTCCATTCATGCATGAGTCTTTCAGACTTTTTTCATACATTATACTTGAGTGATTGTCATTGATTGTTCAAGACACTGTCGGTAGCATTCTTTAACCTTCCAAGAGCTCCAACCATCAAACCTCTCGACATCATATGACATGAAGCTCCATCCAATATTCAGATGTACGTACATGTCTGTTATCTTAAGACACAGATGCCAAGAACCCAATATTGAACCTGATTTTTATAATTCACCCAAATCATGTCCGATAAGAACGACAGACACATTAATGTTAAGAAACCCTCCATTGCTGGTACCAGCATTAAATGTTATTTATTCAACAACTGAATTATGTGTTAAAGCAGCCACTTTGTTGCAATTTTGGTGCTTGTATTTTGTCCAAATGGTCCACAACCACAGAGTGAAAAATAATTTATTGTTGAATGTAGGTTAGGTTTAACTCCATATTGTACCATCTCAGGCAGCTTCAGAGGGTTTCTTGGTTAATGATTGCAGTAATTGTACACTGTGTAAACATAACTGTGACACCACCTCTTGCTGTGCTTTAGAACTCCCCCCCCCCCCCCAACAAAACCAATCAATTGGCAATCACACAATGACTCAAGTGTTTGACATGTTTAAATAGCCACTTTATTGACATCCCCATTCGTCTTTCCGATTCTTACGAGGAAGGGCTCCATCACGCCATGACACCGAGTGGTCCTGGACAGCTGTGAGTTCACATGAAAGGCCTGTCTGTCATGCTTGGACTGCAGAGCAAGGGGAGGGGAGGGGTGGTGGTGGTTTAGTCTCATTGTGGCTCTCGAGTGTTGCGGCGTCTTCTGGGAGCCATCGAGGGCCCCAGCTGGCACACAATCTTGTTTGTCTTCGCCTGCTCATCTTCCTCAAAGCTTGGGAAACACCAGTAGCACCAGGGATGCCATGAAATTAAAGCTTCAAATAAAGAATGTGTTGACAGTAGGGGGGTGTAACGGTACGCCGAAAACCACGGTCCAATACGGTTTTCTGTCACTGATCAGTACAGTAAGGGAATGTAAAGTCACCATTAATCGTTTGTCATCCTTCTCGGAAAGTTCAACACCAAGTTTGGCTGCAGCATCGATAATTTGTCTTTTTCTAATTTCTGAATAGAAACTCCGTCAAGAAAACAATCAGACAGATCTAACATATTTTGGTCAAGCTGTTGCTTACAACACAATATGTCAAATGCAGCACAACCAATTACTCATTTATTCCCTTCACGTCATTCAGAAATGTCCATGGTCACCCACTAATCTGTAATTACAATGGATGAAAATCCATCATATCCAAAACAAACCCCCTTCTGTCAAAGTCTCCGTCCCGTCACTGTGACCTTTTTTCATGTGAGGTAATAATCACACAGAAGTCAAATGCTTGTGTTTAGTTTTTAATTATGAAGCTGATCCGCACGGCAAATAACAGTTCCGATCGATGGATGCAACCGGGAAATATTTTTCCATGGCCCTGGGGGGTGGGGGAGGGATTAGCTTGGTCTCCGTCATTGCCATTGTTGACAGGGGAACCGAATTAGCGCTGATGAAGAGTCAGACAGGAACACGAGAGACATCTGATTTCGTGATTCATTCATTCCTTCTGCCTGTGCGGACACTTCAGAGAAGCACTGTACTAACAGAGTAACAGTACGTTTTTGTACTTCAACTTTTTTGTGCATTGTTTCCACACGGAACTTATTAGTTGAGTGACTGTTGTTGCAATTGTTAGCAACGTTTGTTTCAAACAGATGACAAATGCAAGATATATTTGGAGCTTTCATAAAAACGCAAACAATAGATGTTGCATTTTCCTAAATAGAAGATTGAAGAACTATTGGTGTTGTACTCTCCTAAAGAGAAAAAGTTTAGATGTTATACTTTCCCGAAAAGAAGACAAACTATCAATGTTGCACCATTTGAAGAAGAAAAAAATTCATTTCCATAAAATGTTGAGATGTAGCACGCATCAGTATCTTAGCATTGATACAAGAAACCAACTAATGCCCCTGGTATCATTTAACGTTTAAGTGGATTTGCAATGGCTGACTCAGCAAATAAACCCAGCCCATTCCCAATATTGCAAGTTTGTCACATTTTACATTGAAACAGCATTTTTAATGGTGATAAATCACCACCTAATTGTGTACGTGGAGCAAGGGGGGCAGTTTTGTACTAATCTCCTCACCTGAGGGGGCTCACATATTCACAATGTCGGGGTGGGGGCAGCGGGGGGCAATAAAAGCAGCCTTATGCCACTGACCTCAGACTGTGTCTAATGGCGTAGACGGCATGAGAAGGTGAGCGAGGTGACGTTCTCAAAGCTCTGTTGGAGGTAGACGCAATCATACGGACGAGACACGCCACTGGGCAATTATTACAAGAATGTCTGAGAAGGAAAAGAAGAAGATGATGACCAAGAGAGGGCAACCTAACTGCTGACTGATTGCTCATTTATTATTGAGCACACATGGCAAGGTCTGTTTTGGGGGATTCACTTTCACGGATTCTCAGACAGTTTTTCGAAAAATAGCCACTTGTACGAGTTTCATCAATTGACATGGAATTTGCCAGATTTGTTGATTTTAAGAAGCTGCATGAAAAATTCTTGCAGACCTGTGGCTGAAATTGAACAGGATGACAGCCAATTTAGTTTGAAACAGACAAATCCTATGACTCCAAATTTGGAGAAACCAAGGGTAAACAAATGTTATTTTAATTTATTAGCGCTCCTAATTTATTTGCCAAACACCTCCATTTATTGCCATGGTCAGTAAAAGTCGGTAGAAAAGGCAGGATGGGGGGTTTCTGGGTGCGGGTGTTGGCAAGCCTGGGAAAAAGATGACCTTCAGAGCTTGTTTGATATGATATATTATTTCAATCATAGACAATTACAAACTGAAATCACATCACAGCGGCACAGCCAGGCCTTGATAACCTTTTAAAAGGGACAATTCCCTCAGAGGGGCCACCTCTGACCCCCGGGGGCCCGCCGGCAATCTTTCGCAGGATGACTCGGCCATGCTTTGCGAGAGGTTATGTGCACTGAAACGTGCACACGCGCACACACACACACACGCACACACACGCACACACACGCACACACACACACACACACGCACACACACGCACACACACACACACTCACTCTCTTAGCGTTTCATATTTGTGTCCCGTTGAAGCACACACGCTTTGAATTACCTGCATGATTATTTATTTATGCGTTTGTCACATCAGGAGGGGGGAAAAGAAAACATTGAAACACCAAGATGTTAGACCGCAACACAATGCATGCGCAGCAAATCTGGGCTTTAAAAAAACAAGAACAAAAATTAAGAGATGAGAAACATTTTACTTAATCTAAGGAAATTATTTGTCATTCAAACGAGATAATAAGATGTGTGCTAACATAATTTAGTTTAAATAAAATTGCTTATTGCTTTTGGCACATCTGGCCTATTGATTAATATTACTACTGCGACTACCACTATTAAAAATAATATGACTGCAAATAATATAAATAATAATATAAACAATAATGATAATAAATTTAAGAACACTGAATTAATAATTACCAAGTATTTAAGTATAGTATTTAAGTAAAACAAAACCTTTTGGCACAACAATATACGTATAAATACTCAAAAAAGTAAATACAGCATCATTAAAAATCCAATGAAATCAGGTATCTATAAACAAATCAAATAACACATATTATATGTCTAAACCCAAAGTGATCTACAAAATAAAATACAAATTGTAAATGACTAAAAAATACATATTGCTAATATACTGTAATAATCATTATAATCTTCACAAGAAGATACCTAAAATCATGCAAAATATAAATATATCAATTAAAAAAGAAATTAAATAATGATGATGAATAAATCCAAGGTCTACTGATATCTCAAATTGGATTTTGTTCAACCTTAGATGCTCCTGAATTAATACAGTTTTGGTACCTGCACGGAGTAAGATTTTGACTACATGGGGGCTACGTTACATGGAACAAAATGTTCAGCATGACAGCTTGTGTGCAGCTTAAAGCAGAATAATACGTGAACTAATTTTCCAACGCTGGGAAAGGAAATGTCAACAATGCTCACCCCTTGCTTGCCTCTGACATCCCACCCGCTGCTCCAAAGAAAACCTCGTACCCACCTGAACCCTCCACCCCACCGCACCCACCCCTCCTTTTCCTCGTCTCCACTCACAAGCAGATGTTGCTGCACTTTGATGTGGACGTAACTCTGTGGGTCAAACCCACAACATACGCACAACTCGGATGCTTTTTGCATTTTGAAAAATTGTTTCTCATTAACTCTTGAGTCCCTTTGTCATCGGTTAACACCGCACTGGGGAGCAGGGGTCATAGGTATATTGCTTTGAATTAAGCAATGAATCGTTGTTGTGAACAATTATCTTCCAAGGAGGTTATGTTTTTATCGCTCGTCTGTGTAGTCCAAAATGGTAAACCACCAAAATGCTCCCTGAAATCAAAAGAGTGTGCATTTAATTGTGTCATGATGCTACATGGAATGTTTCTCATTTTTAGAACAGGTGGTCGTCACAGAAATAAAACCAAAGAACGAGTCGTAACAGTCCATCATCAAAAAGCAAAAAGAAAATGTCTTACCCATCCGTCTTCGCCAGAGTAAAAGTGAAAGGGAAGCAATGTCGTATCTCTCTTTTCACAAATATAAAAGTGTAAAAAAGAAAATGCCATTACTGCCCATCGTCACAGAAGTGAAATAATATATAAATAAACAATAAGATAACAATCCAACATCACATTAGTAAAGAGGTCGTATCATAACTATCAATGATTATAAAAGAAAAAAGACAAAATTGTCCTTCATGACAGAAGTAACTGTAAAATATTGTAACCTTCCAGCATTACAGAATTCAAATTGAAAACAGGAAAAAGCTGTGACTGTCCATCACCACAAAAAAAAAGTTAAGAGAGAAAATGTCATAACTGACCCTTATCACAGTTATAATGTAAAAATGTGAGAAAGGCAGTGGTCTTCATGGGACAAATAATCGCTTTCAACAGCAGATTTCCTAAATATGGTAAAGGTTTGCGTGACAGAAATACACGGTCCATAAAAACAGCGCTATAGCAAGGGTGCAGGGAAAGAATGGCGATATAACCGGGGAGTGCTATACGTCGTCTAAGGATGAGTTTGGTGTGAAAGATTGAACAGGAACGCTCGTGGATGCCTCTCAACTGGCCAGTGGACAAAGTTTCCAACAACCACACTCTGAGATCTTGCAGAAAGTCTCGCCAACAGACTGAAAGCTGCTGTAGAAGGTGATTTGACATTTTACAGTCATGCTCCCCCAGCTTTTGCTCTGCCGCGTCGCTCGCACGGAAGCCAGCTGTGGCTAATCAAGCCTTGAACATCTCTGGCAGGGTAAAGCAACATTTGATGTTGCTGTAATGCCTTCTCCAAACACCCGGCGCTCGCTGACCTTTTTTGCCTGACAAAGACAAAAGACTAAGTCAACTCCATCTTCTTCTAACTGTGAGTGTTGCCTTTGCTAATCAAGTGCAGCTGCCATAAACACAGTGCCGTTAGATTCCTTGCTTGACTCGTGACTTGCGTGTAGTTTAATGTAAACTAAATTGGACGCTTTGTCCCATTGACTCACATGGGAAGTGACAACAATGCTGGCTTGTCGAATAAATGTGACCACCAGGTGCTCTGACTTATTTTTGTGAATGCTTCAGCAGGTACTAGTGAATTTCGAGGTGATGGGTCAAGACCAGTATACTTAAGTTTGCAAGATTTTGTATGTTTGCAGGCATGGTAAGGCCCCTTCCAATCCAAATGAAAGCTGCTTGCATCTCATTTCATGGCAAATCCTGGAAGCGATCATCAGACTTTCATGCCTGGCTCTATGCGCATTAGATGTTGTGGGCAAAAAGGCTTCTCCACTCAGCATTGTCCTTCTCTGTTTGGTGATTTGGGGGACTACATGCAGTTTCTATGTTCTAATTGACTGCTTCAAACCAAACACTCATGCTCTTCATTTTTCAGGTCGATTAAAAATCAGTCGATGCGTAAATTGATTCCATCTCCTTCTTATCGTATGAAGCAGTCTGGTAAATATGCAAGTCATTACTGGTTGGTGACACGCCTCAGAGAGACAATTCGCATGAGAATTTTGTATGATTTGACTCAATAAACAAATGCTTGGTGTTTTTCGGGCCAATGTTGAATTTGAGTTTTGTGTTTCATGATGATCATCAGGCTACTCCTTCCAGACAATAACGTAAACACAAATTTGCATCAGCCATTTATCCAGTAATGGGTCCTTAGACACGTCCCTATAAATTTGTGTCAATTTTTGAAACTGACGGGAATATATTCTGTTTTTGCTTCAAACCAGCATGGATGACATCCTGTTCCTTCCGTATCATATATGGGTCTTTCAAAGCTTTCTGTCCAGCATATGATAGACATGCCCACCCAATTTCGTTCGTATCGGTTAGTGAAACTTGTCGGGGGCAATTTTTTTTTTTTTAATAACTTTCCAGGGGGCACAACTGTCACTCTTGAAAGCTCCTAGGATTCCCTTAAAATTTGTACATTTGTCTCATATAGCCATCCATATCTATTCTCTGTTTTCTCCAGTACATATCCTGAATAGAGTGGCAGGTCAGCTGCAGTTTATCCCAGATGGACTGCTTGCCAGCCAGTTGCAAGCCATATACAAACACTCTCAATTACACATATGGACAGTTTACTGTAGGGTCTTCAATAATTTTATTTTTTTTAAAGCTCAATTTTCTTTTTAAGTTTTGGCGTAAACTTGAGCGTTTAACAGCCTTCATTGAACCAATCAGGTTAAAAAAACCTCACTGCACAATAAAAAAAAAAAAAGTCACAAAATGTTAATACACTGTACATTCTAATCTTGTACCATCTTGTGGAAGTGTATTTAATTTTTCTGATCACTATCCGTTGCTAGTTGCTGGACCAGTTAAGTGAAATTAGTTTTGAAGTGCCAAAGCAAAAGAAATCCTCACCATTTAATATACTAGAAATATATATATCATATATAAAAGTACATAAATAAAATAATGGAAAGGAAACATCTTTTTTGTGTGTGTGTTTAATGCCGATTAGTCGCCCTCTTCATCTGCTTGCCTGGATGTTAGCCCGCTCGCGTCTCCTTCTCCTTGTCGGGCGAAAGCTGGGCTAAATCCATGCAAGCCCAATGTTTATCCGATGCGCAAAATAATTACTCAAAAGTGTTTTTCTTAATCCAGATAATTAGAGCGCAAAGAGGGAGATCAGTGTCACCGTGTAGCCCCCTGCCAACCCTCCATCCCCCTTGTCGATTGACTTCCCAGTCGCCACCGGTTTCAGGTGAAGACGGCAGCGGATAAAGGTTAGATTAGGCCTAATCCGGAGCAGCAGCGGCCCTTAATCTGTTATGATACAAGGATGATCGCTTAAAAAGGTCTGGATCCACCGTGGCTCTGCCTCCGCTCGGGCGGGAAGAACGCTCGACTCGGGACGCGTCTTTAAAAATGCGGCGAGGTGGCGCTCACAAATGGTGTGGAGATCTAAGTATCATCCCTATGTTTCCTGGTGAAGGTAATGAACTTCTAAGATTCTGGGGCACACAGAATTGCTCTTGTTACGTTTAGGGGTGTAACGAGGTGGCCATGGACCCAAAGGCATAAAAAAATAAAATAAAGAGAGAGAAAAAAACTGGAAAAAATAAAATACTTGAGTGAAGTGAAAAAAGAATTGGGGTATTGTAATGCCTGTGTGTGCAGGAGCTGCTGTATGCCAAAATTCACTCCCAGAAGCTCACACTCACGCAGACTCCAGCTTCTGATGTCACATACTAGGTCAAACCCCTTAAAGGCATAGATAGATAGATAGATAGATAGATAGATAGATAGATAGATAGATAGATAGATAGATAGATAGATAGATAGATAGATAGATAGATAGATAGATAGATAGATAGATAGATAGATAGATAGATAGATAGATAGACAGTCAAACTTTGATGAGTTTGATTACCTACAATGAGACTGCTGAATGTCTACAAGGAAGCTGTGTGCGTGTGCATCACTCAAACAAGACAGCAGCATTGTATTGAATATAGATTGCTTGATTAGCATGTCAGCTAAATGAGAAGGCATCCATTTGTTTAACTCTCATCTGAATGTCATCCTCGGCTGATTTTCAATAATCAATCACGAGCGTTCATTAGCCCACCGTGCTCACGACTGGATAAACAGCAGCGGCGGCGGCCGGGCGGAAAAACGCCAGGCAAAATGTCATTTGACGGGACGCTACAGCATTGTCATTTCGATAATGAAGCTCTTTTAGGCAAGTGGCATGGAGTTATTTCCCGGGTGATCAATATGGATGGTAAAAATAAGTCGATAAGCGTATGCGTAAATTGATTCCATCTGCTTATTATCATATAAAGCAGCCTGGTAAATATGCACATCATTACTGGTTGGTGACGCACCTCAGAGAGACGATTCTCACGAGAATTTTGCATGATTTGACACAATAAACGAATGCTTGGGGATGCTTGGTGTTTTTGGGGCCAATGTTGAATCAGAGTTTTGTGTTTTATGATGATCATGACGCTACTCACAGACAATAATGGAAAGAAAAAGTTTGCGTTGCCCATCTATACAGTGGTGTATTAAACATAAGTTTAATTTATTCCATGACTATGGTCATAACTCAAAACACTTGTATCTCAATCATATTTTCCCTTTTAAATTAATGGAAATTAATTTGTTCCAGCATTCCCCCCAAACAACAAAAAGTGTGTGATGTGTATTTTAATGAAAATAGTTGCACTCAGTAATATTGTACTAAAAAAAAAAATGGACTAATAAATTATCTTATAATTGTTTTGTGAATTAGCATTCAGCTTTCTAGTCGGGGACACCTCATATGACATCACACATACTTCCAGGTGGCAAAAGGCGAGGCAGTCATCAAGCAAATCTTTTGTCATTTAACCAAGGTGAGTGCGAAACAAGAGGAATTGGCTTGAATGATGATTATAGCCTTCTTCTCTATCGCCAGAGTCTGAATAGGTGGAGTGTCAGTCATAGAGGTAAACTGCTTCGAAGGGAAACCAATCGGGAGCAGTAATTTACATACCAACAGGTAAGCTGATTCAAAAGTAGATGTGGTGGAGATTCAGACATAGTTAACATATTTGTTGACGGACAGGCTAATTGACTGATTTTTCAATAGCTCAGATTACCAGCCTAGATGTGCATAGAGAGCGAAATGGATAGCATGTTGTACAGCTCTCGTTAGCTGAACGTAATATAACATTATAACATCATTAGGAAATATATAATTGGTAATTTTATGACTTGCAAAGCGGCAACGTGAATCATGCACGTCTTCCCAACTCAACTGCAAACCAATTTAATTTTAGAGGTAATATTCCAAGATGATTTTGAAATGATATCAATGAGAGGACAAAGGAAATACGTGATACGATACGATAAAAAAGGTGATACGAAGATGTGAGGAGAGTGGAAGAAGGTGACCCTGTTAGGGAGGCTATGAATCTGCAGTTAGAAGGAGGAAAACCAAAGAAGGCCAAAGAACATATGGAAATATAATGTGCAGGATTTTCTCCATTTCAAAGTGAAGGCAGAGGATGTTGAAAATGGGAGTTATAGGAAAGTCAAGACAAAGCTGGAAAAGGCATAGGAAAAGAAGAACGTAAACAATTTTAAGGCTAATTTTGAAATCATACGGGATCATAGTTTGTTGTATGTTCAGGGTTTAACGCTTTACATTTATAAAAATATTCAATATAGATCTCAAATTTTCGCTGTTTGGGTTGATACATTTGAATAAATGGAACTTTCTACGTACTTTTTTCTGTTGCATGGGAACTTTTGATTGACAGTTTGTGGCTCGACTGGAGAAGCGTGGCATTCCTGCCAGCCCGTCTGCAGCCTGAGACGTCTGTAAAGGGCAAAAAAGAGGAAGAAATCAATGGCGGCCTGTCAAATGTAAATAAGGTCTTATCGGGACATCGAGCTGGCAAATGTTCCACTCGCTTGCCTGTCATTTGACCACATTCTCCATATTTCTTGCCCCTCAGCGCAAGCGATCTCGTCATCATGCGTGTTTGACATCTCCTGATTGTGTGCGTGTGAGTGCGCGTGCTGAATCACTTTCCATTTATTGAAATGAGCAGCTCTCCAGCATCTATCGACTCGGCGGGATTAAGACGCCAGGGCAGAGGAGGTGCGTTCCCGCGTGGCCCCGGCCAGGGTGACCCCGCACAAAGACAAAGTTCAAGAGGGAAGAGAGAGGGGTGAGCTCTCACCAGCCACAGATTAGGGGGCCCCCTCCTCTCTCTCCTTTGGGGGGTCCCCAGACGGGGACGGAGAGATGTAGAATGATACGGTGTGTCTTTTTTTGCTACACATGCACACAAGACCAAAGTGAAAGGACAGTGGCTATACATTCCTACTGGACCAGAATGGAGAAGACCAAAGTTCTTTTTTGAAACGAAATTGCGTGTATTTTTAATATTATTATTATTTTGTTTTAAAATGTCTTAAACATTTATGTTTTCATTTAATTTTCCAAATTTGCCAGTGCATTAACTAACACTTTTTTCCATTTTTGTTTGCTCAAACATTGAATTTAGAGAACATAAATGTACAGCGTTATCAAGTATTGTGATTATAAACTTTTTCTTAACATACAATAACTATGAATCCAGGCAAAATTAGTAAAAAGAAAAATCAAACTATAAAACAATCAGTTTTTCAACACATAATTTGCTTGTGAACATGTTTAAACTAAATGGAAAATGAACCCATGTTAAAATAATAATAAATGATATATATTCAATTTAATGAAAATAATTTCTAGTTTAAAATTTAAATTTGAAAAATAAAATGTTTAAAAATAAAACAATATTTTTGTAAATTATTGCTTGATTACAAAATTAAGTAAGCTCCAAATTTAAATCAATATAAACATTATTGAAACATTTACTACTTCACCTTTACCTAAATTCAAAAGAAATAAAAAAGTACTTGAAGCTAAATTAATTGATATATTTTTCCCCACAGTCATTTACTCTGTGTTTTTAAATTAAGTCTCAAATGACACAACACTGCTCTGCGATTGGCTGGCTACCATTTCAGTTGTAAGCGTGCTGGGATAGGCCCCAGAACACCAGCGACCCATGTGAGGATACGCGGTTCGGAAAATGGATGGATGGATGGATGGATGGATGGATGGATGGATGGATGGATGGATGGATGGATGGATGGATGGATGGATGGATGGATGGATGGATGGATGGATCAAGACTACTTTTAAGAATAATTGCAAATATCAATAAAAAATACAAATACATCCAGCCATGAATGACATAATGCGATTGAATGAACCAAAATAATCCGCTGGCATATCTGCAAATGCTGTTAGCATAATTAACTGTGCTATTAAATGGTATTGATGTCGTAGTTGATTTAGTGCAAACAATGAATGTAACCTTAAGAGATTCTCAATATTGTGGCAATTCAAAAAACATCCCCTCTTTTAGCTGTTTGTGTGATTTTTTTTTTTTTAACAAAAACAACCTGTAATGATGTCTTGTGTTAGAATGAGGCCACTAAAATGAAAAATAATCTTATAGTGTGAAGTGGTAATGGAACCTTCAGGGACTGTTAATTGCTTCTTTGCTGTATTAGCTTCCCTTTTTGTGTTTTTTGTTTGCCTTTGAAGGTCTATATTTTTTTGCTGTGTTTCCGCATTTTTTCCCACCAGGAACAAAGCGCCGGAATGCTTTTTCGCTGTCCGGGGCCACGGGGGTGACTGAAGATTGGCTTATGTTGGCGCATAAGTGGCTGCGAGTGGTATCATCATCGTCTTCATCATCCTCATCGTGGTGGTTGTGGTCACACATGCCTCCCCCTTCTCTCTTTCTGAGAGGGGGAAAATAATTGGATTCTTTCCCACAAATACATTGCCTTCACCCCTGAGCTTAATTAACTTACACTCGGCCTCCATTCTGCTGTGAGAAAGAAAGACAAGCCCAGCTGTTATTGCCCATCGGCCTTTATTACGGCAGCTCAACAATCGTGTGAGTTATTAGGCTGCCCTTTCGGAAAGATGCTCTTTTTTACACCCGATACTATTGTGATTATATTGAGTTGCCGCATCTCATGTAAAACAAGGATGCATGGAAAAGTCTCAACTTAAAAATGTCCGCCGAGCTTGGTATCTGTTTGCCCGCACCTCAATCCTATGAATTAAATTGCATGAGATCAGTAATCCACACTGCGCTAAGACTTGGTCTGGCCAGGCAAAGTTTAGACCAATTTTTTGCCAAATTGTCACCCTCAGTGAGCCATGCGCTTTCTGAAAACTGAGTCTGCAGTACTGGTTTGAAGCAACCATTTTGGTCAATTCGAAATTGGTCCCGGACAATTGTGTGGACATTTTGCTGGTATTGCAGGGCTCAACCTTTTGCAAATTCTTACTAGGATCCTTTTCACTACTTTTGAGATTGGGTGAATGTGAAAATTTTCTTTGGCCCCCAAAAGTTTGAGCCCCTACATAGATGAGCATGTTAGCAGCCTGCTACCCAACTAGCCCGACCGACTGTGTGAACGACATCAGTCAATAACCTAACAAATAGAGGCTTTGACCGCAAACACCAAGAGACACAACAATCCATCCTGGCATTAACAGTAAAGAAAAACACAGCGATTCAAGTGGACGGCGGCATGTGGATTTAGCAAGTTTACTTTATTACCGTGCCTGTTGTTTTACGGCTGAGCTCATGGATGTGAGACACCCGCCAGGCCCCGTGCTTTAGCCATTATAACTCTTCCTTGGCAATACTTTGGAAGGAAGGCGAGCCATTTTGTCACCACACACACGCACGCGTGCACGCAAACACACACACACGCGCACATGCACACACACACGGACACACACGCACACTGGGGCCGAGCTCTAAAGCTCTATGTTTGTTGTTCCATTTCTCCTCGATATCTCCCCAGAGGAGTCGCCTCATTTTAATATAAATAGAACGCTTCATCATGCAGTGGCACAAACTTACCCACGTTGCATCACTCCCACGGCATTAGTGAAGGCGGCGGGAGGGGATGGGTCGCAGGCTCACTGTTTCAAATGGTTTGGTGGCATCTGAAAGAAGTGACATTGCTGCAATACACCATCAAAAAGTGTTGCGCAATTAATTTCTTAAGGGAATTTTAATGAAACTGCATTAAAACTTTTTCAAAAAAAGTGAATCAAATTTAAATGAAAAATGAATGATTAAAGTAAAACGTTTTGTTTTCCCCAGGAAATTTGATCCAAATTAAATTGAATTATTTTGACCATTTGTCGACTTAACCGAATCATATCTAAACGAAAAATAAGAAAAATATATAACATACAATATATATAGACAATATAGTGATTGAGGGGTTAAGGGATAAGGGTGGACATTTGAACACAGCCTAATCGTAGGCTTGTCAGGTGCAGTGCCAGGGCACACTTCACCCAGCCACATCCTTCTTGTTACCGTAATGTCTGTCACCCGCTCCCTCTCGTTGTCTCATGTATTTAAACCCTGCCCGTGTGTTCCTCCTTGTTGGTGTCTACTGTTCTGTTCCGTCCCTGTCTGTGCCCAGTCTTACTGTTGTCTGGTTTTCCCTCGGACTGTCTGGAGGCTCACGGTCAGAATTTTAACCTTGTCCAAGTGGACTTCTGTCGGTCGGTCGGTCTGTCTGTTTGCTGGCCGTGTGTCTCTATCCCGTCTGTGTCTTCGGTTCCCCTTTGGTTGTTTGTGCAAATGCCTACAGCGCAACAAGTTGCCAAGCTGCGCAAGACATTTTAAAATGCTATGGGGACTGATGATCTGAGAAAAAAGTAGTACATTTCAGGCAGGCATAGATATCGATAGGTGGAACAAAGTTAATCCATAAAAAGAACCTTCACTTTG
Organism: Syngnathus floridae; assembly: GCF_059516105.1. Lineage (NCBI taxonomy): Eukaryota > Metazoa > Chordata > Actinopteri > Syngnathiformes > Syngnathidae > Syngnathus > Syngnathus floridae. The sequence continues at coordinate 15,799,560 of NC_142413.1, read as the reverse complement.
AGTGGCTGCTGGGATGAAATAACCCATTACAAAATGACATGTGTCTTGTATCATAGCTGCATGTCTGGTGCAAATCAATCTGCATCAAAATCACAAGAGTTCAATTTTGTTGTTCAGAGTGAAGAGAGGACAAGAGTGTTCTTTTTTTATCGGAATCTTGCCACTTATTGCCGTGAGTTGGGCAAGAACTACAAATTTGGGCAAGTCCAACTTTTTCACCGGGTGAAGTGTCAGTTTGTAGAGCAGTGGGTCTCTCTCTGTACCGTTTTATCGATATTTGTTGAGAGTTGTTTCATTTTATTTCTTTGTTTGTGACAAATCTGTGGACAGAAACACACAATTACTGCACATAGCTCGACTCGGAAGTCAGTTGAATCGTCACCCAGCAGCCTCCGCATCATGCTAATAATAAATTCACGACCAACCTCCTGTAATCACAGTAAAATAGCCGATTCACAGCACGTTAAGAATTCCTCACTCCGGCGATTGACCAAGCAGAACTGTTCACGGCAGAATGACACTAGGAGGAGAGTTGCAGTCACGGTTAAATAACTACTGCCTGGATTTAAAATTGATCCATAAGGAGAATGTCTGCCTACTTCTTGATCAAAGCCACTAAATTCGCGTTATGCTACCCGCATTCCAACTTAGACTAAGTTTCACCTGGTCTAAAGCCCTTTCTGTGACAAAATTGTCATGTGCGCCAGGGGCATGTAATAGACAATACCTTCAATCTGTCAAATATACAAATGACAGCTCAGTGGTAGACTTTCCTGTCCATAGAGAAAACTGCAGAACACCAAAGAAACAGGCACTAAACCGAAGCGTATATGTCTATCGCTTTAAACAACGTCCCAGATCGCCACGAGGATCACATCTGCACCCTCCCTTGGCTCTAGGATTTCGACTCTCGCCTCTGTAGTGATAAAAAGGGCCGTCGGGGCCGAGGCCGCCGCCCGAGGCGCTCCGAGCAACACTCCGGAAGGCTAAAGCCGCCCCGCCGTGGACTAATTGTGCAAGGTGCGGGCACGAGGGTCGTGTTGGCTAACAAGATGCACGAGAGATCTTCATTTAGCTATCGGGCCGGAGTCTTTCCCAGGGGACAGTCGGTAGTGCAGCTGCTGTCCTCGCTCCCAATCAACACATCAAACGCCGACCCCGACTCAGTAAGCCCTCTGTCCGCCTCCTTCCTGGCTTCCGTCTCCTTGCGAATGAGGCGAAGGAGGAGGCAAGATGGTGGCAGCGGGTAGAGACGCAGCGGTGAATACTGAGCGCCGGCTTTAGTCTGCACCCCAGCTAAAGGACCCTGGCACATTTATTGCTTTGATATGCGCACAAAAGAGATTGCATGTGTTGTAGTTGACACAGTCACAATGCTAAATAGGATGGGTGGGTAGGTGAGCCCCCCTACCTCAAAATAAAACCACAGTTTGGTACTTTCTTGGTTTTAAGATCATCTTTAGTTCGCATAGAGTACAATACGGTATTGAAAATGCAAAATATGAAAGTACACATCGGAACCCTTATTGAAACTTTACATAAAATGTAACAATTGCACTTTGTTGGGTTTTTTTTCCCCTCATGATCTTGCAACTTAGTTTGTCTTCCTTTTGGCGAATTGTCTGTTGAGTGTCTTTACTTTTCTTTTGTGACATCAATCAGGGGAGCATGCAGCATTAATAGTTTGTCTTTTTAGGAAAGTGCAACATCAGCAGGCTGTCTTTTGAGACAATTTATCATTTGTCATTTTAGGAAATAGATAATTTACTAGCCTCTTAGGCTTAACCTTAAAAGATGAGCAGTGCATATTACTTTAGTCAGGTATGCCATTGATAAACACCAGTTTGGAATCCTTTCCTTTAACTGCCATATAATGTGCCCATGCCCAACATCTTTGCTGTCCTTTTGCAACCGGCACGAGTCAGGTGAATCAAGCAGCATCAGTCTGCATGGAGACATGTTAGACTGGGTGTTAGTAATTTCACAGCTGCTGGTAAACCAACGTATTTGAAAAGAGGTGTATTTTGCTGCAGTGGGAATGAACACAGTCTGCTTGATTCACTGCCAATCAAAGCGGCTCCTCTCGTGCCCTTTAAGTGAGGTGCAATGACAGCCTCACATATCTCTGCAGAAAAGCATGCAGCGATTCATGCTCAATCGCAGCATTTTGACTGCACTTGGCGGATGTGGCATCAAACAATGCAAGCAGGTTCATTTCATGAGCTCCTGATGACCACTAGCCACTTCAGTGTTTGTCTGGAGACATCATTTATCTATCCCCACCACCAATCGTTGGCTATAAAACATTTATTCTTCAAATACTTTTGGACATACTAAGTGTATGTGACCTAACAAACCATACAACAGCCTTCACTGTGTGTGACAGCTACATATGTTGATGTTAACCCCCTGTGGAGATTGTGTTTGATGTGAATGTTTGCGCGTCCGTCACAGGTGGGACTCAATGAGATGGGTGGCTGAACGGGCGCCTCCCACCATTAAAGCGCTAAATGGGATGAGGATGGTCCCTCCGGGGAGGTCAAGGTCAGCAGGTTCCTGATGAAAGTCCCAAAATGAAGGACAGAGTGCACCATTCGAAGGTTAGATTTTTTAATTTTAGGTTAACATCACAAGATGCAAAGAAGAACAAAACATCATCGATATCTAACGATGAAATTATTAAAGTAATTCAATGAAATACAAGTATCCCAAAGTTTTAATGAGATTAAAACTAAAACAAAATCACAATAGGTGTGTGCATTATTTAGTAAATAATGTAGCTAAATTTAGTTAGAGAGACTTGCAAGTTTGAATTTTGACCATCTACCACTGCTTAACTACAGTCACTTGTTGACCTCAGTCAGAACGTATTATGAAATGTATCATAGCAAAGCGGCAGGTACTCCTCATTTAATATTAATGAGACCCCTAAACAATGCCAGCTTACCTGCATCCAATGAGAGTATCAATAAAACATCATCAGTGAGTAATGACATTTGCAGACGCTCCTCTACCGACCATCCACCGGCATCACGCTGCCGCATCTGGCTTCCAAATAGATAAATTTGACCCCCAGCACTGAGGGTATTTCACTTAGAGCTGCCAGACGCCCGCCCACCCCCACCCCACCCCCGAAAAGTATTTATTAACATCCACCCTCAACCACATTCAGCCCTGCTCCCTTAAAAAAATAAATTAGAACCCACCGTCCTCCTGGCCGCCACCCGCGAATCAAACTCCAAAAAGATTATTTCACATAATTATACTAAAGGGCAATTGGTTGATATGGGGCGGGGTCGGAGGTCGTGGCCCGAAGAAGCAATCTGCAGGGCGGAGGACGGCAGGCGCTAATACACCAGTGTCCCACCTTATTCCCTCAAGCTGATTGCTGCCTGTCACCTCCCTTCAACTCATGTAAATTGCTTGCTGCAGGAAGGAGAATGCGGGGGTGATGGGGTGTAATATTTGTGTGTGTTGGCCATGTGTGTCCACCGGCCACCGGTGTGCGGGCCTTCTTGCTGAGTAGTAATGGTTCGACGGGGACGATCACAGGCAGACGTGTTCTTGACGCAGTCCCCTTAATAGCGTCTCCTCCTCGGGCTACAATTGAACAGCTCTGATATGACCTCGGGCGAAAGATGAAAATTCAATAACTTGGCTCGGTCAAATGACGGGGGATGCAATCATGCTATGCTGGGATGACATCTGGGTGCCAAGCGGCATACCTTTTCTCAAATATCGTGTGCAAAGTTGGTCTGCTTTTTAGGAAAATTAATTATCAATACTTTGTCTTCCTCTTTAGGTTGCCTTAGTTTTTACAAAAAAGCAAAAACACTTGTTGTCTCCGTTTTAAGAAGGTTCAACATCAAGAGATTGTCTCCATTTTAGGAAAATACATCAATATTTTATCTTCATTTTCAAAAAGCACTACTTTATATTTTTAGGAGCAGGTTTATTTTATAGTTTGTCTACTTTAGAAGATTATACAGCATCAATAATTTGTCTTTGTTTATCTACAACATGCAAAGTGTGTTTTCCTATGAGGAAAGTTATAGAAATTGTCTTTTTTTTCTGAGTTGCTGACAAAGTGTTGAAACATGCCCCAGCTTTGCAATATTGAGTTTATAACAGCCGGCAAGTATAGAATTTGGACCCTTTTACTGGGAAAAGTGTGGGTCTTTAAACACTTCGGCATCCAGCAGATGAGGGAGACGGAGGCTCGATGTTACGCTGTTTACACTCTTGCATAATTCCTGGAATCAATACATCAAATATAAATAAAATATTTACCAGATTAAAGAGCAGTCTCAGGTATATAATTTGTGTCATTGTTTTAGTTATACACACACATACACACACACACACACAAGCATACACATACACACATAACTGCCCCTTTTTTAGGTTAATAAAAAGTACTGACGGGAAGTGGAGCTTTGGAACACTCTTGAGCGCTGAAGGCATCCACTTTCATTTTTTAGAAGATATGTTACTTTCACTTTTTGGATGATATGTTACTGTCTGTAATTGTGTTCTTAGATTACTGTATTTTATTAATTCATAAATTTTATCTATTTTATTTATTTTATTAGTTTATAGACCCCTTCAAAGTTTGTAAACAAGATGACACCATTTATGGAGTGCTACTAAGCTCAAGGCAAAAACATTCAGCGCTTGCTTGAAAACGTAGGAATGGACGAAGGAAAATTCACTCTGTACGACCATAAATGTTACTTTAAAAAGATGACTGATTCTACCGAATGGGACAATATTTACAGACGATTTGACAGGACTGCCCACCGTGCAATGGGCGAACTTTTAGACCTACCATAGAGAAATAATGAGGGATTACACAAAAGATAAACTGAAGGTCTATAAATCATTAGAAGCCAAAAACTGAGTTTTGACGGGACATGTTCAAGATTTACAAAAACTGTAAAAATGGGCACAGCTTCATTTTGGTGCCAGGGCAAGTTTACTTAACATTTTCTGTGTCCATTTTTTTGTTTTGTGTTGCTGACCAAAATTTCATGTATGACCGATCTTCAGATGCGAGGGAAGTACAAAAGAAATAGAGAGATTGTGGTATTGTATGTCAACACGATTAGCCATAGTCACTGATGCATTTTCAACCCTCTAAACAAACGAGACAAACAGTCCAAAACAGTCATTCCTAAGAAATGAGCACCCTAACGAGGAGCCACACCCCTTAAAAGCACATATCCAACACACAAATAAAAGTAGACTCTACAAATAGTTGAACTTGAGTCATCCATAATACTGGTGGACCTAATTACTACTTTAGTGGCTAATTGATGCTGCTCAAACTGTTTTTAAATGCTAATAAAAGCTAACACATACATTGGAACATCATGATAATCCAAGTGTCTGTCGAGTCCTTGTCTTAAATCATCTTTGAGAATATATAATATAATAGCTGTAATTTATAAGCATATCAAGACAGCAGACGTATGCATTTGTCCTACATATAATGAAAAAAATATTGATTTTACCCCATTTGTCCTGCACAAATGCTAAAAAAAAAGGACTGATGTGACACGGCAGCGCAGCTTTTTATACGACATGATTATTCCTGCGGTTGTAAATTGTGCCGCGGTAAGATCTCAGGACCACAAACCACATAAAATTCAATCAATGGCCGTCTCCTTGTCGCACCACGACGCTCTCCCAGTCGATGCTTCTTAAATCAACCAAAATAGGGGACGCTACATAATAGGGCAACGTAAAAGCCGCTTCATAAAACACAATGGTGCTGACAAACTGCCAAACTGGCTCCAAGTTTATTTACAACCGTTGTGACTGGAGGTCCAAGAAATCAATTATATATCAATATCTGACAGCAGCTAATGCTGTGGGGAGACAACGCAACAGGTATGAGAAAGTGTGGAAATGTATTGCACTGCTTTGGATGCATGCACAACTTTCCTTATTACATATTTAATATATTTCTTACATTATAAATGGACGTTTACGTGGCTGGAAATGCATTGCACTGGCATGGTCACCAGGTTGTGCTGGCAAAATGAGAAATTTGAATCACCGGTGCACAGTACAACAACATTGCAGATGAAACAGCAACATGGGCTTTCAGAGGAAAAGGTTTCTGGGTTTAGCATTAGCAAAACCCAGCTGGCTCGCAGGAGCAATTGTACCGCCAAAGGGAAAAAACTACCAATAACCAAATTATTGAGAACAGCTCTCAGTTTGTTCCTATGTGGCCACCATTTTGCTTGGATTGACGACTATGTGCAGGCTTCTTAATTAGAATGCTAATGTGGAAGAAGAGAAGGTTTTCTTCTTTCTCCTGGCGTATTGGAAGCGACATGGCTGTGGCAGGATGGATGATCCCCCAGTTAATAATTCCAATCTGTTGGTCAATGAATCACTCGATCGGGCGGCCACTAAAAGTGGCTGGTGTCAGCACACCAAGACTGCAAGGCATTGTGGGAAATGACAAGGATGAGCCTGTGCATGTAGAGCTCCATCCATACTGTTGCTAAACAATTAATTTAACACTGCTGGAAGTCATCGATGGCAAGACAAATGAAAAGGATAATTGCTTGTATTGTTCATGGTTTAGAAAAGTTTCAAAACATAATCTATATGTAAAAATGTTAAAGAAATATTACAAATGTTGATTTAATGTCATGTAATCAATGATTTGGGTTAGGGTAGGATGTATATTTGGGGTTAATTAATTTTGCTTTTCTTATTTTTTCCCTAAATTAATTTTGAAAACTTTCTGCTTTAAATTTCACCTTTTCCATCCTACTGTAAAAAAACACAAATGTAGCCGTTATCCAAGATGATAATGCGGTCAGTCTTCATTTAGATTTAAACATTTGCAGTTTTAGGACATGAGTCAACAAAACACTGCACAGGAATCATTTTATCAGTTTAAAATCACCACATACACGCACACAAACGCACACACACGCACGCACGCACACACACACACACGCACACACACACAAACATGATCATGAGCTTATAGAGTAATAAGACAATGACCTCCATGTTCCATTGAGAAAATAACAGCGGCTGACAAACGTCGAGTCCCACAATTTATGAAAGGCGCCAATCGGAATATCCTATTAGGAATGAACGCTTGGAGGTAGAGGAGGAAAAGGGGGCTTTACACGAAATTGAGGAAGTGCCAACGCACATTTATTGGCTCTAATGTGTCACAGGCGACCCCCGTCACCACACGTGAAGCGAGCCGACATAATAACCTTTGCCAGGCTGCAGCGCAGCGCCAAACTTGCCGGATAAAGACCTCGCCGAACATAATCTTTTATTATTATGCCGTTATTACCATTCTGTATCCATGTACTGAAAATGAAACACGCCTTTAACATCAGAAAATATGATTTCATGTAGAATGAAACCTAGCCTCATATTATTCTTAGTACAGTAAAATCCCTACAAATAGCGTACCACCCTCAAACTGTTAATCGTTTCAAGTGTAACTATAAAACCAACGATTTATTAGTCCCAAATTATTTAATATCATGAGAAATTCAGCTTAAAAAAACTAATGGACATATATATATATATATATACACACACACATACACACACACACACACAAAACATTCTGTACATGAAACGTTTTGTTCATGAAACAATATATTCACCCAATATTTTTTAACTTTTTTTTTCAAAAATTAAATTTCCCTTGAAATTTACAACATATATTTTACCATAGTTGTTTTACTTTATTTGCACCAATATCTTTTTTAGTTAAATTGTCTTGCAGATTATAATCTCTAAGGGACATATCTTGACATGCTTCTTTTTCCTGGAAAACACATTTTCTTCTCATTGGATAATTCATGTTGTCTTTTTTTATTTGTCCATCAACAACTAGTCTCTTGCTTGTTCATTAGTGTCACCCTCACATCCATTTAGACTAACAACGTAGTTGTTCTTTTGTTCTTTTTTGAGTTCATCCCAATAGGATATTTGTTTTTCTTAAAAATATTATTTTTCCAAAACATTATTTTTACAAAAAGAAACAAATTGTTACTGCAATTGTCAAAGCAGGCTGCCTTCATTAATTACCCTCTCCACTCTGACACATACACAAATACACGCACACTCTTGTAAAGTAACGTGAGACAAGCGCTCTCAACGACTGATTGGTGATTGATTGTCCGCAGAGAGCCTCCTGTTATGGTCACCGCGCGCATGTGTGTGTGTGTGTGTGAGGGTCTTTTCATCTCGCATACTGCTGGAGAAGGGTTGATGTTGGAGTGGTAGTGCAGAGGGCTTGGATAGGAGCATGAATTCATCAAAAGTGCCAAATCCTTCCGTCTAAAATTGATGGATCCTCTTTTCGTTTGTTGCCATGTGTATTTCACCTCCACGGAGAGGCAAATGCAATAGAATCATAAATCTCTTTATAAATACATCAGCGCTTGCTTATTGTGCATTGTTTTTCCCCGAAACGGGAAAAATGTGGAACCTCATTTGATTCCAAAGCATCCGTCTCTCTTAACGGCATAGCAGGGATTTCACGGGCGGGTCGACATCTGTCCTCCCGCCACACTTAAAAGGGCGCAAATGTACTGCCCGTCAGAGTCAATTAAGCAAATGATGCATTCCCACCTCCTCCAAGTGAGAGGGAATGGGCGCTTCCTCCAACATGGCGCACATACATATATATATATATATATATATATATATATATATATATATATATATATATATATATATATATATATATATATATATATATATATATATATAGAACAACTTTAGGTGCTGAGCCACACTGCTTCTCCACCATTGGGTCACATACACAAGGTCATTTGACTAATAAAACAACCATCTCAGGATGGCGTACATAAAATTGTTCACAGTTACTTGGGTTTGAAAAATGACCTATGATACTGAGCCACATGCTGTTTCACCACTATTGCATCGCATGTATTACACGAGACTGTCCAAGTAACACAGCAGCTGCTGTCCCACTTCAACTTTGAGTTGCTTGTTGAGGACAAATGTAAACCTAAACGAAGTGTGGTCCATCAGTAGGTCTGATTCTGCTGAACTGCTATTGGAAGAAGTGAAGCAGTGTCTGTCTCCTGGCTGCGAATGTTTTGTCGCTAATGAGCGTTGACAATTCCAAAGTGGTGCTGTTTCTTCTCCTTCGTCAGCCTCTTGAATGCAACACACACACATTCACACTCATTCTCTCTCCAGTGGAACCAGATGTCCTTTTGCCAGAGGCACAACTTTCAAGTTGACAAAGTCCCCCCAGAGAACGGCTATAGGGTTGGGGGGAGGCGTGCAGGGTGTGGGGGATTGGTCTAACAGCAGAATTTGTGACTAATAGCCAGTTTGATGTGACAGCACCCCGCCGTCTAGGGAAATTGAAGCGCTGTCGCCACATCGATAGCTTTTGTGTGTCGCTCAGTTGTAGGTTATTGTCAGGGGCCGTGCACGGTGGTGGGCGGGCAGCAACTTTTTTATTGCGCCCATCGATCAGGGGCTCCGGCGGTGTCCCGCTGTGGCTAATTTGCTTGTTAACATAAATTTGTCAAAGTGGCGGAGGGGAGGTTGTTTTAGTGTCACCTCCAACAGCATTCGTTGGCACTGCTTCCTCTTCGTTCCACTCTCCACCAATAAACACAACTATCTATTAAGACCTTTGGTGACATTTAATCAATGGCGACAACCCTCCACACGCCGCTGCTTGACTCCACTCGGCCTCCACAATTTAAAAGTTAACAGATTTTCCTGACTTTTTTATATAAATGTAGTTTTAAAACTAAAAATGTGTTCACCCAAAATGTTTTAAACAAATTATTTCTGGGGGTTCTATCTCGTAAGATGCCTTCCAGTGCGATATATCGTTTTCATTTCATGTCCATATCAATATTTTCACTTCGATAATCTACCTGCATAAAATACCTCGACACCACAGCAAAATCATAAAACAGCAGCAAAAACTTGTGGCATTAGAGCTGACAGCGAAACAACTTGAATTATGTTTTATTTGTATTTAATTAAAAAATAGAAAAAGTGTTGTTGTTTTACGAGGCAGTGATATTAACACCAGTGGCGGTGCATTTTCGCCTTTAATCCTCTGGGTTAGCCATTAAATGGACGAAATATGACTATAAATGACAACACATGGCCCCGTCAGAGGGGGGTGGGGCTGCTTTCTTTTCTCTTAACTAACAACAGACGGAGCATGAGTGTGTGCACATGTATATTAAATTCTTTGCCGCTAATCCGGGTTCGGCCGTTTCGCGTCCAGACGGAGTTTAGGGCAGCAAAATTATTAATAATGCATCGAAAGGCTTTAAAGGGCCCAGCTTGTTGCTCTAGTTGTTATTTTGTAAGCGGCCAATGACGAAGCAGGTGACAGTTGATTTTATGAGATCTTGAGCCTCGCCAAAGCCTTGGGAACACCCCTGCTTTAAGGTTTCATCATGCACCGGGGAGGAAGCGCAGAACCAGATAATGAATGTTTGGAATATTCTCACGCGTGCTTGAGCGCAGCCTCAGGAGCCTCCCATCGTGCCCACGTGCTCCTTCTGCTCATCTTTAGCTCACGCCGGAACGTCATCGTTTTCTTGGCCTGCTCTACGCACCCATTTTCCCAGCGTGCCGTGACTGTGCTCTGAAAGGAAAAAAACAGGCGGGCACCAGACTAGCTAAGGGAAGAAAAACTAAAGGAAAAATAAAACACTTGACATTAGCGTCAATCGATTTCTGTGGAAATGTCCAGAGGTGGGCACATCATCCGTCAGCAACCTGGGTACCTTTTCATCATCGTCCGTTAGATTTTATTAATAATATAATTGTCCCTCCGTCCCTGTCCGTTCTTGTCATTAAAAACAGATTCTGTCACTGGTTCTGTCTTTCTATCCATTGTCAATGGTGGAGTGCATATGTCAGAGTATCTACACCATACAGTGGCTGCCAAAGAGCCTCACATTTATTGTTTATTATGATGTATGTATTTTTACATTTGACCTATTTTCTGCCTAAAATGTCCTTTTATTTTATTATTTTTCACAAAATGCATCAAATTAACCACATCACCTGAATGAATTGTCCAGCTAAAGATGGTACATACGCCCGTGTGTGAATATACGTATGTGTATGAAGGGTAAACACTGACTAATTAAGCACCAGGGCTAAAGGCACGTTTTGTCCTCAGCCTTACCTCACCCACCCGATGATAACCCTGACCTTCAGCCCACCTTTCTACCCCTTCAAATATAACCTTTTACACCCATTGGCACCCTTCATCCTGCCCGCCTGCTGCCTCGGAGGCACATCTGCTTTGGCATGCATCCCCTCAACAAGAAAGAGGACTACTGCATCGGACTGCTTTGAATATTCCCTATTCAGAGTTTGCCGCAGTGTAGCCAGCTTTCTCCTCAATCTTGGTCATAAGTCTTTGAGGGATTTTTGTGTGTCCTTTTAGGATAGGAACTCCCACCCAATTTTGGTTCTGGTGACTAATTGCACCTCATGCCAGAATCCTAACAATGAGACTATATCTTTCTAGCCTCTGTGTGATTTTTACGTCCTTGGTCCACAAAATGGGCATACATATGGGACTAGACCATGCCCCTTAAAGACAAACATTCAACCTTTTCTTTATTCTTTTTGGCCTGTCCTTAAGTACATAAGCTGCATTTCATAAAATTTCTTACATTCTATTTTATTATATTAATTATTATGTTACGGAGGAATTAAGTATGTCCGTCTCACAGTTAGGAGCGTGCGGGTTCAATTACACCTCCGGCCCTCCCTGTGTGGAGTTTGTATGTTCTCCCCATGTCCGCGTGGGTTTTCTCCAGGCACTTCAGTTTCCTCCCACATCCCAAAAACATGCTTGGTAGGCCAACTGAGAACCCCAAATTGTCCTTAGGTGTGAGTGTGAGTGCGGATGGTTGTTCGTCTCTGTGTGCCATGCGATTGGCTGGCAACCAGTTCAGGGTGTCCCCCGCCTACTGCCCGTTGACGGCTGGGATAGGCTCCAACATGCCCGCGACCCCCGTAGGGACAAAGTGGTACTGAAAATGGATGGATGGATGGATGGATGGATGGATGGATGGATGGATGGATGGATGGATGGATGGATGGATGGATGGATGGATGGATGGATGGATGGATGGATGGATGGATGGATGGATGGATGAACCCCTAGCCGTAATTAGGTGGGGTTCACTGTAAAAAATATATATATTTAAATAATAAAGCTTCAGGGTTTGATTCCGGCTTTGGGTTTTCTGTGTGAAGTTTGCATGTTCTCCCCGTGCCTGCGTGGGTTTCCTCCAGGTGCTCCAGTTACCCTCCCACATTCCAAAGACATGCGTGGTAGGCCAACTGAGGACTCCAAGGTGGGAGTGTGAATGTTTTTTTTGTCTACGTGTGCCCAGCGGTTGGATAGCGACCTGTTCAAGGTGTACCCTGCTGGCCACCCTAAAACTGCTGGGATGGGATAGGCTCCAACACGCCCGCAACCCTCGTGAGGATAAGCAGTTCAGAAAATGGATGGATGGCTAAAAAATAGACACATTCATAAAGGAAACTTGAACTGAACTGTCAAAGACCACGCGGGAGTATTCCGGGAGCCACTGAGTGGTGTCAAAGGCGGTGGTTTTGTTGATGCATGGGCCCACCACCAGCATTCACCCCCCACCTCTCCACAAAAACACACTTTTCATCCTGGCCCTCGGAAACACTCCCCTGCGGCTTCAGGCTTTACTTCTTTTGTGGCCTAAATCTGTGGCCCCCGCAGCTAGCGTGCTCCCCGCCTGCGCTGGGTGGTCGCCAATAAGAAAAGGCAGCGAGGGAAGAAGGTTTAAAAAAAAAAAAAAAAAGACAGTGAGAATACCGCAGCATTAAGCACTCATTGTGTCAAGAGCATCCCGTTTTTCAATCCAGATGCTCTATTTGGAACTTGTTGGGCTTTAAAGGGCACAGAGAGAGAGACAAGAGTGGCTTTCTGGTCCCGTGTTCAGCCTCCAAGAATGTAATGAAAGCAAAACAGGAGAAAATTCCCACATTATTAAATAAAACATGTTGGGAGGCCGGCGGCCAAACATTGTCACGCTAAGAGCAGGAGGCGCAGCACACAGCCTGTTGTCTTCTAACACAAGTCATTATTCATACAGTAAGACTGTATGAAAAGTGCCAACTCAATGATACAATCAAATTAAGTAAAACAATATTTAATAATGTATAACAGTTTTAATCTTTTGTGGGAGGAAAGTGCCACATATATAGTTTGTTTTCTTTATAGTAAACACATGATGTGGTCAAGTGTAAAATATACAGTGTACAATTATATAAAAACGACAATAACCTTCTAATAATCTTTAATCATTTCTTTTTAGGAAAGTGCAACATCATTTTGTCAACTTTTTCAACAAAGTAAACTACAGTATGCAGACAAGTGCAGAAGTTAGATCAATGTCAATAAAAAATTTGATAAAATATAACTGATTAAACATTTTCTTTTAAGGAAAGTACAGCAACAGTACTTTGTCTTCTATTTTGAAAGTGAACAGAAAGAAAAAGGAACAAAATATTCCAAAGCAGACCCCATGAATATTTCACTAAGGTTGAAAAAAAATCATATATATAAAAAAAAGTGATTTTAATGTATTATTACATTATGGACTCAGTTATTACATTTTCCAATATTTTTTTGCTTTACCAGGTCAATAATGTAACAACCAGCCAGTAATGCAAAAAGTTATTATTGTGATAAGTTTGGGACTTTTATTCCATAATTGGTCAGTTATTGCATTTATGAGTCTATCACATTTAAAACAGGGCAAATTTGAGGGTCGTTATTATGCTATGGGATTTTTTTATGTTCTGTGGTGTTATATGTTCTACAACATAAAGTGCAACAGGAAAGTGTAACAATAATAAACTGTCTTCTATCTAGGACAAAACTGACAGACAAGTCCAACAGGAACAGTTTGACCATTTTGAATATAATTGCTATATAGCAACTTTTTTTTTTTCATTTTGGGATAAAACATCTGTAATTTGTCTTTTTATAATGAAATGCACATGTCAGCAACAGTGGGTTTTATGAAACAGATCAAAAATTGACTTGGGCTATTATTTTAGAAAGGTGGCGATATTTAGGAAAGTACAGACTTCTGTCTTTTCTTAGAGAATACACAATAGAAACAAGTGTATTGGTCTGACCAGTAAGACATACCTCACTATAAAAGCAGGTCACCCTCATGTCGAAATCCGTTAAATTCCAGCATGAAATGGACAGATGCCACGCTGCAGTATTGCACAGCAGAAAGAAAAAAACAGGATGCAGACGACGGGAACAACCTCCGCTACCTACCTCCCACAACACCTTTTCTTGGGATTTACTTTGAATATGAAGGGATTGAAGCAGCACCTGCTGGATCGACAGACACTCTGCTACTATATTAAAAAAGCTCATACAGCCCGAGTATTAAGATCCAAAGAAGGGAGGCAGGCGGCGACGGGAGGATGCCACCACCACCATCTCCCGCAAAATGGACGTGACAGAAATCCGCGGTCAAAGCAACTTGGATCCCGAGTCCCATGGCAAGAGAGGCCCTATTGACACTGAGATGATGCGCTGAGGCTGCGCATCTTTACTTATTTATTTTAATAAAGTTATTGATTTTAAATCATAGACTAGGCCTTTTGCAAAGAAGTGCCGGAATTTGTACTATGTGTTGAATGGGACAGAAAATTAGTCGCCGGTGACCTCTTGAAGGGGATTCGACACAAACACTGATAACACGATAAATTACGTGGATAATAACATGTACATGTACTAACCACAACAGGAAGGGACTCTAAAGAAAACTTTGCTGCAGAACTTGATTTTTAATCCATGGTTTGGTTCACACTGCGATTTAGAAGAGAGCATGCAAAACATCCACACTTTTCTTTTGTGTGGCATTATTTCAAATGAACATCTAAACTGTAAACTTCTAGCAACAGTAAACAACATGGGCGGCAGTGGTTAACACACCCGCCTCACATTTAATAGGGTGTGGGATGTGAATATGAGTTTAAATGGCTTATATTTGATAGGCAGTCATGCCTGTTCAGCATAAAAGCGAGTGTGTCTTGATTTTTCAGCAAGTCTAGTTTACCTTGTTTGGGACTTTTTGGAGACCAGAAAATTTTGTTGCACACTCCTGCGGCATCTGGCAATTTGGTGACAAAAAGTATACTGGATTTTAAATTAGCTAAAAGCAAGTGTAAGTCGTGGCGCAGGTGGTGTAATGCTTTTTCTGAGGGTTTGATTGAGGCACAGGCGGACAGATTCTGAGCTTTGAGGACGTCTATTGGTGGATATTTCCTTCATTAATATGCTAATAGCGCGGGACAATCCCTCTGAATCAATGCAGAAATCCACTCATTGCAAGAATTGCTTTTCTCAGCATCTTCAAAATATTTACCAGAATACCAAAAGAAACAAAACTCCACCTTTGCACGAGACTTGCACTTAGTACAAAAAGAGCGCCTATGATTAGATGGTGACCAGTTCAAGGTGTATCCTGCTTCTTGCCCAAAGTCACCTAGGATAGGCTCCATCTCACCTATGATGATCCCTGTGCACACCAGAAAATGGATGGATGGATGGATGGATGGATGGATGGATGGATGGATGGATGGATGGATGGATGGATGGATGGATGGATGGATGGATGGTCTTCTTTTTAGGAAGTACAAAATCAATAGCATTTTGTTTTGGGGGAAAGTGCAACATCGATTGATTTACATTATATTTTAATTTTAAGGAACAACAATTACGTGCTAACCTCGTCCTGCTCATAAAAATCCTCGCACACAATCTGTAATGCTGTCACAATAATTGACATAGAATCTCTTGTGCAATGGCGCATTACCAATGAGATAGCCAAGATAGCCAATGGCGCTACGCTACATACCGCAGCCTTCAGATCTGCACTTAGTAGGTTAGTATCAAGTCAGCATTTAGCTAACAAAGTCACTGTCATGAGCTCCCGTCCAGTCCTCAAGCTTTAAGGGCCTTGCAGCTGCGCCCGCAGTATTGATTGCTTAGAAAACCATCCAAATGCACTCATATGTGGTTTTGTTTTTTTGTTTTTTAATGAAGTGATGAATTCTAGGTCAGCGTTCCTGGCGCCAAGCCGCTGGGAGACTAACGCTGTGCCTATTCCCGCATCCAGACGCCACGATTTGATACGCGGGCGGCAATAAAAAAGGGGGAACCGGATATATTGTTAACGGCCCAGCACTTTAAATATCATGAAGTGTATGCTGAGAATCCTTATGGTTGATTTTTTTTCCCTCTCTTGCGTAGGCTTTGATAACAAAATGAAAGCGAGACAAGGGTCCAAATACTGTAAATCAAACATCTGGGCAGCTGCGAGGAAAGTGAAAAAGATTGATTTTATGAGGCTGCCACGCTGTAAGAAATATCCTTGTAGACTTTTATACGGGTGTTTTATTAAGTCTCAGTTTTGATATGAATTACCTTTTAAAGATGAGTGCGGTGAAGGTTTTTAAAGTCGGGATGCTTGGCCTTAAAACAGCAAAAAAAGAAAACAAGTTCTTCATTCTACTTTTGAACAGATTTGCATCAAAGTATATGTTACTTATGAAGTTATACATAAATTGGATAAGTTGCTTTTACGTAATTCTAACAATCAAAACAATAAATCCTCTACAAGGCTTAGTTAAAGGATAAGTTTTCACCAAAATTTCTCTTCTGGATGAAATATAAAGATTTTTTATTTTTTCAAATAATTCTAAATGGATATATTTATTTATTTATTACAGTATACCTACTTTAATAGATTTTATATTTCTTGTATTTTGAAGTTGCTAATGCACTGCGCCACAGCGCAAGACTACTTTTTACAGTGTAAAATAACATTGTTCTTCGTGTGGTGAACTCTGGGACCCTTGTAGCCATCGCAACAGGTGGCGAGACGGCAACTTTGGCGGCAAGACGGCAAACTGAGACAAGAGGACGTGGGAGAAATGGCTCGACGGAGGTAACCTGATCCGCCGTAGAACTGGAGAACCTCTGTCCACTGAGCGTCCATTTTCTCCTAACCCAACTTTTTTCCGCTGAGCGATTTTTTTAGTGGTGCTCACCCCACTTAAGCGCAGCCACCAAGTTCTTAGTTGTTCTGCTGAGCCTCTCTTGTCAGTGGAACCGCAAGCTTCATCAATCATGAGAGACACTGGGAGATGGGCCAACAGAGCCCCGCAACGCGCACGCACGCACTGCTGACTACAATACACTATGTAGGATGAAGACCATAAAGGCAAACCTTCAAAGACAAACCAGAGATGATGGCCAGCAACTGGGTCAACAACAAGTCAAATGGGTTGCTTCCATAGGGTGGTTGGGCCAGTGTAGGTAGCACATCTACTCGGGTGTTCAGATCGGCTCGGGCCCTTACACTTTTGATGACGTCAAAGTTTTTGCAAAAAAAAACTTCTGAAAACAATTCTAGAAAATCTTATCCATGGTGTACAATCCTGGAGTGTTTATCAATTGGACCAAATTAGTTTCATTATTTATGTTTGAAAAAAAAAAAACGTAGTTATTGTGATATTATTTTAATCAGCCAATTTCCTACCATCCACTCAAAACATCTACCATACAACCCACACCATTATTACAAACTGACACGACCACCTGTGCCTGCAAAGTTTACATTTTCCTTTTAAAGCACCGAAAGCATCAATAAATCAAATATTCACCTACTGCACATTGAAGTTTTCTTTCCAAAAATCATCCGTGTTCGAACTACAATCCCATTTTCACAAAACAGACCAACCACAATCTTAAACATCATCTTCCAGCAAATCATATAGTGTGAATTCAGTGGTCCACAGATACATCGTGACTCGACTCTGTTATTTTTGTTTTTGCAAAGAAAATTGTTGTGCAGCCATTATCTTTGGTTTGCATTCATCTGATAGCAAGTAACATTTTGTCCGAGAGTTCTTAAAAAAGCCTTTAAAAAACATTTTTTTTTACACTCCCAGTTGAAGTCAAACTATCAACATTAAACAAAGAATTACATGTTTTTTATTTAGAACTGCCAGCTTAATGCTACCAAACAATTCAAATCGCCATAAATTGTCATGGAACGGATGGACCACGGAGACCAAATGCAGCTTGGACCAGGGTTTATTCAGCAAAACAAACTAGTAGACTCGGCAAACTGTCATAACTTAACAAAACAACAAACCGACAGGAACGCGAAACAAAGGACGTGAAGACATTAAGACAACAGGAACCAAAAAGACATCAAGACAACAATGATCCGACGGGGCGTGAGGGGCAGACAGGACTTATATACACGACAGGTAACAAGAGGCCGGTGAAAATAATCAAACTAATCATGGGCACACAGGAGGGGAGGGGCGAGCACACAGACAGAAACCATGACAACAGACACATAGTGGAACGGCTGTGGACGAGACGTGACATAAATGGGATAGCAAAACCTGAGTCGTGGTGTTAGAACACAAAATGGTGGGCAAAGCATGTTGACAGATAATATAACAATACTCACAGGTATATATATTCTTAATCCTCTGTGAAAGACTAATATTACTGCATCTGTTTACATTTATGTTCTGTGTCGTATTGCTATTATACCGTCGAGCAATATTAGGCACACACACCACAAGGAGCAGCAGAATATCCCCTGAATTGAAATAAGAAATGTTAAAAATCTGATCGATTCTTTTCATTTTGTTTCAAAATTCACTAGTAAGAGTTGACTACTTGGACTGGTATCAGTCTGAAAAAAAGTGCCATAGAATTCTTTAGTTTAGCTCGGCAACATCTATCTTCAAATATGTCTTTCCGTGTTTTCACATAGGTTTTTCAGTGTGTTTTTAACGCTGTGATCGATACTGCAAAGCTTTCTGAAAAAGAAGAATACAGTGTTTTTAAGGGAGGTCTGATGCTCCTGTGTCTGCACTGTACAAGGTATTCTGTCTTCAGATTGCCTCTGACATTTGTTATCTGTTAAAGACATCTGGTTTAAGTATTAGCACTAACATTGGGGGTGGGATTTGGCAGAGGGGTGGTGTCCTCGACAGGTCAGGAGGGATTTTTTTTTTTCCTGTATTTTCCTTTTTGGGAACGACTCACGTCATGTTTTCAAAAATCTCAGGACAGGTCATTATTTCTGGTTCTCCTCCTGGTACCGACCGTCATTAAGAACAAGATGCTCAGGTGTTTGCATGAGGTACACACGCGCACGCACGCACACACACACACACACACACACACACACACGGGTAGACATCAGTGAGACAGCTCCAGTGGGGTGCTCATTCCCTAGCTATGTGAAAAAAATTAATATGTGTGGATATCAAGGATATTGTCACTGAAACAGTCTGAAATGGCTGTCTTTGTGAAGAGCACATCAGTGCCAAAAAGCAATTCTGCTGCAAGTGGCTATCATCATGAAACACACTTACATCAATGAAGAGATCAAGAAATAAAACATTTTACATAAGCCTCAAAGTATGTTTATTCTTTGCAAGAACTTTCTAACATTGTTGAGCTTTTTTTTAGGGGGGGGGTCAATTCCAGGGAACTGAAGCAAAGATTTTATTATATAAATACATTATATATAAGAACATGACAATATCATCTTTTTTTTTTCAGAAAATTCTTAGTTTTTGTTTCTTAAATTCACATTGTATACAGCAAGTAAAAATGTGAAAGAACTCCACCTACAAAGCTTCCACAATTGATGTCCTCGTATTGTTAAAAGAAAATATGATGTAACACGGTGGTAAACATGACCCTGTCCCAGCTAAAAAGCAGAATAAAATGTTTTGGATATGTTTTGTTTAACCTATATTTCACTACAATAACAAAATATTTATCATTCAAACTGATAAACGTTGTTATTTTTAGCAAATAATCATTCACTTTAAATTTTTTGGCTGCAATACGCTACTAAAAAGCTAGGACAGGTTCATGTTTACAGGAGATGCAAAAAAAACAAAACAATATATGATGTAGTATATATTTGGTCTCTCTCTATCCTACTATAAAACCAAAAGTAACACATGAGATAACATAAATGAGTACAGCACTGTTCTCACACCAGATTAGAAGTTGCTGCTTAAAAAGATCATTAACAAAGTGGCCTGGATACTCAAATGTGATCCGGTAGATTAGAACAGTTTGCTTTGGATTACGCACTCAAGGACACTTGTGCATGCAGTGGCCCACTCAATCCACTCATACGTAGGTATTGAATGTGTTCAATGGACACATACACCTGTACTTTTATATCTAGGCACAATTTGGAGGTGTGCCAAATATTCTTCCAAGGACGATGGACTACCTAAAAACCTAATGAACTACAAAGGTTTCCCTGAGGAACTCCATTCAAAATGATTTCTGACTGATTGTTACATTGCGTGTATTTAGTCGAGCATTGTTATGCAAATTTATCTTCCCGGCATGCCAAATGGGAAATATATACTCTATGAAATAGACAACAGTATTAGGAGAAAATCCATTATATAGAAAGTGAATGAAATAGAATCAGAATGCAGATGTCAAGGACAATTCTCATAAGGACCTCGTGAATTTGGACATGGTGTTCTTGCACCAAGGTGAATGAGTTCTAGAAAATGAGTGGACTTCAAACACTTCCCTGAGGAACACCACTCAAATCACACACAGATTGTCAGAATATCTTGATTTAATTTTCTTGCAACAAGCACAAGGAAGTTGGAGAACACTTAACGGACCACAAATACCTCCCTAAGAAACTCAATTTGAAATTGTGACTAGGTGGGACGATTTCTCCAAGATGTTTGGTATGTCTGTGTGACAATTGTCAGAGCCTTGAGAATCTTGGGAATCTTGATATTCTTGCATTCATGATGAAGTTCTCAAAATCTTAATGGTTCACGAATATTTCCCTGAGGATCTCCATCCAAAATTTGCCAAATTGTTTCTTTGAGAGCTTTGTCATGCAAAATCACATATTGTGACATTTCTCTTGCAATTGAATCAATTTTTCTCCACAATGTCCAAGGCTAAAAATTCAAAATGCATTGTCAATTATCATCATAAAATGTAAAACATCTCATTCTGAATCAAATAAACCATTCACATTGTATGTTGATGAGACCGAAGAGAAGCTACTTTAAAAAAACATACTGAAAATTTTAAAACGGGTCAGTTTGACCCACAGCATAACAAGAGGGGCTACGAGGAATGTCCCAATACTTTTGTTCAATGAAATGCATTTAAAAGATAGTATATTATATATATATATATATATATATATATATATATATATATATATATATATATATTTTGCCCATCTCTAACACAGTGAACAAGGCCATATTTTTTACAAAACTTAGAAGTATAAAATCACCTGAAATCTATTGAACTTATTAGAGTCAAATCAATTTTATTGATATAGCTGAATCACAAACATGTCTCAAAGGGCTTCACATGGCCACAGTTAACAATTATTTTCGACATCCCCTAGTCTTATCTCCCAGGAGGGCAAGGAAAAACTCACAAAACCCCAACTGGGGAAAAATGGGAAACCTTGAGAAGAGACCGCAGATGGGAGGACCCCCCCTTCCAAGAGGACCAGGTTGTGATGGATGCAGAGTGAGCAACATTGAACACACAGTACAAAAACAATCCAAAGAAAAAGTAAACTAGATGTCCATAGTCAAAATGAAGAGCTGCAGGAAGATGCCCTCAGTTGTCATGGCAGTGTCTGCGAGGGGGTAATCCGCCTCAGATCTCGTCCTAATTGGTTGTTTTAGAAACCAGATAGCCATTTTCAGTTTGGGTGTCACTTCGCCCCTAGCCCCTCCTTCCCGGCTGCACAAACTGCGGCCAAATCGGTCAGCACAGGTTAATTAAAGGCCATAGCATAGAATTTTGTTGTTGTTTATGTTGTTGTATGTTTTCAATCGTGTCTTGAATGAGGTAGCAGCTCTGATATTTATGGGTAGGGCATTTCAAAACGCTGGAGCCCGAATAGAGAATTCCCTTGACCCTTTGGACTTCTTTTTGGCTCTTGGGGGTCACTAAAAGACCAGCGTTTTGCAAAGGAGGATTTCAG
Source organism: Syngnathus floridae (assembly GCF_059516105.1). Classification (NCBI taxonomy): domain Eukaryota; kingdom Metazoa; phylum Chordata; class Actinopteri; order Syngnathiformes; family Syngnathidae; genus Syngnathus; species Syngnathus floridae. The sequence goes on along the minus strand of NC_142413.1, from coordinate 15,777,412 downwards.
GATGGAACTTAGGGTATAACTCGGTCGGTGCTAAGGAAGGCGCTAAGCCATGCAATATTTTGTAGGTTAGTAATAAGGCCATCCATCCATCCATCCATTCTCTGTACCGCTTTGTCCCCACGGGGGTCGCAGGCGTGCTGGAACTTATCCCAGCCGTCGGACAGTAGGTGGGGGACACCCTGAACCGCTTGTCCCCACGGGGGTTGCGGGCATGCTGGAGCCTATTCCAGCAGTCATCGGGCAGTAGGTGGGGGACACCCTGAACCGGTTGCCAGCCAATCGCAGGGCACACAGACACAAGCAACCATCCGCACTTGTACTCACACCTAGGAGCAATTTGGAGTGCTCAATCGGCCTACCAAGCATGTTTTTGGGGATGTGGGGGGAAACCGGAGTGCCTGGAGAAAACCCACGCGGAAACAGGGAGAACATGCAAACTCCACACAGGGAGGGCCAGACGTGGAATCGAACCCGCACCCTCCTAACTGTGAGGCGGACGTGCTACCCAGCCGATAATAAGGCTAATAAGATGCAAATACTATTGTGCATATCTTGTCTTCCAGACAGTGTCTCTTGTCTCAATGGCATTCCACCACAGATTCACATGGAATTAGTCTAAAACAAGTTTATTTTCTCTCACTCAAAGTGATTTTCCATCTTTCTTCCTCGATCACAAACACACACACGAGTGAGGATTATTCACTGATGTCCAAGTACAGTCAGTCACAATAGGAGGTTCCCAGATAGTAGACGGTGTCGTCCCCCAAATCCAAGAAGGATTACGTGTGTGTGTGTGTGTGTGTGTGTGTGTGTGCATGTGTGTGTGTGTGTGTGTGTGTGTGTGTGTGTGTGTGTGTGTGTGTGTGTGTGTGTGTGCGTTTGTGCGTGCGTGCGTGTGTGCATGAATGCCTCTGTGTTGTCTGTAGCAGCATCTGGCAATAGTTAATTTCTTTGTGCAAGTTTGTCATCTGATCATATTTCTCACAATTTACATTATCAAATTAGAATGCTTGCTTTTGTTTTTAGGTTGGGAATAAGATAAAGGGGCAGGAGGGTCTAAAGGTTTTTCTCTGGTATAATGTAATGTGGTCAAATTGATGTAGAGTTCAACTCAACTTTTTTTTGGCACTTTGAATCATCTGTTGCTGCAATGTATATTGAGCTGTACATTGAGTAGAAATCAACGATACAATAACAAAGATATTGAAAACAGTAAATAACAACAACTAAATGAAAGAAACTATTTGGAAAAGTTCAGCTAGGTGGTTAAGTTTGTCAAGTAGTAATAAGAAATATAAGCTGTAAAGTAACAAGGTGATAATAAAGAAAAGTGAGGATTAAAATGAGTAAAGAGATCAAAGATAAAGAGATCAGAAATAAACACAAAACAGTGGGGAAAAAATGAATTATAAATCAAAAACTAAGAAAATACAAAAGCGAGACGGAAGAAATCTACAGTGGCACATAGCAGTGCACCCAATTTAAACAAGTCACTTTTAAGACCTGATTCTCAAAAAGATTTTCCTGAGCAATTAATTATGGTGTGGTGTGGGTTGTATAAATATTTGAACTCAAGAGACCAAAAATGTTTTTTTTAAATAATAATATTAATAATAATAATAACAATAATGATAATAATACTAAAACTGTGTAAATTCGTGAGACAAAAGGAGATGATGTGAAAGACTATTATGATGAGACAGTAGCAGTTTGGTCACAGTGCTCTCCATCATTTTGGCACGTCGAGCCAATTAATACACTATTTGCTCAAATTCAGCAGCCAGTTAGATTCAAATTCAATCAAAGTCGATAAGCACACATTTAGCACACACATACACACACAGTCGCAGCGTCTTCACAAATTTGACAAGTGGCCAAGAGTCCAATTTGAGAAACTTTTAATGATGTTTGCAGATATGGAAATTCAAATAGCCGACTCAGCGGACAAGATTGAAAGTGTGCGTGTTAAAATGGCGTGGTATTAATGCACACGAATGAGAGCAGAGGGGAAGACGTGCTTTTAATTTCAATGTTTATTGGTGGGCAAAAAGTGCTACAGTCTTGTATACACGACACACTTGTCTGCATCCTTTGCCTTTGTTAACTAAAAAGAAGACAAACTATTAACGTGGCACTTTGCTAAAAGGAAAATATTTGATTAAGATGTAAAAGAAGACAGTCTGTTGATGTCCCACTTTTTTAAAAGAGAAATATTCAAGCAATTTTCCATCCGTTTTCTGTACCGCTTTGTCCCCACGGGGGTCGCGGGCATGCTGGAGCCTATCCCAGCTGGCATCGGGCAATAGGCGGAAGACGCCCTGAACCGTTTGCCAGCCAATCACTGGGCGAACAACCATCCGCACTCGCATTCACACCTATGGGCAATTTGGAGTGCTCAATCAGCCTATCATGCATGTTTTCGGGAATTGGGAGGAAACCGAAGTGCCTGGAGAAAACCCACGCAGGCACGGGGAGAACATGCAAACTTCACACAGGGAGGACCGGAGGTGGAATCAAACCCACACCCTCTAAACTGTGAGGCATACGTGCTAACCAGTTCCCCACCGTGCCGCCTTCAAGCAATTGAATGTTATTTATAATTGTATATAATTTTCAGTGCTTTAAACGGGCTGGTGCATAGCGGTACAATTTTAGCCTGTCACGTACTGGTATTTCAACTTCAACGATTTCAAAGCACGCTTAAAATGTAAAATATCTTTGACAAAATGTTCGAACCAAAAACATTTGAACACAAAGCCCAACCCTGTTGATTTGTGCCATATACAGCGCGCAGCTGCCTCAGACTGCGAATAAAAAACAAATAAAACGCTTTTAAACCATAAAAAGAAGCAACTCCGCCAACAAAGAAGTGCCCAACTTGCATACGTGGGAGGAGAGTGTGGTGTTAAATGAATGACCAATTGACTCAGTACAAGTCTTGCAATAAGATTATATTGCGCATAGTAACCAGATTAAATACCACCGGATGAATAAGTGGTTTAGAGGTAAAGGAAAAAAACAATCTCTCTAGTAATCGCCTCTAGGGGGCATTTGGAAATGTTCTCAGAATACACACATTTGCTCAGACTGTTTACAAATTCACATGATGTGCTGCTTTCTGAAATGAATGGGAGCAGAGCACACTATTCCTCGACAGAATGAACTTCTAAATGCACCCCCAGTCCACCCCCCAAAAAAAAATATTGATAACAACCAATATGAAATTCTTATATCAGGATATAGGTTTCAGTCATATTGCCCAGTCAATGACGGATTTTTTTTATTCATTATTCTTAATTCATTATTAATTATTATTATTCTAAAAAGAAAACTGCCCATCAGTATGTCACGACTCGTCCCCGGTTGTGTTATTATATGTAGGTTGTCATGGTTTCTGTCCGTCTGTGGACTCGCCCCTCCCTTCCTGTGTCAACTCACAATCCACGTACTAATCACAGTCACCTGCCTTTCGTTACCTGTCTCGTATTTAAGTCCTGTCTGTGTGTCACTCCTTGTCGGATCATTGATGTCTCCTGTCTCACGGCGCTGTCGGTCAGTTCTGTTTCAGTTATCCAATCTGTCGGTCAGTCCAGTTATTATGGTGTTGGTTGTGTTTGGTCGTTATGTTAGTTTGTCTGTCTGTTCCCCTTGATCCTCCATTCCAACTCCCTTTTTCCTCAATAAACCCTGGTCCAACCTGCATTTGGTCACCCTGCTTCATTCCGATCGTGACACGGTAAATAACTAATTTGGATTACCTCAAAATGAAAACAATGACAGATTTTTTTATTAATTATTCAATAATTATTCAAACTATTTTTAATGGACATGTTTGTGTCATCCGTATCCTAAAAAAAAAACTGAGCGTCAGTTTTGCTTTTCTGAAAGAATAACAAGGTTGTTTCAACTCCATTGCCTCATAATGATATTAATGGTTTCTCGGCTGCCTAATGTGGCGAAACAATGCCCTTTTTTGTTTCCCCACCCAGCACAGCGGAAGGACACCTACAGTAAAAGGCATAGCTAAACACGCTAATGTCCTTTGTTTGGTCAGATGGGCGTCCTCTATTGTGTTGCTCTTTGTTTGAATCCATCTTTGGTCTGCAGTGAAGTAGCAGAAGCACATCCATCAGATCTCTAAATGTGTCCTTGCCTTCTCCAGGACGACCCTCATGGATCTTCAAATGCATCTCACCGACGTTTGATGTCGATGGCAGCGAGTGGTGGGGGGCTGGCGGCGTCTAATTGATTATGTGAGGCTCTGGTGGAGGTGGGGGGTGGGAGTCTCAGCGTTGTAAATGAGGTGATGTAAAGACCGCAACCCAGCTCCTCCATCGGTTGTTTTTCCTCCATCGTGATGCTTTAATAGCAGAGAAGATGTGGAAGTTGCATCCAAGGCGCAGAGGAGTGGGGGAGAGGTCATGGGAATGTTGCCTTGTTAAAGGCGGTGATCTCAAAGTCCTGCTGCTACTGCTGCCTCTTGGAAGTATTTCTAGGAAGAAAGAGAAACAGCATGAATCCACACCCTGATGATAAAGGTGTACAAAATGACCTCGAAAAATATATTTTACATGGCACGTTTTACCAGAGGCTTTTGGTACCTGGGAGCTTTAGTTGGAGCTTACTTAATTCAACTTATCGCTACCATGACATCAATTATAGAACCCATCAATACTATAAAAAGACAACATAAGAGCATGCAATTGTAATGCAAACATCATCTGGAGCACTTCAGAATGTTTTTTCTAATAACATGAGAAGAATACAACATTTAAATAAATACATAAATACACCATACTTGTCAGATGTTATTAAACGTGCAGATTTCAACATGTTTTTCTAATCAAATTTACCTGTAACAAATTTTGCTCCGACCATCCAATTGGAGGACTAGGCTGAAGAATCTGAGATCTGATTGGTTAAAGAAACAGTCCCCGGGGTATTTTAGTTTGACTCGTGAGATAAAGCAAAACATTCCCTAAAAACGTATGAATTTGACCAAAAAAAGAACAGGCGTCCGAATGGACTCAAGTGTTGAAAGTAGGTCTTACATAATCTGTCTGAAATCAATTGTTGCCCATTAATTTGCACATTTTCCTCCTGTTGATTGACAGCTTGAAATTGGTAACGTTAAGCATTTCATATGTTGGTGGGGCGCTGACATTTGTTTGCCCACCACGGCTATGTCAATATTGTCATAGCACCGGCTGGCTTCATATGAGGCGGCATTATACGCCATGCCGCGCTGTTTGTGCCGTGTTCCCGTCTGTTTTTTTCCCTCAACATCATTTATGATATATTGAAAAAAAGCAGCAGCAGCAGCACCTCAGTGTGTTTAATGCCGATATGATTGTCTTGCTCTGGGGGAGATCATGTATGTTCATAATAGGTGGCAGTCCAGTGCATGTGTGCAGAGAAAATAAATTATCGGCTTGCTTTGCGGCAAACTGCACCTGACACTGCACTACACACTTTGAACCATATTTTAATTTGTATGTGCGTGTGTGTTTGTGTGCGTGTATTGGTCATATGCAAACACACACAAAAGACGCCCATCGTGCTTACCTCCTTTCGGCTGCTTATTTTGTTCCAGACCAACCCCAAAAGCAAATGTTTAGATTTACTCTGTCCCATCCCTGATGTTGCACTCACTGGCCCGTATGGATCTCCACCACTTGGGTCAACATTAGCTCGTGGGTAGCTAGCAAATCAATACTCAGCACTTCTTTTTCTTTCTGCACTCATTTTTTGTCACTTATGCTTATAAATAAATAATTTCGCACCCTAATAGATTGGATGGTAACAGGATGGCAATACAAGCATGTTTCGCTCTCAAATGACAGAAATATTGTTGCTATTGTTGTTATCGGTTTGGCATTAAAACGTTGGTTGTTCCAGGTGTTTGGACTGGATCCAGGGTGTGGACGTTGATGCTGTAGGGAACACCATCTTCCATTAATTCAATTTATTGTAAATAAGACATAAATAATGACTTTTATTTGGTAGTATATACTAAGATTAAATAAATAACAATGCTATTAAATAGACTGTGAATTGATTGAAACTGTGTTGAACTGTGCAGAAAAATATCAACAAATGCTAGTGAGCCTATTTAATAACACTGGCCTACATATTTTTATGAAATGTTTTAATCAGAGATGAAAGTAAACATTTCTAGCTGATTCTGAATCTGCCCTTTCAAGTATATCAGGTTTTTATAATTCCAATAACTTCTTATAAGTTGTTAGGTTTTTCCTTTTTTTTGCTCTACTCCGCACGCCAGATCGTCATTGCAAATGCAAACCTTTTTTTTTCTCATCGGCCTTACGGGGATGAATAAAGGTTAAATTAATAAATATAATTCGTAATGGGGATAAGCCTTGTCTTCGCCCTGTTTGCGATTTCCAGACAATGTGATTGAAGCGTACATAAAAGTTTGAGGAACAGCTCTGATGTCCAATGGAGCTACTTGTATCATTAAACATATTTTTATTGGTTGTTCAGCTACACACTCAACCGCAGTGACTCACTTTCACCAAAACGACAAGCATAAGTCCATGATTTAGCTGCATCAAAGTTCCCTGACCCAATAAAATGATTCATATTGCTGCACAGGGCAGAACGTGGCAATGCGATGACATCATGTGTCTTATATGGCATGATTAAAAGGGGCTTTTATGGTTACAAATTGTTACAAATCATAAAAATGTGATGCTCCAATTACTGACTAGACACGTTCGAGCAAGGTACAAGGCGCTCCCAGTTTGCAGTTCAAATAAAAGTTGAAATAGAAAAGACATTGGACAAGGATCACAAGGAATAGTGTAGCTTTTGGAACAGGAACAATTCTCGTGCCTGCGGGACAGAGTAGACCCGCAACTCGGAGTGTCGAAACAAGTCTACAAATTCTAGAAGACCCTAAATGGTGTGTGTGGGGGGGGTAATCCCTGGATTAGCATAGCAACCAGCTAATGGCCAGAAGTGGTGCTCATTTCACCCGAGGCAACATGGTGTGTGGGTAGGTGGGGCAGTTGGTTGGTGCGAGTGGAGTCCCGGGGACCACCAGCTGCTAAGCAGGTGGGTGGGAAACCTTGTCAAGATGTGACTTGTCCCTGCTTCAGACAATGTTGTCAATGTTTTGTCACAACAAACCTACTAGTTTGACACTTTTTTAATTCTATCTTTTTTTTATTCTTTTGAGGGGAAAATGCAATATCAACAGTTTACTTTCATCTGAGAAACTTATGCAATACAAGTGTAACAGTAAGAGTTTAAAAAGTCTAAAGTAGAGATTTCATAATATATTCTTGTTTTTTTTCTTTCCGGGAAAGTGTAACATCAAACTATTGTTTTTGTGCCTTCTGTAAAAAGAGGAGAAACTTGCTGTGTTTTATTGTCCTAAAAACAAAATATTTAATTGACTAGCAACTAGTTGATTGTGATTGTACTGGGGAGTACCATGACATCTCTTTTCATCCAATATATTATCGATCGCAATATGTAGCATACTCGCTAGTATCATCGTGTTATTGAAATGGCAATCATATTTCATCATAGTGTGATATGTGCCACTGCTGTAATTGACATGTGATCATCCAATGTCGAAACATCCAAAAAGTGAAATCCATGCCATTGAGATAGCTTATTTCATGTTGCGAGTTCCGTTAGTGGAGTCATCGACGTGGTTTTCATACCCAATCACCGCATGGCTCTTCTTTGCATTCGTGCAGAACCCAAAGATGCAACAACTGCAACTGTCAAAGCTAAGAGTTGGCAGCAGTCAGTGGAAAGCAGGCCTCATGTGAAAGTGGGAGAACACGAAGAACTACATCTTCTTTGTTGGTTTCTACTCTCAGATGTCATCCCAGACGCTCTCGCAACGTCCCGACCAGAAGCAGAAGTTGGAGGCTATACTTTAGCCAGCTGATTATTTATGTACCTGCCACGAAGGCCAAAACCTCCCGCGCAACTCGCAAGCCAGATGGAGCGCGGCACAGAGAGCGTCACACTCCCATGATTCCTCACTCCTGAGCACTTTTAAACGCTCCATATGGTGTGCCAACGTCAAGGTTTCGGTTGGCTTGTGTGGTAACGCTGCAGCCCCACCTGGATGATCGGTCATTTTTTTTCTCCATGAAGGACCCCAGGCCAATGTAAACCGAAATGGCTACAATACTGTGTCTTTTGAGCATGGCTTTTTTGAGGCCTTTTTTTCTTGGGGTTACTTGTGACAAACTTGCCCACAAAATTTCACGTTGCTAAGTGAGACTTGCTACAGGGGATTATTTCTAGGCTGACATTTTAAGGCCAAGTTAGTCTTGGAATGACCCCTGGAAATGCTTCAAACCAAAAAAGATGACTTTCTGTGTCTTATCAGGCATCCTTCTTGAGATTTTTTGTGGGGCTACTGGTGATTGACATGTCTACCAAATTATGTGTACTGTAGCTAAGTGAAACTGACTATTTTTTTACAGCAATCAGAATCTTCCTTTTCTGCCTTTACAGATTTGTGTGTCTACTCATGATAGACATGCTCATCAAAGTTCATGTGTGAGGGGGCTGAATTTTCCTCCCCAAAAAATTCTGGTGGTGGTCGATGCCCATTCGCATGGTAAAAACATTTTTAAAGAAAAAACTGAGATAATGTTTCGTCGGTGGTATCCAACTCCAGCTGTGTTTCACAGGAAGCGTACGTCGTTCGGCAGAAATCCATCAACGGCGTATTCCGATTGAGAAAAGAGATCTCAAGCAGCATCGCGTTACCCTGGCAGCTTATCCCGTTTCAACCCCCCGGAAAATACACCCTCGCTGACAGAGAGCCTAATCCAGTGATTGGTTTTACCTTATCGCGCAATTTAAGGAGTGTACACTTCTAAGCTGTGCGGATTGAACCTCTGTTCGATACAGGTTTGCAAAACTGAATCTGTTGAGCCGCCAAGATTTGATATGGGTATTTAAAGCTCTGTGCGGCATTAACCGCGGAGCACAACAAATAGCCTGCCTTTTAACTGGGCCAGGGAATCCCAGGGCCAGTTGGGATGCAAATTGAAATGATCCGAGGGTGTAACGGAGAAGGCGGAGGGCAAGATTTGGATGACGAGGAGCATGACTCAGACTACGTTGACACGTACACAAGTTTTCGAAAGATCTATTTTGTTTCAATAAATGAATGTTAAATACATTTCTTATGGGCACACATAAAAAATGCAGCATTGTGCACATCGACATAAGGCCATTGTCACTAAGTGACCTCAACTAAATAGAACTCACATCACATTAGTTTCTGATCAAATATAATGAAATCAATAGAGTGAATTTGCAGGGTTCCAACTGTGAATATGCATTGACTGTAGTTTTGAGTTGTAATGTCACCACTCACCACTAGAGGGCAAACATGGCTCAATTGTGCTTTTGAGTGTGCTGATTTTTGTGAGAAGAATGCTCAAAATGAATTCTTGCACTTAATGTTGATTTTCTCTTCAGCAGTTTTGTGCCATCATTGAATGGTAATTGTAGTATGTTGTTAGACCATTCAAAATAAGTGCCATAAATGCTATAAAATTTGTTTGGCATTATTTAAAAAGGATATAGGTGACCAGTTCAGGGTGTTTTTGAGGGTATACAGGAACATGAATTCTGAAATGATTGTGCATGTGTCTTAGTCTCTCCGTCGAACTACATCGCTTCAACAATACTTCCTTGACACCAATTACTAATTTCTTCTCAGCCAGGGGTTCTTTGGTGCTATGTTGACACAAATGTGTGAATTTGAAAATAACAAACTGTGAATAGCAAACAGTTCACTGATATAACTTTGTGTCCCTTCTCAAGAGTAATTTGAATCAGACTGTGTTGATTTGTTTGTATTGCAAGCCAAACTTTGAGTAAGCAGCAAGCTCCAGATATGCTCCCACTTGAGTATGATGCACTTCTGATGCACTTTCAGATGTTTATTGAATGAGACACAAATTCAAAGATTTACAAGGATGGTGCTGTAGGCCACAATGCACAACGATGCTCACACACTGACTAACCAAATCCAACTTCTGATATCAATCATGATAGGCTACGCCCTATGAAGGCACACATCGAACACATGAATCCTTTCATAAAAAAATATTGTTTTCTTTACATTCACTTTTGTTACGCTTTTACACAATACACGATGGTGACGTGGTGACGGACTAGTTATCACAACCGCTATTGGGAAAAGTGACTTGCTATACAAGTGAAATGCGATACGATCTTCTTCAAGGAAGAAATTAAACCCAGAAGGTGTGCATGTTTTGTGTAAAGCAAAGGTTTAAATGCCAATGATGTCATCATGTATGATCACACCCAATTTGACATGCAAACGTCTCGTTAATTTAGCGCTGCTAATCAGCGGGCGGATTTAAGAAGAACGTGTAACCTGTGTGCTTTTCATCACTGTAATTAAAAAAGAATAAATGAACACAGTGGACATGAGAATGAAAGAAAGAAAGAACACTCATTAACCAAGTCCAGAATGATCCTCCCGAGCAGCCAATTTAATTGCCTTGCTTTTCTCCCTGGCTTGGGCAATAATTCGGATTTTGGTGCAGGCGGGGGCGGACGGCAGGGGTGCGATGGCTGGTGACTCATGGCGGCGAGTCAATGCTGAGACTATAAAGAAAGCTGCTCCCCTCTCTCGTGGGGTGTGGTGAGCTTTGAAGGGCTTTTCACGTACAACTTTAAAGAGAGCGACTTTTAAATCCGAGGATATACTGTTAAAGCTCACGGGAGGCCAATTGTTTTCAAGGCTTCCATGTATAAGCGCAGTTAACCCAGCCCTTGCCGATGAAGTCCGCAGTGTGCTCATTAGTGAGCCGTCATCATTGGCCGGGGGCAGCTGCGATGCGTTCGCTGCCTGCGTGATGCGTTCACCGACACGTTCCTACTTATTTGTATCACATACATTGTAGCCCTTAACCCACCGTGCTGCTTGCTTGCCGTATTTCCTCAAATACCATCAGCTTTTATCTACTCAACTGTTTATGTTTAAATAAACCGGGCATTTACTTTAGAGGAGGCCAAGTATTTTTTTGCGTGTGGACTTTTTGATGGGCAATTGTTGTAAATCAATGATGGATTGCGGTTAAAAAAAAGAAGGGATCTACTTGAGGCAAGGTGTATATTTGAGGATATTGTTTTCAGTCTTAAACACTGTGCAAAAACTCTTTGTCCACCACAAGCTTTGTAGTTTATTACAAAATAAATACAGAAATAGTGGTCTTAATTAATTCTCGGCTGTGTCATCCCAAGAAATGCCCTATCACAAATACCTACCTCCGCCCCCGTTGCACTCACTTATACTAGTAATTACAGCTTTGCTTAAACAGCACATCTAATGGGGGCACAGGATTATCCAAATACGATGGTGTGTCCACTGTCCTCCAACATGATGTACTCTTGCGTTTTGGACTGAATTTGCAAAAAGAAGAAACTCTGAAATACTTTTTGTTTTTTTTCACCTCTTCTTCATCCAATTTCATTAAAAGGGGATCATCTGTAACAAGCGTGCACGAACATATATTTGATTCTTCTTTTCACAACGTTAACAAGCACAGATGGGACTCATTTCCTTGCCTTCTTCTCATTCACATTAATATAATGAAATAACCCCTGAAAGCATTATTCCATTAGCACGTTAGAAACGCTCAAGTGTGCCCCCAAGTAATACTTCTCTCAGTTACTCATGTCTCATTTTTTATTCTCTACTAGTGAGCTCATCCATATATGATTGCATTGTCACGTATCAACCACGCCTGCCTAGTATTGATCCGCTCGACTGCCGCATGCAGCCGGTCAGAAATTGAGTTCAACCGGCGTAGTGTTGTCTTTTAGTTCATGCAATGCTTGGTCGTGTGTGAATGGACTGCACAAGGGTACCTATACAAATATTATTGAATCAAATATGATACAATAGAGTCGACTGGCATTCTTTTTGGCCTCTACTGTCGCGAAATAGCGTAATCTGGAATATGATGCTAACCAGATTAATTCAAATTTAGTGCTCAATTGCGTGACGGTTGGACTTTGTCTAAGGACGTGTTCTGAAATGGCAGCTTCTTATCAAAACGGCTGACTTCTCGTTCATATTGGGAATGGTTCCTTTAAACTTTTTGTATTTCTTATAATGTTAGACCCAATGTTGACCCAAGTTTCTGTGCGTTAGTGAAACTGATGTTGGTATCTAATTTTATTGTATTTAATGTATTTATTTATTAATTTATTTTACTTTTGAGACCCCTTGAAATAATGATCAATTGTTTGGGCCGAAACCATGAGAAATTATCTATGCAGCCCTTAATCACAAAAGCGTCTCAAAGGGCTTCACAAGCCAATTGATTCTCCAAAGCAATGTGTCCAGGAAAGTGGTCCACCTCAGTCTTGAAACTTTTTTAAAAATACTCACAATGAAAGGAAAACTTTAATGATTTTTTTACCCCAAAATGTCAAATTTAATTACAGGCATGGGGCCTTGAGACAGTTCCCTCCATACTGTCATCATAAACAAGTTCACCATATTGGGTGTGGATTGGTGAAAGTGGTGTCTTGAGGGTCATGTTCCGGAACATATAGATATGCATGGATAATGGACAAAGATTTAGTTGCTCACTGAAACTCATGTCTTTTCAATAGACATTACTGAATGAGTTTTAGGGGAAACCCTATTCAGCACCCCTAAAAAACATTCAATTTTCCCCAAGATCAAGAAGACCTTAGACCACTTTTTAATGATAGCAGGAATCATTCTGCACAGTGCAGCCATACAGTACCGTATAGCGCTGATGCCACCTGAATGTGACCCTGGTCTTAATTTAATATGCCGCTACATTCTTGGTCTTTGTGTCTAATAGACTCCCCATTCTAATCTGTGTGCTGTGTTTCCATTAAGAGCTAATGCGGCGAGGGCCACTCAGCGCGCTCCGAGGTTAAAGACCTTTATCTGAGGCGTGGCTGCTCCTTTGTTGAGCGCATTGCACACGCGGCCAACCTCGGCCTGTGTGTTTAATGCCAATAATGTGAACTGGGAAAAAAAAGGTTACCAGTACCTTTGCTACCTGCAATATGCATTGAAGCAAGCAGCGTGAGTACTAATCAGTTGTGGGCTGCGTTGTTGGTACTTCAGCTTGCAGTGGGGATTTACCCGACTTAATCCACCTTTTAATACACTACTGCCTTGTGATGCAAGTGATCCAACTCGAGATTATTTTGACGTACAAGCAGACGTTTGGCAGATTTTTTTGGTTTGACCTGAGAGCAAACGTTTTGATAGGAGAGTGCTTCATGTTGTGCTCAAATCATGTCAAAACGGACAGAAGTGGCACATAGTGTACAATACTTTTAAAAAAGAGGGATAAAGCTGTTTAAAATGCCACTCCCAGTTTAAGTTTACTGTCAAAGTAAGCATGAAACAAAGAGAATTATACCTGTATTTTAAACAAAGCCTTGCCTTAGGAAAGTCCTCTTGGCTTAATGTTAACAAACAAAGAAAAATGCCATTGTAGCACCAATAGTTGTCGGGTCATAACGCTTTAAGACAGGGAAATTCAGTTACGAATCAAATGGACAAAATGTTCAAATCCAAAAATGTATTAAGTGCAGACAGACATATCCCCCGAGTCTCTTGCCACTACTACTGTTTTTAGCACTGTCAGCAATGTGTGTAGGCTATGCAAGTGTTGCATTCACAGTATCAAACAATGTAGGAATTTTTGAAATTTAGTGAACCTAAATATTCTGCATCGCTTGAATGCACTTCAATTCAGGCAGGCTGGACCTCAGGCTGGGCCATTCGAGGGTTGGTTCTGGGCCGCATGTGGCCCGTGGGCTGCTAATGGAATAGCTGTGCTGTAAGCAATGGAAAGCTGAACATTAATGGTGCAGCAGAACATGTAAACAGATAATAAAACAATGCTGACAGGCATGCTATCTTTATCACCTGCAATTAGTATTATTACAGCCGTTTGCTTAGTCACAGTAGTCTTGAAAATGAATGCTAAAGGCTTTTGAAATTACTTAAATTAAACATGTATAATTGCACATAATTAAAATATCTTAAACTAAAACGGTCATTCGCTTATATAGCCATTTTCCACCTGTTAAGGCCCTTAAAGCGCTTCGGTTCTTCCTCATTTACTTACTGATGACGCAGCATCAGGAGAAACTGGAATTTCACTATCTTGGTTAAACATACTTCGACAGTGGCTCTGGATCAAACCCCTGAACCTGGGTTGGGAGTCGACCACTCTTCCACTGATCCAAGCCGCCCTTTACATATATCCTAACACATATTTTATTCATTTTGAGGAGGAGAAAATTACACCGATTTAAAATATATTTTAATCATGTTCAAGTGGTGTACATGATCATATTAAGTACATTTTCATTGTACTGCCCCCTGGTGGCTAGGCTGCGCACACCCGAAAGCGTCATATTAAACACAGACTCAAAAATTGTTCCTTGTTAATACACATGCATCTGCTTTTTGACCGGCCAACTTCATTTTACTGCCAATCACAATTTTTGTGTAGCCTATCTATATTCATGGACGGGGTAAGGGATTTATAGCCCCGCACAGGTGGATGCCCCCCACCCGTCACCCTTTTCACGCCACTGGGTACAGTCGAGGAAAGTCGCTAAGAAGTGAAGAGTTTGCACTCAAGCAGCATAAAACATTTCCTGCATGAGTCCTAAAAGCAATTCCACATCATCTACATTTGAGGTAGGCAGATGGAGTTCAGTCGTTACTGCATTGCAACATGTAGAGGATGCGTCCATCGCGCGTTTCATGAGCGACGGTTCTCCTGCATTGCACAAGACATTCTTGGCGCACACGCACAATTTGGCCCTGGATGAGCCTTGCTCGCTGCCACGGCACGTTCGCCTTCAGAGGCCTCGACACTTTTCTGGCGGGCTCGCAAGACGGATGGCGTCGACGATTGTATAAAAAAAAAGAAAAGAGAAAAAGACGACAACGAAGAAGAAGGCTGCAAATTTGGGGAGCTGGATGTGTTGCGCAGCCGCCGCATATCGCCGCATAAAGAAGACAAGGAGCTTCTTATTCGTAGTCTTCCTGTTCTTGTTCAGGGCCGCAATCAAATACATCTCAATTAGACCTCCCTCGGCCCCTCCTGCCCTCTTCCCAATAATTCCCACTTTAATTTGATGGGCTCAAGACATGCAGGCGCCTTTTATGAGAAGCTCCGCTAGATGTCAGCTCCCCTGTGGACGATCCTCCACTCGGCTGGGGTTCTTTCCCGTGCCTTAACTACTCAATGCCATGACTAGCATGTTTTCATAGGGAGTAAAAATAGAGATTTTTACCATTACATTATTCATTTTTCATCATGTGTGTTAATGTTACGTAGTATTTATTTTTCCAAAAATTATCAAATGGTATTTGCACTTCTTTAGTATTTGTTATTCAAGGACTGCATAGTTTATTATTTTGACGTAAATACCATGTACTGTTGTTTTTACATATTTTTCTAATACTATACCTTTTCAAAATCAGTTCAACACAATCTTAAATCCATCCATCTTCTTCCGCTTACAATCTTAAATTATTTTTTAAATTAATTGTTATCTATGTTATTAATACTCAGTGATTTTAATTATTTGTTTCATTTTCTATCGATTTAAAGTCTTCATTCTTCTCATTCTACATTTTGCAAATCTTTGCACTCTTAGATTTATTAATAGAATTTATATTATCGTTTTAGTCATCTTGCAAATGCATTTAGTTTTTTTCAATTTTGTTTATGTTGCAGAATTGAAACATACTCTGTTTAGACGTCTTCCAAATGATTTTATATATTTTTAATGCACACTTTTACGAGTGGTTATTTTAATTTTTATATGTTTTTATTTGCATATTATCTGCATGTATTTTGGGGAAACTCCTTATTCTCGTTTTCATTTTTTTAATGTGTGAACGTGTTTGTTTTTTTCAAATGTTTCTATTTACTGTTATGAATCGACGTGTATCTAGTTTGTAATTGTACCATCTTTAAAATGAATTTTAGAAAATCAACGTGACAAGGATATATATTCTTCCCATTTGAGCCTAATCATTCTTTTTGTTCCTGTACTGTACTAAGAATGATGTATGTGATAATGAATTTCAATAAGAACATTTCAGGAGGCCCTATGAATTAAAAAATAACAACGTGTATTGTTCAACTACGTATGTATGTATTTCGTTCGGGCCGGCGTACTTGCCCGCATTTCGTGTTAAAGCAGGTCTCACGCGCCATCTATCGTCAACTGAGTTTACTACACCAACACGTCTTCTCTATATCAGCATGCCAGGTTCCTCATTCCCAAAAGACTTTAAATAATCCATAGGTGTTTTCCCCCAAAATAAGCAAATATAATAACACATAATGAATATAATCTGGACAGCGATTATGTGTTTGTATTTAACAATAATTATAAGTGAAAATTGGAATTGTTTGATTAAAAAGTTTGTAGACTGAGAATAATACTAATAAGAAGAAGAATGCTACTAATAATAGTTGTAAATTTTGTTGTCGCTTTTTGGCATGTTTCATCTGGGGTCGTAAAGTTCCTATATTGATAATATTAATAATTAGAGCTGTTCTTTGAGAGGCCATTCAGTAGAAGCACATTGGTCAATTGGAAATGAGAGCCCTTGGATTGATAATGATAATAATTAAAAATGACCAGTTGATGATACTCATCATGAATAAAATTTAAAGACCTTTGGCTGACAGTCATAATAATTAAAGTTGACATTTGAGTAGCCCTTAAGTACACTGAGTATGTGGGCATGACAGTTCTCATAGATTGGCGTTGTTGCATTGAAAATCACAGCCATTAAAGTTGTGTGACTGGAAAATCATAATATTTAAAGGTTACATTAAAATCACAAGTCTGACTGTAAACTAAAAGGCCGGTATTAATGAACAACAAGGTGGTCCTCAGGTGGGCGTTCTCCCCCTCCAACACTGGTGTTGAATGACTTAAGCAGTAGGCCTCGAAGCTTTGCTAGTGATCATCTCATTTATCTGGGATTATTGCACTGAATTTACTGTTTGGTCTCCTTCCAGGCCCAAAATGTCAAGTCCAAAGTGGCGTGTGTGCACTAGCTTTGCGCCGTAAGACCTCGGCAGATCCGCCGCAAAGCCGCTCGCAGTTGATCTTTGGGATGGAGCGTGAAATAAATAAATCCTCTTTAGTAGATCAATATTCATCCTGTTTAATGCGCCGGGCCAAAACCGCCGGATTGGGGCGGACCGGAGCGACGGGGGCCGACGTACAGATAATCGTTGAAGAAGAAGCATCAATGGCGTCGGATGGACATGCTAATGCTGTTAGCATGTGTTAGCCAAAGAGGGCCGGTGTCTCATCGCTATGCCCACTCCATCTGCTCTGTTTCTGTGCATAGTGACCAAGTGTATATAAAAACCATCATATTTTTTGAACAATAAATAACAATTTAGCAATACCACCCCCAAGGGATTGACATTGTACTCACTAACCCGGTTTCACTGAGAGCTTCTTCTTGGCTGCAGATTAACCAAAAGCTACAAGTTTGACATACACTGAGGCTGCGTGAAGTCTAACTACATGTCAACAGGTTATTCATACTAATAATTCTACAATCCGCATTTCTTTTTTTCCATAAATTGATTATGAGTCACTCACTGGTTTAGACCTATAACATGTCACAAAATGGGCAAACAGGCGGTCGCCGTATATAAATATTTTTATCAGAGTCAACATTTATATTTTGAGATTAAAAAAAAAACAATTCTTTAAAGGTTATACTAAAGAGATATCAGTCATTTTTTAAGTTTTTTTTTTTTCTTTCAGATTACAAACAAAGGCAACTTGAAACCAAAGATGTGAGGCTGGTGCAAAGTAAAGGAGGGATGGTGGGGAGGACACTTCACAAAAGGGGTGAACTCACTCTGAGGATTTTAGGGGCTCAAGCAGCTGAAGAGGCTGTGAGAGAGTAAAAGGAAGATGGGGGGAAAAGATATTTGGCGTTTCTGACTTCTCCTGAGCAAACAATCCCTGCAGGGGGACTTTGAGAGCCATTTAAATAAACAAAACCAAGAAAAAAGAGAGAGGGGACCATTGTGGATGAGAAGCATGGCCTCGGGGTTGGAAGGCAACTCAATCCAAGAAATCTCATCTTTCAAACAGCACATTACTACTATAATTAATATTTTTCCTGTGAGCTCTCAAAATGCCTCCAGACCCTATCATGAGCATCTTGCATATATTCTGCGTAGTTCTCTTAAACGGCCACTAGAGGGTGACAATTAGCCTATAAATACTTACTTTTTAACTTTAACCTTTTTAAAATTGTGATTTCCTGTACACTCCTCATCACCATTTTCTTCAGGTGTGTGAAGCAGTCACGTGAATTCCTTGAAAAAATAGAGTTCATGAGTTGAATAATTAGTGCTGGGGGCCTAATTCCAGCCAAAGGATGTGAGCCTAAACACAAACAAAGAGACAAGCAAATAGATTCTAATGGATTCAGAGACCCCTGGAATAAGGATGTAATTATTAGTAACACAGAGAAATAAGAGAGAAATGCTCTCAGTTCAATTGCTTTGGTTGCAATAATTGTCAGTCAGGTTTTGTTTGTGAAGGAATGTGTTAAGTAGTTGATTCTCCATTAAAAAAAAAACATAAAAAAATAATTATCAGGTTTTTAAAAAGTGCACAGGTCAGTTGCGATGTGTCTGCCAGACCACTAGAGACTGAACTGTGTCCATGTAGACCACAGAAATGTAAATTACACACGCACACACAAACACACAAATAAGTGATGCAGTGCAATGGAAACACTCAAGTTGACATTCTGGGCATTTATAGGTATCAAATCACAAGGAGTGTGTTATTTTAAAAAAAGTATTATTGTCATGATGTGCATATTCGTATATTAGCTATTCATTTAATTCATTGTTATTTGTGTACTTGTATTTTTAGTCATTCAGTTGATTGTTTTTAGATTGAATGTATGTAATCCTTTTGATGATTATTATTAAGGTTAAGGTTAGCAAAGACGTTGTGTAGTAGCTTTTCCTACATGTCCTGTATGAGAAGCGATAGTTAAATTCATAATAATTCATTTTTCTTCATTTTCTTAAAAAATCTCTGGTTATTTTACTTTTTTAATGTTTAGGTTTTCATATGGGATGTGTGTGTGTGTGGGGGGGGGGGGCAGAGAGTGAGAGAGACACATCTCATTTGGTAATTTCTCCACTGTCCTCTCTAAACATGCATCCATCCATTATCCAAACCGCTGATCCTCACGAGGGTCGCGGGTGTGCTGGAGCCTATCCCAGCGGTCTTTGGGCATTAGGAGGGAACATCCTGAACGAGGTGCCAGCCAATCGCAGGGGACATATAGACAAACAACCACTCACAATCACACCTAAGGAGTGCTCAATTCACCTACCATAAAAAAAAAAAAAAAAAGCTGTTTGTACAAAGAAATGTGTTGTTTTGAGCAAACAAAAAAAAAGACCTAACTTCCTGAGTTGTACCAATCTCTCTCAATGTTTTTCCAATGGCAATAGTATGATGTGACCCTTACAAAACAACATACTAGCAACATACTAGCAACATACTTGCTCTTCTTAAAAAATGGTCACAATTCATGCTACACTCTTGCGTGTCATTTTCTGCAGCAATATGCAGTTCATCTGTATTTTAACAACGTTCACTCTGCCTCAGAGAACGATAAACAGACACTAAGTGAGTACATGTCGTATTTCAGTCAACATTTCTGCTGTTTTGCCAAAAGAAACTGCACTTTTAACAAAACAGCTAAAGTGGGTCAGCAGCTGCAACACTAAATGCTATCCAACTACTACAAAAAGTTACAGTTGCACGACTATAAGGTTTCACAAGCAGTTTTTTCTTTGCTACTTCATCTAATTATGAATCTAAACAGTCTATTCCAAGCCATTGATCAAGTATAGTAATCATAGTTACATATTTGTATTGGAATTGTACAGAAATCCACATACACATAGATACACGCATAAAACAACCACTCACACTAAAACACACCACACACAAAAATAAGCACACACATGCACTGCCAGTTTTTCACGTAACATAGGTGTACACACAAAAAACACCCATGCACTGATAAAAAAAAATAATGCATTTGTATTTAGAAGCTGTATTTCATCTATTGGAGTGTTCATAGTTCTTTTCTGTACTGTATCGCTACTGAGCAACTGTTGTTTTTTTCCACAGATTGCACAATTGACAGAATTAAGACTTAATTTCTCTGATCCGGCAGCTTCCCGAGATGGAGTGCTGTCGTTCCTCGCGAGGCCCTCGGTCCCCGCCACAGAGCTAGCATAAGCCTCGCTAAGTCGTGTTTAGCTCCACTGCTCACGCTTTGAGAAAGCATGTTAATCTGGCCTTTCTCACTTCGGGACTAAGGTGTCGACGTTCTTTCGTCCGCCGTTAACCCGCAGACGAGGCGGCGGCCATTTGGAAGGTTTGGGTGGTTGCTGTTCCTCTTGCCACTGGCTTTGAGGAGATCATCTGTAACACAAACACAAAAACCACACACACTTTCACAAAAACACAGACATACACACAAAAAGCAAACCACAGTTTCAGAAACACAGACAAAAATCATAGAAATACAAAAAACACACAGAGCACACAAAACAAAAACATGTACACAAACACACACTAAAAACACACACTTAATACACACCACACATGCACAAACATATCCAAAAAGAAACACAATAGAAAGCACACCTTCTGTGCTGCGTGTCACTGCGAGTTTTCCGCTTAACATCCGTGCCCAGGTATTTCCGTCAACGGGGTCTTTTCCCTCATAGCAATCGGAGTGTGACATGAGATGAAAATGAAGCAAAACCTGTTAGATGTAGCATAACACCAAATCCGCCATGACAAAAGATATTTATATTTTGTAAAAGACAACAGCTCCTTCCACGGGTTGCTTTTATTTTGGAACCACAGGCTTGAGGAAAAGTAAATTCCAGGACAAAAAAACTCCAAGGGAAACTGAGGTAAAGGGGAAGTAGAAAACAATCAATACAATTAAAGTTAAAAAAGCTATGTCAGTGTTTTTATTTGGCTAATTATGTGTGGGGTCGCTCATGAAGTAGGTACTTCAGTGAATAAATCCACCAATATGTCAGATTCTGAGGTAGGACACCAGCTTTGTGAAAGGGGATTGCAGAACACTGGGACCGATCTGTTTGGAGCTGAAAGCAGTTATTGTTGACGTCATGATCAGAAAGGCAGCTCCGGTATTACAAAACTCTGACTGAGACATGTCAAAAAAAATAAGAAAAGAAGAATGACCTGGAGACCAGTCCTGCTCAGCGTCACACAGTGCAGACAGGCGCTGATAAGCTCCGCCTTCCACACAACCTACGCCTACACAAGCGGGACGTTTCCCGACGACAGCTTTTCACCGACAACCTGATAAGCACGCAAAACACACACTGGGCCCTGTGTGCACAAACGTGAAGCGCTATTGGGTTCTGCATCAATACAACATCAGCAAGTCATTCTCTGAATTGTTGAAAAAAAATAAATGAAGGTCCAGTTGAAGTCCAAACTATAAACTGATATGCAGTAATGTAATTCCAGATGTCACATCCACTTGCCTCTACTTACATAGGCGACTAATCCACACAAAGTGTCCTACATTACTTGTAGTGGCCCGCTCCAAAAATGTTCTTATCAGGGAGGTTGTGTGGAATACAGTCTGAGGACATCCTGCCTTATCTGAGCACTTGTCAAGACACTCCAGTGTGCCGTGCTAGGGGACGACTCCTCACCTCTAGTAGACTGGACATTGTCAGGTGAGGGTGGGTGATGTAGCAGTCAGGAATGTTGTTGCGATGGTCTTATCAGTCGTTAAAGCGGCTCTGGACCCCACAGACGAAGACTCAGATGCTCCGTCTTGGTGCTACCCCCACAACCCCGAGAGCCCCCAGTTTGGCAGATTTAAAGCTATAGTGCAATGCATTAAGTGACTCTTGAGTGTCACTCAGGGCTGATTTATTTGCCCTCTCAACCTCTTCACCGCCTCCCTTGGACAACATTTTGATGCTCAACATAAGGTTTACGTGCTTGGCTCGTAATAGTAATGCCAAGTGACGAAATCAAATGGGACACAGAGTAAAAAAAAGTTCGAGAGCAGTGTAAGGTCATGGTGGGCAAATACTTGACTGCAGCTTCTGGTCATTCAGCATTTGGGATCAAAATATGGATTGTGATGTCATCATATAAGTAATGGGAAAAAAGGGATTTTTTATTTTTACAGATTGTGAAGCAGTGACATCATCTTGGCACCAGTGCATTTTTAGTAATTAAATAATTTGTGAAGCAATTATTTTTAATGGTGATAAGAATTTACGTTTAAAATGATATCAAAGTGTTTTGGAATTAAAGGAGCGTGTTGAAACTATCCACAGGGGTATTTAAAATTTAATTCCTGCAGATTTCCGCTGCTTGTAGGTGTTAACCGTATTATTATTTCAAATGACGTAAACCTTTTTGGGATACCCTGTACCAGCCACAACAAGTTGATGACAAAGTGAGTTACTACGTATTTGATCGGTGAAACTTGCAGAAAAAATCATTGGCTGAAAAAGGGAGGACGCTGCAGGAAACTTGATTAAAGTTGTGGAGAATTTGAAAGAGATGAATCGAATTGGCGATCCCCACATCGCAAAATCCTGTAGGGATGGAATGGGATGAGAGACAAACAAAGTTAACCAAGGCGAGTAATTGCGAGTTGATCAATTGTACCGAGACTTGAGACATTTTTTTTTGAGCCAGACTCAAAAATTGTTTTCTCACAAACAAGCGCCGCCGGATTTTCTCTCAGCTGTGATGTTGCCACTACTTTCCCTCCTCTGGGTCATCTCTCATCCCATAATCCTTCATTCTCCCTCCCTCTTCCTGTGAGCAAAGGATGAAATTAGTCGCTAAGTCTGCAACTTGTTGCCCGGCGCAGATTAGCAGTTGGAGTTGTTGACCCCTCAGACAGGTGGTCTTTGGGAGGTCGAGGAAGCTCCCCTTTTGCCCATCTAAGGACTGGCGCTGTGTTGTTGTCGGGTTACCATGGCCATGGCGGTGAGCGTTCGACAAACCCCTGAGTAAATCCTGCAGATCGCACTGAGCAGATTGACGTGTAGACTCAATCTGGCCTCTTCCTTAAAGTCGTCACCGTCGGAATTCAAATAGAAAGTGTGCTTATTGCTCTGTCTCCTCCACAAATATATATTTTCTTTTATTTCGTCTTATTTTCTCAGAGTTGTTGAAAGTAATCATGACTGTGCGCGAACAACTGGCTGACTGGCTTAGCAAGGAAAGTTTTTAATTGAAGTCCTGCTGAGCTAAAGAGGCGATGACAAAGTGATACATGCCACAGTGGGAATAAGGTGTGAGGTGCAGCAAAGCAAAAAAGTTTGTGACAATTCCCCAAAGCCCATATCCCACTGAGCAGCGAACAATTGCAAATGTTTTCGAATGTTGTGTTCTTGTCAGATTTCATCAGGGTTCATTCGAGGATGCAAATGCTCGTAAAATATCCACCAATTTTAGTGATTTTTCTTGCCGCAAGGAAGCATGCTCAAAATACCCTATATGTATGCGTGCTTGTCATTTTCCAACAACAAAACTGCAAAGAAGTACATCACTTAATGTAATTCTAACTTTAATTGCACTCCTTTGCGGATTATTCGAAAAATTCTCCTTGGACCCAAACCTCTGCTCTAGAATATTAGTTTATTTGTTTGTGCTGGAAGGACTATTAGTGCATGCATTTACACTGCCGCTCAATATTTGTTATGGCAGAGCTTTAGGAGGGATGCCTTAATGAGCAGCTCACTAAGTGCTGGTCTGTCACATGACACATCCATAAACCAACACAGGAATCAGAAGAACTTTTTTCTTAAACAAAGAACCACCTAACTGACCTCAGGAGACAGTACATGTAAACATGTGCACTGACGCGCATGTTACGCACACGTCCTAATGGCTGCCGCACGGAGATTAATGGTGGCTAAGAATGCACGTCCAAAAAAAAACTTGATTAGCGTCAGGGTGAAGGAATACTTCAGTGAGGACGTGTGCATTTAAACATTTGACGTAAAAATGTTTGGGGAAAAATCTTATTTTGACCATGATAATGTAGATTTAAGATTAAGCAAATAGTGGGCCCTCACACCATAACAATTGCCTAAATGATCAGCCAACACTTTGCCCACATTATATGATGTAGATATAAAATCTTTCTATCTGTCTGTGATATCTTCTTCTGATTGAAGTCCCTCATATGTAGTTCGTCAAAGTACAATTACCTAAGTTTGCGTAATTTTCTATGCTGACCTCAAAGGCTGTCAATAAATACTCTTTACTATCATCCAAGTTTGCGTGATCTCAGTTTCCCAATAAGGCGACCAACAATAACAATGGAAAAGCAAGCCTTGGATGATGAACAGATGATGAATTTAACCAAAGTGTTGGACCCTACATTTGCAACCGGATCCTTTTATGTTCTGCTATATGAAAAGCAACTAAAGTGTACTAATGCTAGCGCTTATTCATCATTGGGTGTGAAACTGGTCACCCAGGCCACCACAGGCCTGAGCGATGAGCTGTGCAAAAGTGAGGCGAGCATCAGCCGTGACTGAGTGGGTGCCGCGAGGCCGACTGCAAAGCGGCGAAGGTTAACAAAATCACGGCATACGGAATTTACGAGCGGACGAGGGCTCTCGTCATTTCACACAATGTCAAAGGCGTCACACTCTGTAAACTGTAAAGACAGCTGCACCAGCTGAGCACCACCGCCACTGTCCATCAACGACACAATACACACTTAGGGTTAGACAGAACACATCTTTCGATTAGTACTGGGTACGTACCTTATCAGGTGAAGGGGGTGTAAATTGCTAGCTTCATATTTGCAGAAGCTCCATGAATGACTAACATTGATAAAAAAAAAAAAACAGAAGCAGGGAACATGTAAAACATTTTTAAATTTTGTACATTGTTCCTTTACTACATGTGTGAACAAGACTCTAACCTTAAAACCAAGACATACGCTGTACTGTGGTGTCTGACTTGCCATTACAGGATAGAAAACCTTTGAAAACCACCCTTACTTTCCTACCCTTTCTTGTTACTTTGTCATCACATCCCAATATTCGGCACATTTGACCTAGTATATGTATTTAACTTGCAAGTTGTGATGATGAATATATTCAATGCTACACTGCATTTCCGTCTTGCCAGCTGCTGTGATTCATTGGGCGAAGCGGGGGAGACGTTTAGCCTGATGGCTCCACCCTGAGCTTAACACCATCCATCTCCATCATTTCCCCCCTTTACTGTTGTCAATCAACCCCTACACATGCTGAATGCCGCCCTCCTTGGGATGCTAGGACCATATGTAGTCATGCTAACATACTGTAGATCCATGGCCAACCCCAAGTCGAGGTCAAGTGATTTATGCACTGGGAGGTGGGGGGTTGCACACGCGTCCCGCCATGAAAACCTGTTACTGTACTCGCATGACTCGTAATGGGCATTCTTGTTTAAAGACTGCAGCAATGGAGGTCAAAGTGCAGCCGGAGGTCAGGTGTTGAGGAGGTGCAGAGTGCAGGGGAAGGGGGGGTCCTCTCAAAGTCGTCCCCCTGTTATGTTGTAGCCTCATGCCTCAGTCCTTACCTTGCAAAAGAATGAAGGCAAGAAGTAGTGTATTAATCATCAAAAGTGTCGGTTTATTTCCTTGTTTGTTTGCTAGGCAGAAAGATTCTGTAAAAACCAACAACTGATCTCCATAAAATATGTCTAACACTAACCATAATCCTTCTTCCCTAACGCTTATTTTTTTTTTGAAAACCTTTAAGGGCTAGGGAGGGAGGACTGGGGTAAGACTAAGAGATGGGTTAAAATTTCTTGAGAAGATGCGTTACGTCAAGTGTTAGGACTAGGGGAGAAGAATGTTGTTTAAACAATTCAGCAAAAACAAAAATAAAAAAATGTAATGACACAAGATATGACATGATTTTATAACTTCATATACTCCACAAAGGAAATCATGTCAAACAAAAAGATGTGCATTCATTGGAACTGTCTGTAAAACTCTGTAAAAAAGACGAGAGTGTTGCCTATCCCATAATGAGGCAAGGGCACAAAAACATTTCACACATTTGTTACTGCTTCAGGGAACTTTTTCCCAGGCATTCACACGTTAACTGGACATGATTTTTGGAATACACACACTTGAACAAGGAAATCATAGCCAAAAACCAAGCCGTGTGGTCATCAGAACTGTCCGTTCAACTCGAGACCGTGGCTTGGCGCGGTTAATGATGAAATGTAAAACTAGCAATCTGTACTTGAGTGTAATCTCTGGCTGAGCGACGAAGTGGATGAGTGTCACGAAGGCTCACCGCTAACATGACTCTAGAGCCTCTGGTAATACTTTTGCATTAAAAAAGACACACAAAGGGCTGGGGGGTGTTGTAGGGCGGAGCCTTCCAAACCGCAGAAGAGCCACGCTCAAGGGATCGACGCAAAGGGCCAACGACAGCGGGGTCGAGCCAAATGTCAACCTTAAAACGGGAGTCTGTGCACGGATTTTCCCGAAATAACCAGTGGGTTCCATCATGCCGGCAAGTGAGGCCATCTCAACTGACAGAGGCCTGTCTTCGCCATGGGCCTCGCTGCCCCCCGTTGTATATCATCCTTGAGTCTGACACAGCGGACTTCTGTGGAGAGAGTTGGATTAGGTATCAAGCATTTATTTTGTTAAGGGATCAAGCGCCTCCCTGCTCTCACCCTAAATAGAACCCAACTCTGTCTGAGGTTTGGGATGACTGGTGCAGGTGCTGGTTTGGTTTGCGTCCCGGAATGCCCGCGGGATTACGTGGCAAATTTGTGTTTTGAAGCAGCTGCTAGTGGGGAGTCACCCAGGGGGCTAAAAGTGGATTCCCCCTCAGCCAGCCATTGTGCTTTGTGTTCACTTTCATTGTTCTGTTTGTCGGGGAGAAGGTTTTCTGCCATCGCGTTTATTTTACAGTGTTGATGCTTGAGGTCACCAACTGGGAACAAATGACAATTTGAAGTCCAGTGAGATCACCGGGCTAATCTGGGCCTGCCGAAGATCCTTCTGTAAATCGGCTATGCAGCCAACACTCGGGGGGCCATTGAAGATTTTGATTTATGAGGTGGGACAGGGCGGTTGCCACTATGGACGACCTGCTAATACCCACCGGAATACTTGGGACAGCAGCTCGCTCAAAATGTCACCAAAGTGCACAACCTTTCATGTCCCTTCTCAGAACTGTAAGCCCATCGGACTGCCACCTCTTATTAATCCTGTCAGGCGTTCCCCCAACCTTTGTGTAAATCAAACCATGCTGCCATTCCTGCAGTGGAACCCCAATAAAAGCAGAAGGTCAGAGGCTTCAGCGGACCTCGCATGGAAACTGTGACAAAAGCCTCGCTGACAGAATGGACACAACCCAAAGCCTCGCTGACTTTTTTTTTTTAATGATTAATGAATATCGGGTGGCCCCGAAGAGCAAACATGGAGAGAATCCCAGTGCTCTGATCCCGCCTCTGAGAGTGACTTAGTGGGAGAATGAAGTGCATCCAGAGTGCTTGATCCTGGGTAAGATGAAGCCAGCCTTTATTACAAGAGCGTAAAAAGCTCACTGGCTCATTGGCATTAAGTTAATATTATAAAGATTAGAGTGGCATTGTTAGAAGCACAAGGCATTGGTTTCTCTACAGGGATCCATTACTGATACGACCCAAGCACTCTCGGAATTGCTGTGTTGAAAATTATTCTAATATTCGAAAAGACGTCAATTTTTGTGTCTGTATATTAGGGGTCTCCGACCACCCTCCCTTAAAAGTCAAAAGTAGCGCTACTTTTGACCCTCGAAATTTGCACAAAATGGCAGCTTCAACCTAAGATCGTCGTCTTCAGTAGGCGTCAAGTCGTGAATTCTGCCCAAAAATGCTGCTTCCAACCAAAATGATAATGCCTTATTAAAATCACTGTTTATTTGTATTTTATATTGTATGAAGCAGGGAACATTGTCCAAATGTTTCCAAATTACGAAGCAGTGTAGAAAAATGATACATTACCATGCACTTAATCACCTGGAAGTACCATTATGCACCCGATGGTTATGTACACCTACACACCTTAATATAAATAGTATTCAAAAATGAAACTAATCTCTAGGTATACTCACATGCTGGGGAAGGTTAAAATAAAAGTGAAGAGCTTGTATTTTTGCTTGATATTCTCCACTTGTCTGAAGTGCATTGAAATTCCGCTCACCTCCTGACATGTGACGCTATAGTGGAGGAGGAAGAAAGACAGAGCACAACTAAAGAAATGGCCCTAAATCAGTGAAAATGAAAGGAATTTGGAAGTCACGCCAAAAAATCCCACTTGATGAGCCTTAGTGTTTTAGGAAAGGTGCACGTGTCCATTGTTGTTGTGCGGTATAGTGAGGTGCCTCAGTATTTTTTATTTTGCAAAGAAAGTCAAGTGATTTGTAAGAAAACCATGCTAACTCTTTTAATAGTGGCACAACACCAAACAGAAATGTTACGAAAACTACAAATTCTGAATCAATGATCTATACTTAACTCCTCCCTGCCATAGAAAACATCCGAATCTCTTAGTAGCGCTTTATTTATCATTTTAACATTCGTTCATTAATAGCAATTAAGACTTTCCTATTAGCCAGGGCTTTGTCATCATCAGGTAGTATCTTAGGGCTTTTCAGAAAGCAAGCAAAAACACAAACAGGTAAGTCTTTCATATAATAGCTGAAACATGAATGAAGGAATAGTGACCTTGGCTTAGGGTTAGGGCCAAGCAGGCAGACCCATGTAGCACTCTGTCAAAGAGTCCAATGTTCCAACCCAGCTTGTCTTCACATTACCATTGGTTCTGCATTGCAGGCTTGGGATTTGAGCCTTCTTCCACCGTGCAATAAGTCATCCAGCTCTTCTTCCAGCTTGTCTAACATGTGTCTGATGACACAGATGTCACGCACAAATATAGATGCCAGACCCATGCTCCTGCATAACGTGGCTTTTGCCAACTTTGAGGAGTGTGGGAAATCTCTGGACAAACATGTACGTCACTTTAGCGCTTCGGAAGAAAAAAGATGGCTGAGCTGCGGGGAGAATGGTGATGTGATATGGAGCTGATAAGACTCTTCAGTGGGCTCACAAGAAGAGCTTTTCTCAGGGATTGCCCTGAGAAGCCCTTGTAGTGGTGTACCACTTGTAAACAGCTTTCATAATGAGTGATTTAAAAAAATAATAATTTGGTCATTGGGATCATTTGGGCAGATTTCTTCATAGACATTTGTCAAAGTATGGGTCCCAGAATTTGGCTGAAATTCCTGTGACATACAAAAATAGCAAACTTTTTGTTCAATTTGGGGCATGTGTCCTTGAGATTTTTCGTGGATGAGACCCTGGTACTAAACCGGCCCTTTTTCCCCTCCCCAACTACTCTTATTGTGGTAAGAATTTTCAATGTTAGAAAACAAGTAGCTCACACACGATTCTCTCGTACTGAGCCCACCGTTGGTGCTTCAAGTGATTGACAGTCATGGTAGTGAAAGTGAAGTAGTCGAAAGTGTGGTTACATTTTTCAAAGGTTCACAACAGGTGTGAAACCAGTTTCACCAATCAACATGGAATTGAGTGGACATGTCTGTCATAACATTGTTCATTTTGAGGATTTGCAAAAAAAAAAAGGGGCCGGTTCAATTTTAATGGTTTATTTGTGTGACCAGGAAGCCAATTTGGTTTGAAGCAGCCATTTCAAGCAAAATTCCAGCACTCATACTGATTAAAGTTTGTTAATTTTGAGGATTTGCAAAAAAAAAAAAGGGGCCAGTTCAACTTTAATGATTCATTTGTGTGTCATTTCTGAGGTGTATATGGAGCCGTCATTGACACACACACACACACACACACACACACACACACACACACACACACACACACACGTTCTGTGCAGTAGCCACTCAAATCTCTAGTTCTTAGGCCACTGTGTATGATAGTGACTGGGCCAGCTTGCAGCTTGATTAGCGCAGTTAGCCCTTCTAAGGCTCTGGCTGTTTACAGTGGATTATAGCGAGGGAGGCAGGGGTTAACTCGCCCCCTCTCCCTCCTCACCCCCCACCCACCCACCCATTTGGGCTCCTGCAGCAGGGTTCGGGCTGACAGGTATGGTGGGATTTGGCAAGGAGGTTTTTTTTTTTTTTTGCATGAGAGCCAACAAGGAAGGCTGAACATGGCGGATTAGTGCGGGATTAAATTGTCAGAGTCTGTCTTGACGGACAAACTGCAGAGGAATAAATTGCAATCTGTTTGAGGAAGAGAGAAAAAGCCTCACACCACACAAACAGGGCATCCAGTCCTGTCGTCTTGTCTTGTCACAGCCTGTCCAAGATGACAGCCCGGGCAGAAAATCATTAAAAAGTTATAAACAACAAAAAAAGTGCCAGGCCACGGAGCGTCTGCTTGTCTAACCTCTCGCGTCAGGAGCTGCTTCTTGTTAAAGTCTCTGACTGGATGTGACAAAAGAGATAAGAGAGGTGGGAACCAAATGCTCTGTATACCTGTCAGTAGGGTTGGGTGATAAATCAACTTTCAGTTTATTTGTCGCGACAAATTTATTTATGCATTGGTGGTTTCCATTGTTCAAAGCACATTGTTCCAGGCAATCATGGAGTCAGTCATGCAGAACATTGCCAAAAACATGTTGCCCATTATATGTTGCAAAAATTTCCAAGATGCAAATACTTGGCTGAGATCACGTCACCATAGCAGAGTTTGGGTTCCTTTTGTAATTGTTTAATTACTATGAGTAAGCAGTCATTCTCCAATGAAACATTTTCCAGAGAAAAAAAAATATTTACAATGCTTTGATTTCTGAGCAACTTATTTCTACGATATGTGCTTGGTATCAGGAGAAATAAAGTAAATCCCCACAATGAAAAACAGCACATATTGATTGGAAGGTCATTCTGATTTGCATTGTGGATACAGCATTTGATCTAATTACAATGTGAAAGTGTACCTAATAATGTGTAATGAGTGTCTGTGCACACCTTAGGGTACAGTCACATTCATTCAGTGCACTAAGCTCTTAAATGTTACAGAGAAATATTTATTTCATCCTACTTTTTATTGGGGACATTTTTAAACACAGTAATGTGATACTATGACTTGAAATACACTTAAATATTAGACGTATTGTAAATATTTCATTATATATTGGTACTGTACACATTTTGTATTATAATGTGCACTAGATGACAAGAAAATAGAAATTACAAAAAGTCAAAATAATAAAATATTATTATTCATGGTTTTATGGCTCCAAATAAAAGTCGGTTGTACTGTTCTACGTTATGTTGTGATGTTCTGCAATGCGCTTTGTTAGAGCTGCAGTTGTTGTGACAGCATTAAATAAATAAACATATACTATATACAATATAGTAATGATAACGTTACATAATGTGATATCACTATTGTATGATTTTATTAATTTGACTAAAAAATTACATTTAAAATTTTTTCACATATATATTACAAAAATTCCATTATATTCAAATTTTCAATAATTTTTAAATTGTGATAAGCTTTGTGAAACGTAATATACCGTATAAATACAATATATTCATTAAATGTGAATTCTAAATTCTATTTCTAAAATTCTATTGCAATATTTTTTTCAGATTTCTCAGGGTTTTCAATTATATGATGTACGTGTGACAAGAAAAAATAAATTTAGCAGTTTTCAAAATAAATCCTTTTTAAATTGTGTCAGATTTTTTTGGATACCCTGAAAATAATTTTGAAAAATTATCTTTGAAAAAGAGTTTGATAATTCTAAATGTCAACTTAGCCCTAAATGGCAATAACAAAACAATAATAATATAGTAGCTTCCTTTGCTTTCATGTGACATTGAAGTGCACATCGCGCTGCATTCACTGTCATGGTAACGCCAATTAATGAGCTTGGCTGCATTCTGGCCGTCGCTGCTGCATCATTATGAATTCACGTGTGTACCTTGTACACATGAATATGCATTGCCATATACAGCTCTTGCTTGCAGAGTTGTGACTTGAATTTTAAAAATAAAGAAGACATAGCCACAGGCCTTTTGTCCTATAAGATTCAAAAGAATGAAAAATATCATTAGAAAATGTACTTTTGCAGAATGACTTTTTTTAAAGTATTTTTCCAAAGTTATATGTCGCACTGATTGCGTGCTCAATTTGATGTCATTTCTGAGCTGTCGGTTGAAAGAGGTCAGCAGATAACGGCTGACAAATTACCCTCGGTGCCGTCCCCCCGCATACCTGATTGATGGTGGGTGGTTGGGTAGGGGAGGGTGGCGAGTGTTTGGAGGAGCTTGGGTCAAGTAAGAGTATAAGACGACAATAAACAACCGCACGAGTGTCGTTACTAGTACCGTTGTAACCGTTTTGTGTAATTGATTTGTGAGTCACCTGATGACAATCCAATCAATGCAATGATACATACTGTACGTTCAGATTTTTCAGTATGGTATTGTTACTGCCAAACTATTGCTTGTAGTTTCCAAGATGGCAGATAATAGTTAATGTAAAGGAAGCATACCTGCCAAAAGTGCTACATCAACAGCATTAATCCAAATGCCACAGGTGTTTTTGTTGCAAGATAATAAAACTTTATATATATATATATATATATATATATATATATATATTCGTATATATGTACATACATACTAAATACATACACGTACACGCACAAACACTCACACATACAATCCACTACTATTCCGTGTCCAACTCCACTTGAAACAGTGCAGTCCTGCAGGATTTACAGGGACTCATAAATCCAAAAGTGAAGTTCCTCTGTAAAAAATTTGAAGTTTACAATTAAAGTGACTAGTGATGTTATACTTTCCTGAAAAAAAGACAAGCTGTTACACTTGACCAAAAAAGGATAAACAAGACATTTAGTACAGATTTGTTAACCAGAGTTATTAAAGTTGCACTATCTCAAAAAGAAGACAAACTATTGCAGTTTTGTAAAATACAAGGACGACAATAAAACAACAACAAATAAACAAATACCGGACCGCAAAGTTTAGCTTATGGCTACACCCGTTACTAACTGCCTATGCTGTATTTGTTGAAAGGCTCAAAGGAAGGAGTCCCACAAGTGGATGCTGGAGCGTAGCCTAATTCCGAGAAAGATGCATTTGATTGAGCCTCTCCTAATGCTTCCAATGTTGGCAAGCAGAAGTTCCACTTTGCATTCAGCTTGCACGCACATGCACACGCACGTGCACACACACCCAAGCCAGCCGGCGCCAACAAAGACACAATGCACACTGCGCACACACATCCAACGCTGCCGAATTACTGACAGGACAATTAGAAGAGAGCTAAGCTGCTATCGGAGTGGAATTTTCCAGATAGGACGAGCATGCGGTTGTGGGGTCCCCTTGCGGTCCTGCGGGTGTTGACTGATTTATCTGCACGTTAGTGACGGTTCAAAATCTTCCCACTGCCTTGCACACAAAAGTCGCAGATAATTGTTCAAACACATAAGAACGTTTGAGACAAATGCGACAAGATGAGAGGAAAATGAGCTGGTATTGATTGAAAGCACCATTCCCAATGAGCGGCGAACAATTTTGTGTTTTCGAAGGCAGCGAATATAGCGTTCATGTCAGAGTTTGTCGGGGTTTGCTCAAGGTCGCAAATGTTCGCATACACCAACTTAAACTAGTTGATGGTAACTTTCTCTTGTCAAACGTAGCAAAACCAAAGTTAAACAACAAGAGGTGAGCAAGAGTTCAGGATTCAGGAGTTCTTATTTTCCAAATGGGGAAAACATGACAAAATGTTTGAGTTAGAATTTGAGGGTGCAATGAAGATGTGAGGTATAGCGCTCTCTCTCGCATCCCTTTGACTTTGCTCTAGAAGTACGGCCCTGATCCCGCTTTGATTTCAAACGGTATTTTCTTTACTTTCCAGTGGAGGCAGTGTCAACAGTAGCGCTGGAGACTCCAATGTCTTTTTAAATAAACGGCATGCTCTGATGATGTTTTAATGGGCAAACCTTCTTCGAGACCGCTGCCCTCCCCTGGGCGGTGACCCATTCGAATGCGAGTCTCAACTCACATGTAATTGCTTGGCTCTGGTTACTCCATTGGAGGAAATGCTGCAGGTTGCTGTCAATATGCCTTCCAGTTTAAAAATACGTCCATCAAAACACTTGATAGTCTTCCATTGAAGTTCACCTTTAAAGAAACCCCAAATTACCTTAAAATATAAAACAACAATTTAAAATATTTCAAACCAAAATGGCTGACCTGCTGTGTCTTCTCGAGCATGGCTTTTGAAGACTTATTTTCTGTTACTATTAAAAAAAAATTTTCAATCGCTGTCAAGCGCATACTTATAGTTCAGATTTTTTTTTCTAAACTCAACAATTTTCAAAACACTTTGTTAATATGTCCATTATATGCAGTTTGTGTCAAACTATCAATAAATGTTTCAATTGTAAAGGCCACACTGGCTGATATCATGTAAACTGTGTAAAATGTTTTGGAAATATCAGAATTTGTGTTGGGATGATTGTAAAAAACTGTAAGAGACAAGCCTACCAAATTTCATAATGCTGAGTGAAACTGGCTTAGGAGCTGAATTTTCAAATCAGGGAGTGATTAGCAAATTTTTGGGTGTCATCCATGCAATGCAAATGATCATTTCTACCAGAGTTTTGTGAACTATTAAATGTAGAAAAGCCAATAAAATTGCACCTGTCATTTTTGTGCTGGGTTCTTAATAATAAATAGTGATGACATCCTCGTTTTTGCCTCCTTGGCTGAAACAAATGAGTTCCTGCAGTGAGTTAAAAACGTCATCAAACAGAGACACTGGCCTTCGCTTTGCTCAGCCAATATTAGCCCTGCGGTAATGACCTGTTATGCTAACTTCAAGAACAATTTTCTTTCTCATAGTTATCAGGAGTTCATAACTTGGGCAAATTTGCCATCTTGCATGATTAACAAACAGGACTGAAATTATTGCTGAGCTTGCTGAACCAATGATCCCAATGTGGATTTTGTATTGACCTTTCCTTCCTGGCACATGATTTTTATTTTGCTTTGGTGAAATGAAAAGCTACCTTGTGACAGAAATATGACAGTAGGTCGTATATAGGAGAGCTGGAAAGGAAAATATTGAATTGCCATTTTTGCGCGAGATATCGTGATTCTGATTAATAATTCTCTTCAAATTAAATGTCAGAGCAATATTTGCTATGAATGCAACATTTAGAAACTTTTTACAAATTAAGCTTGTTCAACTATGTGACACACACGCTGATAGCAACACAGAACACTCCACTTCTCATTTGTCACGCAAAACGAGTCACATTGGAGCGTCAAATTCGGGCGTCAAATTCGAGCGTCTAATTCGAGCGTCAAATTCGAGCGTCAAATTCGAGCGTCAAATTTGAACGTCAAATTTGCGCATCAGATTTGTGCGTCAAATTTGGTAGCAATCATGATCACCACATTGAAATCTTCGATACGACAGCGGAATTGGTCAAATTTGGATCTGCTGACACTTCATGTGGAATTTTCCATCACGGCACCTGACTTCTATTAGGCTTCAGTGACTCAAATGGGAAAGCAAGCCAAATGACGGTTTGAGGGTTCAAGTGAGGGTCACCAGACAGGGCCGAGTCCCTCCATCCTGGTCTATCAGTTCACATGTCGTAATACGAAGGGGGGACCGTGTTTGCAAACATCATTGCGGCCATGTGTGCTTCCACGTCGACCTGAATTAGACTTCCTGTCTGGGGCAAACAATGCGACAACCAGATGAAGCTCCTCTGCCGTGTTTTGTCTGGCCTGAAGCTGAAAACAACACTGAGGTCATCCCTCATGTCCAGATGGAGAGTCTGCACGATTTTGGTCGGCGTCAGTCCGCGTCACGAATGCCGGCTTCTTATGTTCGAGCCTCGCGTGCGAGCGACACAGTGCCCTCCTCTTGACTCGGCTACAATAACATGCTCACCTTTCACCGAACTCCCACCCCCACTCCTTCCTCGCTCACCATTTCTCGAAAAAAACAGCAGATGAAGGAAAAAGAAACAAGCCTCTACCTACGCTTTTGTCCGTGGGGTTGTTTTTGTTCCCTGTGGGGCTAACATGTTAACACAACATGATGTGATGACTGAGATAATTGATGTTATTGGACTCCCCCATCCCTCGCCATCTCCACTTCTTCCCTACTTTTATTATGAATTCCTCCCCTTCTAACGAGGAGCAGACGTCGACTTCCCTCCCTCAAGTGTGTGCAAGTCAAGGTTAACAGTGCCATCTACAGTAGAGATAACAGCAGTCCATCCATCACTCGCTGTGGTACCGCACCTCCGTAGGGTTTTCCGATCTAAAGCTTCGTGTTTGCATAAGAATACTTATGTGTGAACTGGACTTGAGGACTACTTGTCATCTAGAAAACTCACAGAATTTGTCCAAGATCGACCAGATCCATCATTTTCTTCCCAGTGTTTTCTCAAGCCCCAGATTTTTATATAAATCAAAATGGCCGATTTCTTGTTGAATTTCAGACATAGTTGCGTGAGACTTTTCTGTGCGATCTGTTTCGATAGACCTTTGAAGGACCAAATTTCATGTGGATCAGTGAAACTAGTGACGATTTTCATTTATTTTTCAGAGTACTTGAAATCATTATTACATTTTGACACCACGCTCCACCTTGTTCGGCTGGCATAGGAAAAAAAAAAACAATTTAACATCGCCCATCTGTCTAGGATACCTGATAATGATTGCAGTTCATTTGAGTCAATTTCCGAGGCCTGAAATACGCCCAAAATGTATGCTTCAAACCAAAATGAGCCATCAAGACCCTTTTTTGTGTCCTGTGATGATAGGAGTAAAACTGGTGTTGGGGGCACCTTTTCAGGGTGAATGTGTTCAGGAAATAGGTATTAGACATAATATAATTGAGTACAAACCACAATCCTCAAGATCAGCCCAAAACAATCATCGCCATTGGATCAATAAGCACCACGTTTTAGATAAGTGATCTCCTTCATTAGACATACATAAACACTACACTGGGAATGAAGAGCCAGATATGGACAAAAGGCTAAAAGAAGCACCACGACTGTTCATTTGCCGCCACTAGCAGCGGGCCTTGTAAATATTATCCCGTTCTCCTTGTAATCCAGTGCGCTACTCTGCCGGAAACTGCCGACATTTACCTCAGGATTTGCCAGCACGGGGTGCTCGGCTGGAGTGGCTTGCGAGTAAAAGAGAGAGAAAGAGAGCGCTAATCTTGCGGGATTAGTGCGGCCAAGTCAGGTGACCTCAGGTTTTATTGGCCGGAGAGAGTCCGTGGCGAGGAGAGAGGGAGGGGCTTTTTATTCTTCTTGTATATGTGTGTGCGTTGTGTGTTCCCTTTCCCACCCTGCCGCTCTCTCACAGGCTCTTAAGGAGGCCTGATGAGAATTCCACTAATCAGCAGAGGATTAGCAGGGACTCAAACAACACTACAACTAATTCCTCCTTCACTATAACTGCCACCCTGTAGCCCCTCTGTCGTACTTAAGACCGTGTCGTGCTGCAAACCTCGCAGCTTGGGCTGAAAATATTTTTGGAGTAATTCGGGTACCTTAGTTCAAAAATTGCTCATGGATTTTTGCTTTTTTTCACTAATTTACTTGAGTACGGGAAGTCAAGACCCAGGATAAAGTCACACTAAACGCAGAAATGCCTATCAATGCCTCCGTATGTTTTTATTTTGAAGTTGTTCTTGGCAGCATGTCATGATGTCATGGCAGACTTGACTTGTCTCCCAGACGCTGTTTGCCATCTCAAACGGCGGTTACCAAACACAACATTGTCACACACAGACGCACAATCAGGGGTGAAAGGCAATCTTCAACGGCCTGCTTCACAGTGGCCATCTTTATATCATGCGCAATTGGAGATCTTGCAGTTCCTTAAAAACTTGTTTTGTTTTGTTTTGTTTTGTGCAAAAATCTCAAAAGTCTTCAAGGCACCTCTCCTGCATTGAATTAAAAGGGAACGAAAGGAGCCACTTTGATTTACCAGGAATCAAGATGGCTGTGTTCATGCCCACGAAGACGCAAGCACCCATTTCTACCTGTGTCAGTCAACAAAAATACCAAAAGAAAGAAAAAGCCACCCGTGCGCACTGTTAGCACAGGGCGTGAAAATAAGACCCACTGAACTTGGAACTCAGCAAGTGAGAGAAACCAGTTATTTTGTTCTACATCCACAAGTTAAGGTTCCACCAAAGCAAATATAACCCCTTCTGCACTGTATACAACGAAATTAGGAGCCTCACTAGAGTGAACACAGTTTGACTATTCCATTTGAAGCGTATACATGATGACTGTTCGAACTGGCAAAAGGAATATACTAACGTTGTGATTCTGACTGAAATTCTATTCGGATTTGGCCTTTTTGTTCCGATGGAGGTGTTTATATACAGAATTTTTATTTGTTTTGATCATTTTCATTCTAATTGCAATGCAAGTCTGCATGTAAATTTGCCGAGTGTTTACCGCTGTCTGTGTGCTAAATATCATAGTGGTGTCCGGTTCCCGTCATCATGATCCTAGCCAGTTGCTAAGCTCCTCGAAGGTTTCTGGCGCTCTGTGCATTTGTGCTCTAAAGTGCGACAGTGAGTGTTTGCGATCTGGCCAGCGACGCCAACGAGGCAACAAGGAGCTGGAGAGAAAGGCGAGCCTGCTGCAGACAGACAGCTGTGTTTTTACAACGCACGGGAAACACGACGCCTTTGGACCACAACCGCACCTGCCGTCTCCTTTACGGGCCATGAGCCACAAAGGGAGCGCAATGTCTGACAACATAAGTCTTCAATAGACCCTCTGATACTGTAGTACTGTATCCACAATATATGGTACCATAGTACTGCATTCAGTTTTAGAACTCGAACGCTGGCTTGAAACCCTGCTTTGAAACTATAACCCTTATTGGACAGTCTTTTTTTTTTTTTTTTAACCCTAACTGTAACCCTAAACCAGGTTTCAAATTCTACATGGAAAGCGCAACCTGATTGAAATCTTAATTTTTGATTTAAACATAATTAAAACCCTAACTGTGGCTTCAAAGATTATTCAAAACGCCAATGCTTGCTTTAAACCCTAAACAAGATTTAAAAACCCCAACCCTAGTATGAATCCCTCATACTTGCTTTGAAACCTAAATCAAAAACCTTAATTTGAAAGCCCAACCTTAACTTTATAGTACAAAAGAAAGTGTAAACTTGGCTTGAAATGAAACAGCAAAATTAATATCAAACTTTAAAACCCTAATTTAAAATCCTAAACCTGGCCTGAGATCCTTACCAAGGCTTGAAAACCTCTTGAATCCTTTACCCAGACTTGAAATCAATGTCTAAATTTTCACCTAGACTTTAAATCGTAGCTTGAAATTTGGCACGTCAATCACGGGCTTAAAACTAGACTTTATAAACATAAATCTAGTTTTAATTTCTAAACCTAGACTCCATTTTCGTCCTGATTATATATCCATCCCATCCATTTTCTGAACCGCTTAGTCCCCACGGGGGTCGCGGGTGTGCTGGAGCCTATCCCAGCCGTCATCGGGCAGCAGGCGGGGGACACCCTGAACCGGTTGCCAGCCAACCTAATTATATATTTTTGCCTTATTTTGTTTTGCCTTGATCAAAGTTTTCAGACCGAGTACTAGATGTGGTTGGCGTTTTTTTCACGTTACTGAAAAGACTGAACAGGGTCTCATTTTCACTGCACCACTATAAATTTTGTCTAGCGTAAATAAAACCTCATCGGCGCCTGTTAAGGACTCCTGTCAGCGTGGCTTCTTGTCGGATGTACCCCGACACAAGGAAACGGCCAGAACTGGGGTAGACCTGCTTGGGGATTAAGTGAGGCTCACAGTGGATCAGCTGGAGGGCTTCCTCTCCCACAGAGGAGGGAAAACAAATATTAATCACCTCCAGCATTTCAAGCTAACAAAAAGAAGGGACCCCGAGATGGCAGGAGGGCCTTGAAAAGACCTACCAAAGTTGGAGAGCGCAGAAGGAGGCTGGTTCTAGCTGTTGCCAGCAAACATGGACGTGTTGTGCCAGGCCAGAACCACTTTTTCCTGGATTTCAGCCCAACACTTTCCTCATGGTTGGCAGTCCAAAAGCGAGAGGTCGTCTGGGTATTCAACTTTTGGTTGGAAAATGGAGCAAGGGTTTACTGTATGTCCTTCTATGTCAAAACACTGTCACACAATGCTTCGTAAGGCAGCCAATCAGAATGATCGGATTCTGCACGTAGTTATGAAAATTTGGAACACTACTTTGAAGCCCTGACTCTTATTTGAAACCCGATTCAATCCTAAATTTGAAGACCTAACTATTTTGAAAAACTATTTTAAATCCTAACAGGCTTGAAATAATATCAAACCAAGGCTTAGAACCCTAACTGTGGCTTAAAGCCTTAAATTGAAAGGCACATACTGGCTGGAAACAACCTAATTTCAAAACTGATACTTGAAACCTTGTTTAAAAGCCTAACTCTGTCAAATGCTACCCAGGTGTGACACCAAATTTTAAACCTGAATTGTTGTTTGAAATCTTGAGCTAAAAACCTAGCCCTGTCTTGAAACCCCATTTGAAACTGACAGCGAGAGGGAGAGAGAAAATACCAAATATATATATATTTTTAATACAATTGATTTAATACAATTTGATCATTTGATACAACATTTTAATTTGGAAGGGCATCTGGAATAAAAGCTGTGGCAATCACATCCTGCAAGAAACTCCATGCGGCATATAAACAATGGAACAGAAAAATGTCATCACTTTCACCAAGTGTCATTGTTAAACACCATAAAAGGTCCATCAGTTCTCTACTGGAAGTTTGCATTGAATTTGTCTTGTTTTCTTGTTTGTTTGTTTGTTTGTTCGCCTTGGCAACACTCGCGGTCCGCACTCTCCCTCACCTCGCGCTATCTCAAATCCCTCGCCCACGACGCATCTCACGAGCGGCGGGCGGTGGCGAAGGCCCCACCTGGCACTCCGTCGATAGCGCCATCTGGTCGCGGCCGTCGCTCACCATCGGGGGCCGGCGCTTGGTGCCGCTCGGCGTGCCAGGCGCGGTGTTGTTTAATGAGTGCATATGAGCAAACATTGGACTGCCAGGTGGCGCCGCCATCGCTGCCGCCATGCCACGCCATGCCGACCAGGCGGGGCTCTGCCGTTGCTGCTCGAACCCGGGGGCATCAAAGGGGAGCCTCGGATTTCCAAAGTAACTAAGCCCTAATCCACCCCCTTATTGGTCCCATTCATATTGAAATACATGATCAGAGGGGCTGCGCAGGCCTTAATCTTGCCAATGAGCGGTCCGGCACAGCTGCAAGGATCAAGTCAGAGTATGAGAGCACCAGTATATTAGAAAAAGTGGGCCTCGTGATTGGATTAGGGGGAGGGGAGGGAGTTGGGAAGGGGAGGAAATGTCATCCTCATTCTCAGGGCGACCAGGACTCAGGAGGTGGGCCACCTTGGCGAGTTGGGAGGTGACTCCAAGAAGTGGGGGTAATGTAAAGACATGGTTTCAAGTTTTTAAAAAGGAGGGGTAATGTAAAGGAATGGTCTCAACAAAGTCAAAATGTGCAACACTGGACGGCAAGGCCTCACCGTCCAACGTTGCACATTTTGACTTTGACCTGGAATTTGTAGAGAAAAATTGGTAATTCCTTGCACTACAATCCTGATTTTGCCAAGAGCAATTCTTGATTCCGTGGTTTGAAAGTTCTGAACGTAAAAACAACCAAAAATGACCAGTTCGAAAGAAAATTGGTATCATAATGAGGTAAGAATTGTTTTAGGAAAATATTTGCAAAATCATAACACTGGGAAACGTTGTGGTATTTGCATCATTAGTATAGTATATTGTATAGGATAGGATATATATATATATATATC
This sequence comes from Syngnathus floridae, assembly GCF_059516105.1. NCBI lineage: Eukaryota > Metazoa > Chordata > Actinopteri > Syngnathiformes > Syngnathidae > Syngnathus > Syngnathus floridae. The sequence continues at coordinate 15,735,280 of NC_142413.1, read as the reverse complement.
ATCTGTCTGTTTTTCACAATAGAATCTTGAGTTTTGATTTTGATATCAGGTTTTCAAACAAGGGGTGAGGTTTCAAACCAGACTTGGGGTTTCAAATTAGGGTATCAAGCCAGGGTTAGTATTTTAAACAAAGCCTAAGTTTTCAGTTTAAGGTTTCGGGTTTCACTTCGGATTTCAAATCTCGTTATGGCTTTCAAAATTAGAGGCTCAAGTCAGAGTTAGGGTTTAAACTGAACATTGCAAGACAGGGTTGAGGATTCAAAGTCGGGTTTCAAGCCAGGGTTAAGGTTTTGAGTTAGTGTTTCAAAAGGGTGGCCGGGTGAAGAATGCAGAAGGGGCCTCATTCAACTAGTAGCTTGTATCGTGTCGTCCTGACTAAAGCGGCATTAGCTGTGGACTTAAAGGTTTGCTCTGGTTCCTGTGCATGGAGAAGCCGGCCCGTTTAAGTGCGATTGAGCGCGGCTTAGACGAGGGATCAATTGTGATCCTCTCCACTGTTTAGTTTCCAGGTTTTTGCCGCTCGCCGAGTGTGGCGAAGGAGGAGAAGAAGACATTTTGTCTCGCAGAGCGAGAGCCAAATATTTCCTTAGTTGTACGCCTGGCAAATGCTGCTTTGCATGGCTAAACCAACAAAACACGTCTCCAAGTGCTCTCAGCAGCAAAGTGATTCCCGAATAGTGTTTTTGTCGTGGTTAGAAATTACCTTCCAAAAAAACGTCTTGTGTTTGAGGGTGGCCATTATGTTACATTACATTATATATATATATATATATATATATATATATATATATATATATATATATATATATATATATATATATATATATATATATATATATATATATATATATACACACACATACATACACACACAGACTCAAAACCCAGCAAGGGTTAGGGTTTTAAATTAGAGCTTCAAATCAGGTTCAGGGTTTGAAACTAGTTAGGGATTCAAGTAAGTGTTTGAAACAAAGGTTGAAGTTTCTATTTGGGGTTTCAAGACAGGGTTATGGTTTCAAGTTGAGGTTTTGAGATAGTGTTAGGGTTTAGAGTCTGCGCTACAATTTTTAATGATGAAGTTACAGTTAGGCTTTTTAAGGCTTATAAAGCCAGGGAAAGGGTTTCAAAGGAGGGTTTCAAGTCAGGCGTTTAACAGAAATGCAGCATTTCAGGTCATTGTTTCAAAATAAGGTTTTAAGGCAGTGGTAGGGTTTCAAATTGTGTTTTCAAACGGGGATTCAAATTAGGGTCAAAGCTAGGGTTTCAAGATAGCATTAGAAATTCCAATTATGGTTCCAAGTAAGGATTTGGATCACAAGTCTATATGTTCTGCACTGCCTCCACTGTATGGTGTTCATTGAAGAGTGTCTAATATAAAGAGGCTGTCGAAAAACATTACACACTGAAAATGAACTTGTGGGATGAAGTTTCTGCTTCAGTTTGCACAAGGATGTGCTCAAGGTCTGCTGTGTGCAAGACAGCAGAAGGACCATCTGCGTGTGTGCATGTGTGGGGGCGCATGTGCGTAGACTAGAGCACACACACATTTATACAGACATGTGCATTTGAAATGGCTTCTTATGGTGTGTTTATATATTTGAATGTAAACACTGATAAAATGCTGAGTCAGGAGACGCTCCTTTTTGTCCTTTCAAAAGTGTAACTCAATTTATCCAGATGACACTACCCTCATCTTAAGGCTCAAACCCGGTGGTCATGCCAAAATAAAAATGTCATTTGCATATTTCATATGCACTCATGCATATTTTACATTCAACATGTTATTAATTTTGTTTATTTTACATTCAAACTGTTAAATGTTCCTCTATCCTACCTTGGAAAATTAAATGATTTATTTTTGCGTCATGAAAATGGTATATTCTGTTCGTAGCCGACATATTTTGCCCAAAAAGCTATCCAGTATTTTCTGTTTATAGTTTTTTTATTCCTGCACAGTTACAGTAAATGCTATATTTTACTTCAAAGTGAGGGACTGTTACGTGTAAATTAGATCTTTGCCTTGAAAATAATATATTTGTTGGTGGCTTTAAAAAAATGCTACAGGTTTAGTTTTGACAGTGGTAAATATTTCTCATATTTTACTATGTAAATGCTAAAATTAGCTTGAATTTTGCACTCAAATTGGTAAATAATTTTGCTAATATTTTATATTACTTTATATGCAAAACGTCTTAAGCTACAGGACCAGATGGTGGTCCATTCCTTTCCACTCAGGGGCAATGCTAGCCCTGTAATACATTGTTCATAATGTTCTGTTTTATTCTGTTTTTTTCTGTTTAGTACTACTATTACTTCTACTACTACTTCTACTACTACTACCTACTACTACTGCTACTTCTAGTGGTACTAGTACTATGCAGTACTGTGTATGCTATGTTTTACTTGAAAGTGCTATACAGTATTGTATTTTACAATGAAACTGCTGTACTGTACCTTGTAGGAGTTTTCCATTTTCTTCAACTTTATCTGCAAATGCTATATTTTGCTTGCAGTCTTTTACAGAATATGCATGTACGTGCACGCTTGATGTGGCTTGCGTCTGGATTCCAACTTTGTCTGTTGAGGTCAGAGTTCACCAGAAACTCTGCGGAGTCTGCTAAGGAGGACAACATGATGAAGAGATGAGGATGGGTGATTTACGGTTCCAACTCTGCACCTCTTGACTTGATGCCGTAATGTTTTACGACACGTTTTTACTGTAGAGCACACAGCTGAGATACATTTCAGCCTCTACTGTCATTTACTCGAGATGCTGACTGGACGAGAAGCTCGTCAAAACTCCTTAAATGGCTCTGTAGAAATGGGCCTTCCAGATTATTATTTCTTTTCTCTATGACTGTTTGAATGACAATTGAAAGATAGTATGATAAAAAATAAATACATTAGTTAAGCAAAAAGTTTAAGTTAATTGTTTGGGGAAGTGTTACAATTATGTTTATTATAAAAGATAAGACATTGTTGGTGCATATAGTATATTAGCCAGAGTCTGGAATTTTGTAATGTAAAATAATGGCAAAAGATAGTCTTTTGGGTATAAAATAATTTAAAATCCAGCATTCAAGTTAACATGTAGCACATTGAATGTGAAGTACTAGCAAACTATAACATTTACAAGTCAAGCTACAACGTTTTGAATGAAAACACTAGCAAACACTTTTTGCAAACCAAACATTTGGTAGACAAAACAAAATTTGGAGTTTAAAATCCAAGCAAAACATAACATTTTCAAGAAAATATAGCATAAAGCATACAGCAAATAGTGGCAAATAATAGCATGTTCAAGGTAAAAAATAGAGCATTTTGAAAGTAAAATAAAACCAAAATCTATCTAGCATTTGGAAAACAAAATGTGACATTTTGAATATGAAATTTTAGAAAAGTATAGAATTTTAAGTGTAACATTTCCCCTAAATATAACATATTGTCAAGATAGAGTGCAGCATTTTGAGTTAAAATGAAACCAAAAGAATTGCAACTTTTTGAAGGCAAGATGTAGTATATTTAGTCAGGCAAAATCAAATTCTGAAGATTTCAGAATATAACGACAAGTTTGGCCACTAGAAGACCACTACAAGCAGTAATTCAAACTGAGTTAACTGAGTTAATTTTTCTAATGCTTTAATTAATGTAAGTTCATCAATAAAATTCTTATTTTTTTTATATTGAATGACACAAAATACACAATCACATAAGATTTTTTTTTTTTTTTATGTCAAAAGGAACACTAAGGAACAATTTCCAAAGCAGCGTACGTATTGTATTCATTGGAACAATTATAACTAATTTACGCCGTATAGTATACCAAATTTAATTTCTAGATTTTTGTAATTTCAGTATTTAAGTCTCACTTATTATTATGAAAAAATGCTCACGCACACACACACACACACACACACACACACTCACACAGACACGCACACTCATGGATCCTCTGAGTGATGCGTGTGAGAAGGACATTAAATCCTCATTCTGTTCATTAGCACGTTAAGAAAAAAATAAAAGCGTAAGAACATGATTTTGGGCCAAAGAAGAATTTGGAGAGGATGCTCGTGGGAAATTACTGTTTTTAACTTAATAAGTTGTTTTATTCTTTGCAGATTGTGTGAAGATTTTCGGGATTCCAAAGCAAACAAATGAAAAATCCACGTGGGAACACTGGCAGGGTTGACAACTCAATAAAGTTCACCAAGTCTTTTGGAAATTTAACTTTAACCTTGCAAATGTGCAAAAAGATAGTATATTGTTTTGTATTTTTTAACACGGATAAAGGCGTAATGTACAACCTAGGCATATTTTCTTTTCTTATCTCCTGCTACACTGAAACAAATGAATGTCTGTGCAATATTTAAAGTGATTAATGTGCTTCAACTTGATAAGAGCACACTGTGTAGAGGGGCTCGCATATATCCTTCACATCCTACAGTATAACTCCTGATATTTTCACTTGCTGTGAACATTTTTATTACTATACTATATATTTATCACATTTTTATTACATTATATATTGAAAAGATGAGAAAGCAATTGTCAGAACTTCATGCTTCAAGTCAGATTTGTGGTTTCAAAGCAGTTTCAAGTCTGGTTTAGGTTTTTGAGTAAAAGATTAGGCTTGCCGCATACCAAGCGATGCAAGTTCTGCAACTGTATATTGTATTTTACAATATATGTATACTTTTATATGTAGCTGTGGCGGAAAAGAGAAGCGAGGAGAGTCTGTTGTAAAAATGCATGAGTGTAGAAAATGAATGGGGAGATTAATGTCAAAAGTCTCTCAAATGTCCACACTCTTGACTTTATGTCTTGCGCATTTCCTCTCTCTTTATTCGTAATACAGCGACAGTGGCCAGGGCAATTAGCTTCTTCCTTGACAATGTGTTGTTAGTGGTTTAATTAAAAAGCCAGTTACGTCTCAGCTTCACAAAACTGGTGATCCATGATTGGTTGTGACCTGAGACCTAGCAACTGATGTCATTTTCAATCGACAGCAAGTGACAAAAGGGTCACCTCCTGAGGTGGATGAAACCAGGTGGATTTTGCCTGTTTAATTCATATTCCACAAACAAAACATGGATTAGAACACTGTGTTTTGACTAGTTGGGCTGCATAGAACTCATTAATACACAGAAAACTTGGGGTTGACTTGGTGTTTTAAGACAGAGTAAAGGTTTCAAGACAGGGTTACTGTTTAAAACAAGGGTTAGGTATTCAAATCACTATTGTTTGGGTGCATGTTTACTTGGATCCTACACCCCACCAGTCTTTGAGTCTCCTTACTTTATTTTGTACCATACTACTCCCTCTGGTGGAGTTTCATCTCCACTGCATTTTTTTATGCTTTGCTGTTTGAGTATTTATTCAGTCTGCTTGATGTCCACCAAGAAGTCCATGGACACATGTAATTTACGGTCACTAGTAAGACAACGTAGCCCACAAGACAGGTGAGGTGGCTTCGTAAGGAGATGACAACAACACTCCGCTATCAGAGGACCCCAAAGCAATATTTCCATCACCTCGGTAATGGCACAATGTGAGACGTCTTCATCTGGATTAACCCACAGTGCAGGCAATTAGCGTTTATTGACCGTCCTCCGTAATCACTGCCGGCTCGGATTAAGAGGCACCGCCCATGCGCTCCCAAAAGTGCTCTAATGACTGACAAACAAACAAACGGGACGAGACAGGGCGAGGGCAGCGGGAGAACACCCAGCGAGTTGCTTTTAAAGTGTGATCCCCTAAAGCCGAGGCCCCGGACACCCCCACCCTGACCATGTCTGCCATGTATGACTCAGCTCACCTGTGCCCAGGGGTAATCCCTCCCTCCCCCGATCTGGGAGCCAAAGATGTGTCCTGACAAGCAAAAGAGAACACACACACACAGGACGTCACTTTAGCTTCAGATGAAACAAGGGATGGAATCACAAAATGGCAATCCTATGTCTATGTCTTAGAATCCAAAATAACCTAATGTCTCTGTAGTAGAAGTTGAACTGAATAGTCAACTAATTAACGAGTCGATTTTTGCACTTCGCAGTAATGTTTACTAATTGAAATTGACACATGCGTGTCCAACATTTTGCAAAAAACGATCTTGACAGACGAAAATAGCTGTTAGAGTTGGATGGATGGATGGATGGATGGATGGATGGATGGATGGATGGATGGATGGATGGATGGATGGATGGATGGATGGATGGATGGATGGATGGATGGATGGATGGATGGATGGATGGATGGATGGATGGATGGATGGATGGATGGATGGATGGATGGATGGATGGATGGATGGATGGATGGATGGATGGATGGATGGATGTTTGATACAATACACACCAACACCGCATCATGTGTACCGTTTTACAACACTTAGGTCAAGATACAGTCGTATGGATGGGTGTTTCCTAGTAGGCGTGGGAATCACAAAGTAACTCACAATCCAAGATTGTTATGGTATTTTCCAAGATGTAAAAACTACTCAAGAAAACCATCTATGATTTAACTTAATCTTCTTGTCTATTACCGTTTCAAGAACGGGTTAGGGTTTCAAATAAATATTTTTTCTAAACTAGAGTTCCAAATTACAGTAATCCCTGAAAGTCATTGTGTGCATGCATGTGTGTGTTTGTGTGTGTGCGTGCGTGCTTGCGTGCGTGCGTGCGTGCGTGCGTGCGTGTGTACGTGGTGAATTAAGTGTACAGTGTGTGTTTAAATAAGTTTCCGTGTCATGACAGTGTGTGTATCTGTGTGTGTATGCATGTGTGTGTTTGTGTGTGTGCGTGTGTGCTTGCGTGCGTGTGTGTACGTGTTGAATTAGGTGTACAGTGTGTGTTTAAATAAGTTTCCGTGTCATGACAGTGTGTGTATGTGTGTGTGTGTGTGTGTGTGGGGGGGGGCGTTATGTAATTTATTCAAGTCAGTTATATGATGTATCTCAGATTTATATATATATATATATATATATATATATAAATCTGAGATACATCGTATATATACGTATATATATATATAGTTATAATTATTTATTTATTTCAAAATAAATTAAAGTAGCAACAAAAATCTGTGGCGCCATATCCAGAATCGTCATCCCAAAATGCACCAGCAAGATGTCAGGGGAAAAAATGGGTAAAAATATGTGGAAGTAATACGCCATAAAACTGTCAAATCTTGTTAAAACATTTGATAATGCACATGACTGCTGGCATGTTTATCTCTAAATGTAGTTTGTATGCTGTCTTCTGACAAAAGCTCACAAACATATACTGGCACTGGTGGAGTCAGAACACTGCCAACTGAAAAGCATCCAGCCCATTGAGCATTTAGACCACTGTTTACCAACCTTTTTACAATTTTTTAAAATTCTCACATCTCACCACCTAACAAAAATGTCACAAAACGTATACAGTATGTCATAAAATAATAATTGTCTTGTCTCAATAATCAACGACGTTATACGTCACTTTCATAGATAGATAAGAAAAAAAAAAAGATACATTTGGAGTATCCATCTTTCCAACTGCTATTTTCGTATACCCTCACTAGGGTTGCAGGTGTGTTGCAGCCAATCCTGGCTGGCTGACTGACTGGTCGAGGGGCAAGGTACACCCTGAACTGGTCACCAGCCAATCGCAATCACATTCATAATCAATCACATTTACAGATAATTTAAATAAGGGTTTCCCAAGTCCCCAAGAGCCCCTATCTAGTCTGTTTTAGTCGTATTCCTACTCTATACCCTTGATTCAAATGATCAGCTCATCAGCAAGCTTTGTAAAAGCCTGATAGCGAAGCTGATGATTTATATCAAGTGCGTTGCAAGAGGGATGCATCCAAAACAGGTTGGATAGGGGCTTTAAGGAGTGGACTTGGGAATCCCGGATTTTGAGTCTTCAGTGAACATAACATACATTTTCGAAATGTGGTAGAAAACCAAAGTTCCAAGAAAATAAACAGTCAAGCATGGGCAACTCCACACAGCAAGGCTGAAGCCAGGATTTGAATATATGACCTCAGAACTGTGACGTTGATGTGCCAACCGGCCATTCAGCGTGCCACCATATTTGTAGGAAGTGATTACTACTATTTTTTATTTGTATTTTTTTAAAAGGATGAAATTGAATCATTTCCATCGGCACACCTCTCAGATGGCGAAAATCACTATTTTAGTGGCCGAAGGCAGACTTGTGCGAAATAGTCACTTTCTAAATAATCAAAGACAATGTTTCAAATTCCCCTGACATGTGCTGGATGTCTTTGCATTTTATTTTGAAAAAAAAATGACAATAGGACAATAGCATCAAACTACCATTGTTGAAAGATATCAATTAATTGAGCATAGCATTGTTACGTATTTGTAAAATCATCCCACTGGCCGCATATACTTTTGTGAGCAGCCCAGATTTGCTTTTTTTTTTTTTTTTTTCTGAAGAACGTCACATTTTACGCAAATGTGTTTGCTTGATCTGTCAAGACGTGAGACTGGTTAGTGAAACACACACACACAATGTAGCATACATATTCATTTAAATGGTGTTTAGCCCTCCATCTCGCCTGACGCATACACATGATCAATAACATCGCTGGAGGTTTTGTATAAATATTATGAGGAAGAAGTGTGTATGTGTGTCCTGTTGTGTTGTGGGATTCAGGGATCGGGGGGTGGATCGGTTATTTGGGGTTCTGCACTGAAGATTACCCATGTGCCATAGGGAATCTAATGCAATTACGAGTGTTTGCTTACACCATGTGTCCCCTTCCGTCTGCGCTGCAACCGACGCCATCCTCCCTATTCAACCGCCATGTTTATTTTCAGTATTTGCATCCCCCCTACCTCTTCCTCATCATCACCCTCCCTCCTCATTTGCTCGCCCGCTCCCCCCAGTCTTCAATTTCACTAATTAAAGTAAACCAATAAGGTGGCTGTGTAGGGAGAATAAGACGTGTTTGAAGACTGGATTGCACTATAAAGGCAATTCAAAAGTCAAAAGAGACATGGATAGGATGGTGGTGGGGTCTTGGGCGTGGGAGCTGGTGTTTGTTATGTGAGTGTTGGGGAGAAGAAAATGGGTAGAGGTGGGGGGCTTGTTAAAGTATACATTATTTATCACACAAGAAAGACGAAGGCCACAGAGGGAGAGAGCAGGTTTGCTCAAGAGATTAGTGATGGCCTGCTTATTATTAGTTTTAGTTTTCATTTGTCTTTTCCAGAGTCCCAAAACTCTGTACAGCCATCGCGCAGCATTAGCAGCAATGTAGATGATTGATTAACATCCTTACTTTTAAATCTCACACGACTAAAATCATATCAAGAATTATATTATCATCCATTCATCCATCCTTCCATCCGTTATCTGCGATTAGATTAGATTAGATTAGATTAGATTAGATTAGATTAGATTAGATTAGATTAGATTAGATTGGATTAAGACAAAATGAGGATTGTGGTATCGGATAAAGATACATTCATTCAAATTGTTGTTTTCAACCAAGCCTTTTGTTGCAAATTAGGGTTTCAAGACAGAGTTTAAAAATAACCTTCAGATCCAGTATTGGGGTTTCAGAATTTGAGTTTAAAGATTACAGTTTAAAAATCTGGGTAATTGTGTCTAACCAGGATTAGGGTTTGGATAGATAGTTTAAACAGAGGGTCAGGTTGGATTCAGGTATGAAATTCAGATTTCAAGACTGATTCAGGTTTTTAAAGTAGGGTTTCGAGTTGGAGTTTTAAGCCTGACTGAGGCGTTTTACCCACATGTTTCAGGTGTTTAAGGTTTCACTTTATGGTTCTGAGACAGGGTTAAGGTTTCAAGACATGAATGGGGTTTTGATTAGGGTTTCAAACTGGGATTTCAAACCAAAGTTTGGGGTGTTGAATGACGGCCAGGATCAGGGTGTCAATATAAGGTTTCAAGACATAGCTGTGATATCAAAGTAGTTTCGAGTCGGGTTTTATGATTAGTGTTTTCACTAGCCAAGGTTTGGGTTTCAAAGTAGGGTTTAAAGCCAATCATGGGATGATGCATTCAACCCAGTCTTACATGCTCAGATTAGCGTTTAGAAATCCAAACACCATTTACGGTTTTAAGTCCAGGCTAGGAATTAAAACAATTTAATCAATCCTATGGTATGGTATGGTATGGTATGGTATGGTATGGTATTTTGTTGTTTAGAAGAACAAAAAGCAAAACTTGAACATCAACAACAATTTTGTCAGTCACACAGAAAGCTAGCAGTCCATTCCCTGCTTCCGTGCACTCTCTTTACCAATAGACTCTTCAGCACTTCATGTTTGCCTTTTTCCTCCCAAAGCCCTGCTGGCAAACACAAACACGCACACATTACTTTAATATCATCGGTGCCAGTGAATACACACAGTGAAATGTCACTGAGTATGTTCACAATAAGCACAATACGACCTCAGGCACCAGCTGAAGTTCAGTGTTGTGTTTTCTTAAAGCAGTCAGGCACCAAAACGTCGCTGTGTAAAAAATCAATAAATCTTCACTTTTCAATGAAAAGTGTCAGGTGCACCCTCTAAAAAAAATCATCTTGCGGCGCTTGACAGTTCTTACTCTTATGGACTTCACAGACATTCCCGGAGTCACTTGAGCCCCCAGTCAGTCTGTGAGGTAACTAAATCTCAAAGTGCTCTTCTTGTGATCTTTCCCTCTGAGATTAGAGCATAAACACACGCAAATCTCTCACTTTTCCTCCATATCACTGCTTCGTGAAAAGGCCATTCAACCACGGCTGGTAGTTGCCTGAGACCAAAAGGTCATCTCAGCTTAGTCCTAATTTATATAAAAACTTTTGCATGCAACCGCAGTAAGACAACTGAGGCAAAACTGCGCACTAATTGCCATCTTGACCCTATGGATGTACTGTATGTGGTGTATGAAAGAACCAAATCCAACACAGTACAGTTCAATAGAACAAAGGTCAGTAAGTGATGATTTAAGACATCTTATCCGTCAAACTACATCACACCAACACTGCACCGCCAAAATCACACAAAGGAGCATCACCATAGCATATTATCACTAATCTCACAACCACTACCTTCTAAGCAACAGCTTAGAGGCTGTCATGCACACACGTTCTCATGTGTGTTTACCGATCTTATGCTGCTGGGTAATAACCGTGTGTGTGTGTGTGTGTGTGTGTGTGTGTGTGTGTGTGTGTGTGTGTGTGTGTGTGTGCGTGCGTGTGAGGATGTGTGTGTGTGTGTGTGTGTGTGTGTGTGTGTGTGTGTGTGTGTGTGTGTGTGTGTGTGTGTGTGTGTGTGTGTGTGTGTGTGTGGTCTTTCATCCCAGCGTAACACACACCTTGACAAACTAACACCAACCCACACACGATAGTAGTACTGGTCGCAGAAGAGGCGGTAATAGTGAGATTAGTTGTATAAGTAGTTTGTAGTAGAAGTGCTGTCGTAGTCTTGATTTTACTCGCTTCAATCCCACGCGACTTTCTAACGCGGTTTGATCATGGACCCCAATTTTTTTACGTCTTCGATACATTTTCAAGTAGTATTTTAAATGGATGATATAAGGATCATACAAAGGTAAATGACTAAACCTTAGCGCTTGCGATACATGACACAGTAATATAATATCTTTCGGTGTTTTGCTTTTCGACTTTGTTTTCCTCAGTTTTGTTTGTTGGTTTTGGCTAAGACTTTTCATTACTCCCTAGTATTTATTGGTGAATTGAATCAGTACCAGTCTATAATTCTACTTAAAGTGACAGTGTGTGTAATATTTTTCACCAGTCTTTCAATTTTAAAAAACAACTATTAATCTAAAAAGTATGCAAAAATATATATTCAGGCCAAATACAGCAGCGGCTTAGGCTGTCACGCATACAGCTCCTCATGTGTGTTTACCTGCCCACTGTTGCTGGTGTGGTCTGTTTCATCCACACTTTGTCTATTTCAGTTGCTGTGAAACACACGTGCGCACGCACACACACACACACACACACACACACACACACACACACGCACACGCACAAGCACACACACAAACACACACGGGATGATTGGCGGATTACAGAATAGGGAAACATATGGTCTCAATAAAAAAGAGCATGATACAGTCATTATCAAGGCTGGTGGTTTGAACCCAAAACACAGACCTTACTATTGAATGTTCCATTAATAACGTCTATTACCCTCTTAACGTGTGTCATCGCTCTATTTTCCACGCTCTTTTCGTATTCCATGTTTGCATAAGACACTTAATCTGCCCCCTTTTTGCAAACCAACGTCTGTAACGTGACACCGATACAGTGCATTATGTCAAAGGGTGTTACCGTGTGGAAAACAGTCAATTTGGGCCCCAGTGTGAAAATCATTTTGTCAAGAAATGTTGGGCTCAAGCTGAGAGGATGGCTGCTTTTGTGGCCATTAAACAGTTAGGGAGAACGAACACTTCATAAATTGTAGTAGGAGGAGGCGTACCAGTAGCAGTTGCAACAGGAGTGGTCAGAAATTGTAGTAGCAGTCAAAACAGTGGTAGTCTTGGTTGCAGAGTCCTTACCACCATCAGAGGTAAGCATTCCGTCCCAATAATGAAATGGTCCTTCCGTCCATCACCGACAGATGCCCATTTTGCGGATGAAGGACGAAAGACAAGAAAGTTTAAAAAAAATTACGGACTGAGGACAGATGGAAGTGATTTTTCATCTGTTAGTGTAATCATGCCGATCTGGGTCAAGTGGACCATACAGAGAGGCCTCAGTGACCGTAGTATGCGATAAGTCTTTTGTCATTTTGTTTTACTTTTTCAGTGTGATTAATAGTGACACACGAAGAGTGTCATTGTTTTCATTTTTGTTTTGTTTTTAAAATTAGAAAACAATAGCATTATGAATTTTGCAGGTGACACATGAAGAGTGTCACTGTTTTCATTTTTTTTTTGTTTATAAAATTAGAAAAGGGGCGGCTCAGTGGAGCACGGGTTAGCATGTCCGCCTCACAGTTAGGAGGGTGCGGTTTCGATTCCATCCCTGTGTGGAGTTTGCATGTTCTCCCCGTGCCTGCGTGGGTTTTCCGGGGCACTCCAGTTTGCTCCCACATCCCAAAAAAAAACATGCTTGGTAGGCCAATTAAGCACTCCGAATTTCCCCTAGGTGTGAGTGCAAGTGCGGATGGTTGTTCGTCTCTGTGTGCCCTGGGATCGGCTTGCAACCAGTTCAGGGTGTCCCCCACCTACTGCCCGATGACGGCTGGGATAGGCTCCAGCTCCCCCGTGGGGACAAGCATTACAGATGATGGATGGATGGATGGATGGATGGATGGATGGATGGATGGATGGATGGATGGATGGATGGATGGATGGATGGATGGATGGATGGATGGATGGATGGATGGATGGATGGATGGATGGATGGATGGATGGATGGATGGATGGATGGATGGATGGATGGATGGATGGATGGATGGATGGATGGATGGAAATTAGAAAACAATAGCATTATGAATTTTGCAGAAAATGGAAATTGTAACAGGCACACAAGAGACGCCAATAAAGGAACTACATATGCTTTCATGACATGTCAAATACTCTGCTCCAGCCCAATAGTTCTTGAGAAAATTACTTGCTAAATTGTATCCTACCACCATGACAACAACCATTACTACTATTACAACCGCCAGAGAGAACGTGTCCTCAGGTTTAGGATGTCGCTGACGGCCACCACATATTTTGTATGACACCGCAATAACCAACTTGGATTTGATTCTACCCTTGGCTACAATGCAGAGCAGGATCTTGGTCAAAATAAGCTTTTTTAAACTTAAACCGTTTGGCGTTCTAATGTTGCATCTAGTGAATCTGAGGCTTTCTAAAGCACTTTGGCAACCATCCTATGGTGTAATACTCTTATAAAAGCACTCCACCATTTTAATCAAACTGGGTTTCTCTCGAATGGACAGAAGATGCTATTAAAATAACGAAGATGGGTGGAGGATTATATTATGAATAAGGAAAGTGACATCACGGAAGGGTGCCCAGGTCGCAGGCAAAGGACTGAATGGCCATTTTATTAGCAAATTGCTAATGAGTCACATCAGTTTATATAGTACAGTAGTATGGCAGTAGTAGTAGTGATCATAGTATTAGCTGTCATAGTAGTATTAGTTGTAGCTATTAGTCATGGTCCCAGTTGTGATTGTAGAATCAGTTGCAGTAGTTGCAGTGATGGTACTTCTTCTCTACTCTTCACCCGACTTTCCACTCTCAAATATTCCCAGATGAGCAAAGAGATGAGAGCTGTCTGAACCTCCTCCTTGATGGTATCATTTTACACCACAACGTGACCCTTCCGGAGGTTTGTGTCTTTGAGACAAGTTGGTTCCCCCCATCTTCTTCGCCAAAGATGAGTGAGACACAAACCTGCCTTCATAAATCGGCTACAGCGTGTCCGCTTGCACCTGCTCCCTCTGCTCAAACCCCTGCTCAAAAATAAGCGTTTGGACAGACTACAGAGTAACTTGAGATGAGCATTTGAATGATGTCATTTTAATGAAAGATTTCGCATGTGGCAAGAATTTGTCATGTTGTCTCTAGGATGAACAGGATGATGCATGGCTAGAAAAGCTATTTTTTTTATGCTGATAGGCAATGTATGGACAGGAACGCATGCATATCTTTTTACATGACAAAATACTGTCACCTAGTGGCCATTTACTAGAACGTCAAAAGCGGAAAAGTGCAGCGCCATCCGGATGTCATCATTGAGAAAAGTTACTCAAGTGTGTGCATGCAAAAAAATAAAAGACAATTGAATCTATTTTATATTTAGGAAATACGAATGAAATTTTAAAGCAACCTATGTAAACGTACAATAATATGCACTGGTTAACACGTCTGCCATGCAGTTCAGATATCGTGGATTCGATTTGACCTATGGCCCTCTCTGTGTGGAGTTTGCATGTCCTCCCCGTGCCTGCGTTTTCTCCTGTTTCCTTCCACATCCCAAAACCATGCATGGTGGGCCGATTACGCACTCAAAACTGCCCGTAGATGACGAAGCAGACTAGTGGAATGATTAGGGCACACTAATAAAATGATTTTGTCTTACTAGTAATGTATTTCTTCCACTACTAGCGCCACTATAGTCGCTTCCTGGATCTGATGAGGAAGTACCACGAGGAGGCAATTACGAGTAAGTACCAAGATGTCCTCTTGTGGTACTTGTAAGAAACTTTGACCACTATATCGCTATTATTATGTCGTAGAATTAGTGGGGTAACTAACGAAATACATACTTTAAGGTCCACACAGTTACTCGTTTACAGTATTTTGTAAAGTTAACTACATACTAGGAAGCCAAAATCTATGGTGGGTAGAAAATGTTACTAGACTGCCATTCCACAGGCCACTAATGCGTTGAATTGTCTTACTAGTGAGGACAAGGCGCGTATTAGTAAGTTTACTAATCTTAAAATGGATACCGAGGAAAATGAATGAAACAAAAATACAGTATGTAATAAAAGTAATAAAAATGTTCCAATGACTTGCCATTAATTGTACATAACTATGGTATTGCAAGGAGACAACGTATCTTCTAACCTTGTCATACCATGCAAAACTTTACTATGGATTATTATATTACATCATCCCTTAATATTTAGCAAGCGCCATACAATTTCATTGCAGTGGCAATATCACCGTCTCCGACCCGTATTTGCGACACTTTGCGTCCTCTAGTCACGGCAGTCTGACCACAAACAGCTTTACGTCAGTATGTATCCACACGTGTTGTCGCACGAGAAACTGGGAAGTTCTGGACGCCGTTAAAGTTGCAGGTAACGCGAGCGGAACGCAATTTTGATGCTTTATACACCTTTTACCGTTTTAATGTTATGTTTAAAGTGTTGGCGTCGCGACGAGTTGTAGAAGTTTCTTCATTTGCTTAGGATTTATTTACACGGTAGGCGCTAGCAGCTAGTTATTAGCACGCTTTGTGTTCGCCAGACCCAGACTTCTGATGTTTGTCTATTTTTTGTGTCTTTCAGATATTTTTTAAAAATGTCATTCAGAGGTGGAAGAGGTGGAGGTTTTAACCGGGGAGGAGGAGGCGGAGGGTTTAACAGGGGAGGAGGAGGTGGAGGATTTAATAACCGCGGCAGAGGCGGCTTCGGCGGCAGAGGAGGCTTCGGTGGTCGTGGTGGTTTCAGACAGCAAGACTATGGACCTCCAGAATACGTTGTTGGTGAGAGCTTCGCGCATGATAGCAATTGAAAACCGATGTTAGAGCCATATGATGATTAGAAATAGGGCAGATGTTTTCATATCCCGATATTCGGGTTAATACCTCTCTATTAACCGCTTTAACATGCAGTAACCATTAGTTTGAAATTGTGATCACCGTTACAACTTTATTTAATATCTGCGAGCTTAGTACTTGAAAGTTTTGTTCTTTTTTTTGTTTGATTTTTTTCATCCTTTTGCAGTTTTACATGCATTTCCCTAGTATTTATTCACACCAACAAGGCTACAGTTAGATGTTTTTGATGGATAAAAAATTGTACCTATGTTAGTCAGGATGTCAGAATAAAATATTAACATTGCTAATACAAAGTCATTATTGTGCCTAAATAATTTGTTCAACCTGTAACATTAACTGTTGTGCCATAGGTTTAGGAGAGTTTGTGCATCCCTGCGAGGACGACATCGTGTGCAAATGCACGACTGAGGAAAACAAGGTTCCTTACTTTAATGCACCAGTGTACCTGGAAAACAAGGAGCAGATTGGAAAGGTGGACGAGATATTTGGACAGCTACGTGACTTTGTATCCTATTCACGCAACATCTGTTTTATTTGTTTTATAAGAACAATTTTGTTTCTTGGTTGTCCCTTAACTCACCTGTTCAGTATTTTTCCGTCAAACTTTCTGAAAACATGAAGGCATCTTCGTTTAAGAAATTGCAGAAGGTAATAATTCTCATCCAGTTTCCATGCAAATACATTAGCATCAAACTGTAATCTAAATGACCAATGCTTGTGTTCAGTTTTATATAGACCCGATGAAACTCCTTCCACTGCAAAGGTTCCTACCAAGGCCGCCTGGCGAAAAGGGTCCGCCAAGGGGAGGTAGAGGTGGACGGGGAGGCGGTCGTGGAGGTAAAGAAATTTCTTACATTTGATTTGATCCTGGTTTGATATTGAGTGTGCTGTGAGTGTTAATTGTTGTTCGTTGGTGTGCATTGCAAGCTGAGGTGCTGTGGTTCCTGCGCACAGGGATCAACACTACTCGTACACCTACAATGAGGGCATAGGGGAGCCCTTCTGCAATACTATGTTTAGCAACTCAGAAATATTACACAGCTTTGCATGCGGCAAAGACAAGACCGTAATCAAGTCTGGTTTAGCGGCGTACTTCAAGAAGAGGCTCGTTACGAGTGTCAACAAAGCCGGACCGTTCGTCCTCATGTTTGATGAAAGTCTTAATACGCGTTCAAAGAAAAAACAGATGGACATGCACATTCGGTTTTTAGAAAACTAACTGTGTGACTTCCAAGATATTTTGGTTCCGAATTCCTGGGACATGAGGGCTTGAGCAGAGTGCAACATCCATAGTTGGTCTTCATATTTGTCGAACTTAAATAGTTTTCTTTATATGAAAAAAATGCACCATCAGTTTTTTTCTGTTTTTGAGGCGGTGCATGAACAAGGTTTTTTTTTCTTCAGGAAATGAAGCATGCAGATTTATTTTATGTTAACGTCTATGTGAGTTTTTTAAAAAATAGTTCTCAAAATTGACAGACTGCCAAAAGCATATCAGTAAGCCATGCCTTCTGCGAGCCAGAGACTGAGCTGTGCTAAGACTCCAAGGTGGCATGGTTGCACTTTATGTTCAGTGCCCAATTTTGCATGATGAAGTTTGGGATGCCTTTATACTGTACAAATAAAACTACAATCTGGTAGTTGCTTTAATTTTTGTTCTCCACAATTGTTCAAAATTGCTCCTGTTTCAGGTGGATTCCGGGGTGGAAGGGGAGGTGGTGGCAGAGGTGGAGGTTTTGGAGGCGGTGGTAGAGGTGGAGGATTCGGACGTGGAGGTGGAGGATTCGGACGTGGAGGTGGTGGCTTCAGAGGCAGAGGTGGCGGAGGACGTGGATTCAGGGGTAGGACTGCATTCTGAATGGCATTTGATTTCTTGTGTCGTCATGTCAGCGTTGAACCTCTTTTTGTTTTATTTGCAGGTGGGAGATGATCTGCTGTGGGTCCACAACTTAGTCCTCTGTGAGGGTCACAAAGTTGGACATTATCTCCTGAGTGGATTTGTTTTCTTTATTTTATTTTTTTGTAAAAGTGATGGGTCCTTTTTATAGTTAACAAAGGTGGACATTGTCTGTCTGTCAGTGAGCCGCTGTTAGTATTTCAAGCCCGCGTGGGGCTAGTTGCTCCCTTGTTGCCGACAGCTAAGTCTCACTGAGAATGACATTTCCACGTCACACACAGCACAAGCTGACACGTGGCCAAGTAAAGAAAATTATTCAAATAAATACAACAGACACATACAGTGTGGTGATTGGGGAAATAAAAAGAATATGGGACCATATCATTGTAATCAGTGATACCGGAAGGTATACAAACATGTTTTATTTTTTGTTTAATTGGCTATATGTTAGGGATGTGTGTCAAGTAGTTCATTCCTGATGATGTTTGGCTGGCCCCAACAAATTGGATGGATGAGGGCTTGTCTGAAATACTGACGGCAGCTAACAGAAATATTGATTATCTCAACCTTTGATATTTAAAGGGCTCAAATCTATGCTTGTGATACACCTCAGTAGTCAAATACACCTGAACAGATACATTCACAATTTGTCATTAGTGATATATGGACAAATGTGTGTTTGTGTGGGGGGGGGGGGTGTTAGAGTTCAAAATTGGTTGAATTCTTACGATTGCAGAAAATCATGTCTTGATTAAAAAAAACAAAATTCTGTAAAATAGTGTCTTACAGTGATTTTGCTGCTTTCCCACACAGGCTGATGATTTATGACTGGTTATTAGGGTGCAGCAGTTTTATGGTCTTTAATCTCTACCCTGAATTACTCAAGACCATGGAGTAACAGGAGTTATCATGAGCAAAGTCCTTTTCTCTGTTTACCTCAAGTTTAGATATAAAAGATCAAAGAAAAAATAGACATCAACCTTTGGCATTTTATAAAAAAAGAATTTAATTATGTAATTGAACCATGAACTGCAAACAATATTAGTAAAACTATAAAAACATTTTAGATAGTGTAAGGGATAAAATAGGCAACCTTGAAAAAAAATCAAGGCAGTAACAATATAAGGCGCAATAAACGTTTATTCAAGGTTTGTTAGTGATTACTTGAATAACAAAATAGAAATTGAACCGTTCAGACTCAAAACAATCATGATACTAGTGACATGCGGGGAAGACAGAAATGGAATGGAGGTGGTGGCATTTACCTGCGGTGTGAACCTAGCCTAAGATACAACTGTTGGTGTGAACTACGCAAATAATTTTTCCAAAACGTCAAACACCAAGGTGAAATCGCGACCCGGTGACATTTTTTTAAATATTAATTTCGCAGTTCGGAGCTTTTCCTGATGTACGTCATCTCTATCCTTGTGTTTGATTGGTCAACCTCTATTGTTTTATCTGATTGGTCAACCTATCCTCACATGGCTGCGTACGCAAGTTCACTGTATTCGACGTTTGAGACAGTGGAGTAGCATGGCGACATCTGGCAAGGTTTGTGTACGCTTCAAACTTAGAAATATCACTCAATCGATGGTAACTTCATTTACCTTTCAAAGCTCTTTCCCTAACTGGTGGTTTTTGGGAGTGCGATAATCGCTACTTTAAATCAGCGCAAGTGCTTCGCTCCGCTAAATTACATGAGCTTCGAGAGAAGAAAAATTGCAGAGCTGTCGTTGGCTGGATAAGTGAACAAACAAGGATATCATTTATGCATCGAACTAACAACGAAGCGTTTTTTTTTTTAAGGTAAATGCGGGACCAAGCCACAGTCTGCTAGCCGAAAGTTCTCACCTACTCCACATCATTAGCTGATAATTCTTAAAGGAGACGTAAAATGGAAAATCCACTTTTTTTGATTTTGTATTCATTTTATTGTGTACTTGGATTGAACTAACAACGAAGCGCTGTTTTAAGGTAAATGAGTGGCCAAGCCACAATCTGCTAGTCTAAAGTTCACACCTACCTACACTTTTTGATGAGAAGACGTATCATGGAAAATCCCCTTTTTTTGCTTTTATATTCATTTTATTGTGTACTTGGAGTCTCCAAGATTGTAGAAAAGTGTAATCTATCCCTCCAAGTGCTGCAGAGATCTTTGGAGGCTATTTTTTTTACTCTATTCAGTTTTCTCCATTTTTTATTACGTATTTTTATCTATTAATCACATCCGTCTGGGGCGAGACTACCAAACAAGGTAATGGGTGTGGCCAAACGGTTTTTACAAATCTGCCATCTTTATTATTATTATTATATAAACCACAACTGAATGAGTAAATATTACGGAATAATTTATAAACGTTATATGTAAGATTTAAGTAATGCCTCATTGACTTCACCCTTATTCTGTATTAGAAACTAAATGTCCCATTCAAAACCAAATGGCCGCACTCTGTGATTGCCTTTCTAGGTCATCAAGTGCAAGGCTGCTGTAGCCTGGGAGTCGGGAAAGCCTCTGACCATTGAAGAGGTGGAGGTGGCGCCACCCAAGGCCCATGAGGTCCGGATTAAGGTAAATCAAGGCTGGTCTAGGTGGTGTACAATCAACTCAAACTTCCTATTAACATTGTCAATTGTTTTTCAGATCTTTGCCACCGGAGTGTGCCACACTGACGCATACACTCTAAGCGGCAGTGACCCTGAGGGGATCTTCCCCATCATCCTTGGCCATGAGGGCGCTGGCACCGTGGAGAGTGTTGGCGAAGGTGTTACCAAGTTTAAGCCCGGTAAGAAGTCCCAGAGATGTTTTATATTTTCAAAGTGTTTGTATTTATGTTGTCTGAGAGATTAATGATTCATGTTGTGTCAAGGTGATACTGTCATCCCGTTGTATGTGCCTCAGTGTGGGGAATGCAAGTTCTGCAAAAATCCCAAGACCAATCTCTGCCAGAAAATTAGGTACAATTGTCTTAATAGAATATTCACTTCCGGGAGTTTTAAATACATGTTTATTTTATGCACTCTATGTTAGGGATGAAACAAGTTAAAGCGCAACATCTATTGGTGGCAGTAATGCGCCATTGGTTAGACATCTTTGAACTTAATATAAAAGTGTATATTTGTATCATTCTTCCTTTAAATGCATTGTATTTGAAATTCATTGAAGTTTTCAATCCCTTTTTATTTAAATGCATTTTTTAAACTTTAATTTTATGAGGTCATTTGGTATTTACTGTTAGTTTGTAAATATCCTGAATATTTTTTTTTGTTCGTCTTGTTTATTTTGGCATCAGTTTACAGAAAGAGACTTAAATTACTTGACTTTGTATTGACATCAATTTATCCAAATTAGGATGATTAGATTAGATTAGATAGAACTTTATTTATCCCACAGTGGGGAAATTTTCTTGTCACAGCAGCGTACGAGAGTGCAAGAATAAAAGAAACGTGTGCAAAATGTAAATATGGATAAAATTACAGACAAACAAAGACAAGTGCACAAACAAAAACAAGTACTAGTAAGCGAAACATACCGTAATTTCCGGTGTATAAACGCACCTGTGTATAAACCGCACCAGCTAAAATTTGGGTATATTTTAGTTTTTTTCTTACATAAGTCGCACCGGACTATAAACCGCACGTGCACAGGAGTTTTTTACAAAGAAAAACAGTACACAGAAAGCCTTTTTGAAGTTTGAATAACATGTCCGTCTTGATCGCGTTCTGCGTGATGCGCGAAATGTTGTAAACACAAACTAGCACGTCTTCTTCGGCGCATTATCTCTTCTTCGCCTGTCTCGCTCTTGCTTCCTGCTAGAGCGCCCCCTGGAGGCCAGAGGCCGTAAAAATCCAGCCGCGCCGCCATTTAAGCCTCAGGGTTCAAAGTAACCTTCTGAATAAAATGCATTAAAAGTTCACATTCATTACAACTTGTTTTTGGTGAGCAAAATGTCAGAAGAATTGAATTTAAATGCTGATTGATTGGGTTTTAATACAATGCAGATGGTCCAAACAGCGCCACTGCTTTGTGTAATCTCTGAGTCACATAGCAGAGTAAGAGAAAGGGTTTAGAGCACAGGTGTCAAACTCAAGGCCCAGGGGCCAGATACGGCCCACCACATCATTCTATGTGGCCCGCGAAGACAAATTATGCATCAAATTCGTGTGTCATTACTAGTATTGCAAATTGTCTTCACTTTTAATAATATCTTTTTTTTTAAATATTTGACCAGTTTTTACTCGTCTGATTTGAAAACTAGTTATTTGTCAGTTTGTTTTGTAGCTTTTACTGTATATAATAGTGTTAAGAGTAAAAGTGATCAAGTCATCACGAAAAAAATATTATATAAGCCGCACCTGACTATAAGCCGCAGGGTTCAAAATTTTGGAAACAAGTTGCGGCTTATACACCGGAAATTACGGTATTAACATTATGCTCCCTTCCTTCAGAGTGACTCAAGGTCAGGGCCTGATGCCCGACGGGACTAGCCGCTTCACTTGCAAGGGCAAGAAGTTGTTCCACTTCATGGGGACCAGCACCTTCTCCGAGTACACCGTGGTGGCGGACATCTCCCTGGCCAAAATCAATGAAAAGGCTCCCCTTGACAGGGTGTGCCTCCTTGGGTGCGGCATCTCCACTGGATACGGTGCTGCGCTGAACACCGCCAAGGTAGGTTTGCCTAAAAGATCACCTCCTACAGTGTATGTATTGGCCAAATATCATCAAATAGGTACCCCATTTTAATAGATGTCATGCTTCAATTAGTCCACTTGAATTTTTGCCACTGCCCAAATAGATGCCTCCCTTCTCTCCTGATGCTCATCAAAATCTAAAGGGTGTGGTGAAAATGTTCTTTATACGAAACAAAATGAGAGGATTGTTTGGAAAAAGGAAAGTCTTCTATTTAAAAAAAAACAAAAAAAAAAAAACACATACTGTTCAAGGCTTAGTAGAAGTGCCTGAAATACAGCTGGTGGGTTTCCTTCTATTAAGGTGGAACCCAATTCCACATGCGCCGTCTTTGGCCTGGGAGCCGTCGGCCTGGCCGCCATCATGGGTTGCAAGGTGGCTGGAGCCACTCGCATCATCGGTGTCGACATCAACCCGACCAAGTTTGACAAAGCCAGGGAGTTCGGCGCCACTGAGTTTGTCAACCCCAAAGACCACAGCAAGCCCATCAACGAGGTACTGGTGGAGATGACCGACGGCGGCGTGGACTACTCGTTTGAGTGCATCGGCAATGTGCAGATCATGGTGAGATTTCGCATTGTTGTGCCAGTCAAATGTAGTACAAAAAGAAGAAACTAACCAGTTGAATGTTCTAGCGAGCTGCTCTGGAGGCCTGCCACAAAGGCTGGGGTGAGAGCATCATTGCCGGCGTCGCAGGAGCTGGACAGGAGATCTCCACAAGGCCTTTCCAGCTGGTGACCGGGCGCGTGTGGCGGGGCACAGCTTTTGGAGGTGATGAATTCTTTAGGGATATATGGTATTGTGGCACTTAAAGGGTCACCACAGTGAATAAGTTACCACATCTGCCTTTGTTTCAAAGTTTGGAATTCAAATAAGAAATCTCGTTCAGAGTTAGGGGGTAGCAACAAAGTGAGCAGCTACTACTAGCCCCGATTGTGAAGAAGAAGGCCAGACGCCAAAAGTACTGTGAAAATATTGTTTGAAGTTTTACCGGTGGAGGCAGCACTTCATCACCAATGCACCGAATTACTGTGTGCATTTGTCCTGTTGTGTATCGGAAATGTGCATGTGGCGCATATAGTGCCAAATACAAACAAGCCTTATAGCCCAAGGTGACAACTTTGCCAACCTTTCAAGAGTGTGCCACTTACAGCACCACAACTCTGCTTAGTGTTTGCCTTTGACATGACAGTGTTTGTGTATTCTGACTGTAACTTGAACATGGCCAAGCTTCACCTCATGGGAGAAGAAACTGTTTGGGGGCAGAACTATTTAAATATGACCCATTGTAACATAATTAGCTGTCAAAATTCACATGAGTTTGTTCAGACACATTTCCAAAAATTGACAGCCTACAACAATTACTTGGCTGTTCAGTTTAACCCTTGGTGGGTGAACAGATGCTCTATTGACCTTGCTGTTTGTATGTGAGCAATTAAAAAGTCACACCTCTTTTAACATTGTTTCACGCAGGCTGGAAGAGCGTGGAAAGTGTCCCCAAACTAGTGGAACAGTACATGAACAAGAAGCTGAAGGTGGATGAGTTTGTCACCCACACGCTGCCATTCGACAAGGTTAATGAGGGATTTGACCTCATGCACTCTGGAAAGAGGTACACTCATTAATGCCATAGTCCTTTATTTGATTGATTAGAATTCGTCCCTAACACTGTCACATTTTCTCTTTTTCTTGTGCAGCATCCGCACAGTCCTGACTTTCTAAGGTGCCTTGACCACCAGTCATGCAGCTCCCACCTGGAGCACTTAATGCCATGTCATTTTCATCGTCAAAGTCACAAAAATTTCACAATGGTTGCAACGATTTCTATTAAAAAAGCATTCAAATATGTGTTTTCTGCACATGTCACGAATATTGTGGAAATAAAATAAGCACAATTCCTATCAGATATCTATATTAGTTATTTTTGGTTGAATCATATGTAATGTTTAGTTTTTTCTAGCTGCAAGCTTTAGTCCTAAATTATTAACCAAATAATACAATATAGCAGTCTAGGCAAACTATAATGCACAAGTTGCACACAAACAGAACTACAGTAATAAAACGTAATTAGAGAATGACATTTCTGCCTATTGTAATTTTGAAATAATGACACGTTTAAAGTTGGAAATGTTTTAATCATTCAAAATATGGGAGTAATAAGAGAAACTGTTTTTGTATTTTTTTTCATTTTTTGTATGTGTTGTATGTTGTTTTTTGAGGTTTTTTTGTGTGCGTGTACTTTTTTGTGTGCGTGTACTTTAGTTTTTGTGTTATATTACTCTACATACAGTGCGTATAATTCCTAAATGAGATTCTACACAGTTTCATTTCAAATACTAAAAATTTGTGCCCAAATACTTGTGGGCCGATTGTAGGATTTTTCTGCAGTCCCCCCCCCCCCCCCCCCCCCCGTTTGTTTGCAATTTTTTTCTATCTATTTATTTTGATAATTATATACTTAATAATTATCCTTTACAATTGTAAAATAATGTAATAAAGTATGAAAACGAAAGAAATTAACTGTAAACTAAATGTACATTTACTCTTAAATTCAACTTTGTTTAGAATAAAATAAACCAAATTAACTACATTGTAGCTTGAATGGTGAAATTAATAACATTACATGAACATTTGGGGATAGTTCAATTGTGGATGAGGTTCTAAAAAACAAAGGTGATTTAAAATATGGCCAATAACGTTGACATATATTTAAGTATTTGTGTAATTGATTAATGAAAACACAAAAATACAAATAAATGTATTTTTGTATGAAATTTAATTGTTTAATCGGATTA
This sequence comes from Syngnathus floridae, assembly GCF_059516105.1. Lineage (NCBI taxonomy): Eukaryota > Metazoa > Chordata > Actinopteri > Syngnathiformes > Syngnathidae > Syngnathus > Syngnathus floridae. The sequence continues at coordinate 15,709,596 of NC_142413.1, read as the reverse complement.
ATTGAAGACATCAACGTAATTAGCCAATTTTAAGTGAAACTAAAGGCTAAATTAATGCACCAAAAATGCCCTGACCCCACCCACTGGTCAACTTCCGACTACGTCACAGAATGTTTATAAAGTACATGCTCGGTGCAGTCCGAATTTGGCAGAGAAAGAAAAGCTAAGAAACGTTCTACAAGATGGCGACCGCCTGTATGGTGAGTGCTCGGCTAAACACTGGCAGATAACAGTTCCCTCAAACTCACTCGCACCTTTTGTTTTGTGTATGCCAGTCAAAGACGTTTCATGGACATATAGATGCAAAACAAACCAGGGCGCATATGTGTCAGTGAGAGGAGTAAAATGTCAGTTGTGTGTTACGATCCACTCGCTTACTAGGATACTGTTAGCATAGCAGGGCTAGCAGCAGCCTCTCTCCAGGGAACTGCTACGAACTTAGCTGTACTCATTTACTTTATATATTTCCGTTATCTTTGATAAAAAGCTTTAGAACAAGTCATTTTAAGTGTAAATAATAGAGCCTCATCAAAAAGTTAATGTTTTCTTCCCCCCCCCAACCTTGCTTCTCTTTTGTATGGATGGATGGATGGATGAAAGAAAAAGGATCAAAGAAGTCACGCTGCGGAAAGTCTACTTTTCTTGACAATTTTACAGCAAGCTAAATAGTACTTACTCAAGCCTTTTTACTGTTTAATTAGTTGTATGAGAAATACTATTAATCGTGTTTTAGTGATCCACGGCTGTAAAATTCCCATTTCCAATTTCAATATTTTTTTTTATGAGCGAAGGGGTAGAACAATTAAAATAGGTTTGTTGTCTATTAAATGTGATTTTATTTTTAAGGCCTTATTGCCTAGCCCTGTTTTTTGCTTAACTTTTAAAGGATACCTGTTAATTAAAATTGTGTATTCCTTTTTGTGATTAGGCGTTATCATCCATCGCTCCAAAACTTGAGAAGGAAAACAGTGAGACGGCGGTTCAAAATCTGGTTGAAAGTCCAGAATCGTACATCAAGCATCCTTTACAGAACAGGTAAGACTCAGCGTTCAGTTTGCCGCTACTGTGCTAGTCCAAACAACTATTGTGCATGTGCAGGTGGGCTCTTTGGTTTTTCAAGAATGACAAGAGCAAAACTTGGCAAGCCAACCTTCGACTCATCTCCAAATTTGACACCGTGGAGGACTTCTGGGCGTAAGTAATGTTAGAACAATATGGATAGCAATATTAAAGTTGAGGATTTATTTATGAATGCAAGGTGTGTCCTTTGTTCTGTGCCAGCTTGTATAACCACATTCAGCTGTCCAGTAACTTGATGTCCGGCTGTGACTATTCACTCTTTAAGGTAGGCACACACTCCCTCCTGGCTCACTACTATGACATAAAGTGACAAGGTGTTGTGCTTGAGATTGGTATTTTGATAACTTTTGTTTGTGGACCTCAAAAAGCAGCCATTTTGACTCTGTCAGACATAAACTTCGAGAAAAATATTGTACATTGAGAACAGATAAAATGTGTGATAAATTGCAACGTAACAGTGACTAATTATGATTACAATTTATAATCAACTGAAGGCCATGCAGTATATGCATGCATGCATGTGTGTGCGTATGTGTGTGTATATGTGGTAGGACATAATGATTAAGTATGTTTTAAGTTACATTAACAATGCCATTAGAGTAGGTTTAATTAGATACTTGTAGAATCCCTGACATTGGTCCTGCTGGTTTGCTTTGTATGTCGCTGTATTGGACTCCCGAGTGTCCACTTGGCTGCAGCAGTCCCATGGGCATTTCTTTGTCCACAGGACGGCATTGAACCCATGTGGGAGGATGAACGCAATAGGCGAGGCGGCCGCTGGCTCATCACGCTCTCCAAACAGCAGCGCAAGGCTGACCTCGATCGCTTCTGGTTGGAGACGGTAAGTTTTCCTTCTGTACTAAGTGGGTTCTGAATGATTATAGAAATTATAGTATCATTATTCGAAATGTAAAAATTAATCGACAACAAACTGACCATCAAATAATCGCCTTGTACTTTCATAATCAAGTAACCGTTTGGACATTGTTTAACTAAAGATTGTCCCCCTACGGCGGCTTACCTCGCAATTGGAAAAAAGTAGGAATTGACAGCCATAGGCAAGAGATCTGGCGTAACACTCGATAGCTAGTGGTGGGTGCAAGCTGCGGCCCAGTCAACGACTTGACGTCACATCCGTTCCCAACATGGTGTGCATCGCATATTAAAATAAACTGGGGGGATTTGATGTTAAACTTTAAATATTCAATGAGCTACACAAAGTGTACATAAAGTTAAGTACCCATAATGTTTTTCCCACCTGGTTGATCCTCACGTGAGAGGATGTCTTTGCATCGCAGCTCTTGTGTCTGGTCGGGGAAGCGTTTGACGACCACAGCGACGATGTGTGTGGCGCAGTCATCAACGTACGAACCAAAGGGGACAAGATCGCCATCTGGACCACGGACTATGAAAACAAGGAGGCCATCACACACATTGGGTGAGCAGGGAGCTGCAGTGTGTTCTTTTTGTCTGTGGCGTTTTGTGTCTGCTAAGTGTTTTTGTTTTATTAGGCGTGTCTTCAAAGAAAGGCTCGGAGTCCCTTCCAAAGTGGTGATTGGCTACCAGTCGCATGCTGACACGGCCACGAAGAGCGGCTCCACCACCAAAAACAAGTTTGTTGCCTGATGACATCCACATTCTGTTTCTTTTCTGGGTCACCTTTTTCGACATGAACATTAACAAGAAATGGGGACACTTGATTGCGTCTTGTTTGTTTATTTAAGTTTCTATACATGCGCCTAGTGATTGGCTGCACCCCTCCACTACAAAGTGTATGATGATTGTGTTTCAAGAGTATATTTTTGTTCCAGGAAAGCCTTCTCGCCAAGCCACTTGTACAGTGTGAATAGTAATAAAAAAAAAAGTGATACCTATTTTGTAAGATAACGCGCATGCGTCATTTTGTGGAATACAGTATTTATGTTTCTGACAAAAAGATAGTTGTTAATGCACTTTGTTACTTTGAATCTGTTGAGTTAATTGAAAGCCAGCATTGAGGAAGCCAAAATAATGTTGGTTGACCTTTTTCAGATGTTCAGCCTTTGTGATTGGTTCAAGGTAATCTCATTTGATTTCTGTTTCAGTTGTGAGTTGTAGTGCTGCTAACCGTGCCCCCGAAAAGTAAACGTGCACACCAGAGATGCAAGTGAAAGAGTGGCGTGTTCTTTCGACAAGCTATTAAGTAGAGTCAGCAGACTCCTACCACTTATCATAGTGACCAAATGTCCAAGAGAGCACAGTATTCTCATTGCATTATATTGTGTCCTGTATATGTGTTATTTGAATCCTCCGGTTAACTTTATCAGCAGGGGCAATAGTCTTCCGGGGTCAGTTTAGCCCTGCTTGGACATTTTAATTCTCAAAACATGTCTCAAATGGGGAATGGGGATCTGAATAAACATTGCAGTATTTATATAGCCTAGGTATTAACCCAACTAATCAACCTAGCATGTAAATGAGTTCACGGAACTACTTTATTTACCTGCTGATTAATTAGAAGTGTCTGTGGCTAAAGGCAAATTGTGGTAGGGTTTCTACTTTTGGGACCAAGATATGGGGTCAGTTTCACCAGTAACATAACTGGTTAGGCTGACCCATTGGTGTTTAATGCCTCGAAATGAATGATTGATCATTTTGGGTGGATTTTTCTAAATATAAGGTTGGTTAGAGTTGCATACTTGATTCTAGTGATTGGCTGCACCCCTCCACTGTCAAGTGTGTGATGAATGTCTTGTCTGTATGTTGTATGCATCTGTGTTCTTCAGAGGCATCTTGACCTGATGATGTTTCAGCTGTGTAAAACGCATACAAACTGTATTCAGATAGGTAATCAATACACATGAAGTTACCATGAAGCTAATTTGGATGCAAACTATTTTTATGTAACAATCATTGACCAAAACTGAAGAAACACAAAAAGCTTGTTGCAATAGAAAACAAGTTGTTAAAAAAAAGAAGGGGAATGGCTGTGTAATTTAATAATGCCCCCCCCCCCCCCCACCACCTTTTTCTCATCTTTTGTTGCGGTCTTTGAGTATTCAATATTGACCCGCAAGTGATAAAAGGCTAGAAGGGGCACAGCAATTGTATGACTTAGCCATCAATTTTCCTTTTTACCAAAATCTGTATTTTTTTTCCCCCAATATTCACCCCAAAAATAATATCAATAATGGCTGAATGTGCAGTGGGTCAATGTGACCCATATGACCACTTTAGGGGTCCCAAACAAACATTACAGCATTAATGGACAAATAGAATTGACTCACTTATCCATGATTTTTGGACCTGATGTTGTTCCAGCAGGTGGCAGTGTAAGTCCACTTTCTCGGCTTTCCCTTTTTAATTGGGATTCCACTGAGGTCTCCTCAGTTGCGCGCTGACTAACGAGATATCTGTAAATAGCAGCTGGGCATCTTATTTATTTATAGGACCCCTCCGTCGTCACCCTCCACCCGTCTTCTCCCCGGCCAACAATAAAATGTATGTTACAACTCCCCGCCTCGGGCTGCTGTCAACCTGGCACTCCTATGCGTCGCACAGAAATGGGAGGGGGGCAACCTGCATGTGCACAAGTGCGCCACTTAAAACCCTGAGACATGACACCGACGAGGCGAGTTGGCCCCGCATCCACGTTACTCCCGCCCTTCCTCCTCAAGTGCTCCCTGACAGAAATGTCGGTGGGCTCAGCGGGTCGGATATTCACCGTACGGATGCTGACTGTGTCCCACAGTCGCGGTTAATATTGTCACAACCCCATCTGACGTGGTGGAATTCTCATGATTGCCAAGTGCTATTCTGGGAGCATCGTATGACACCACGCATGCACATGTATGACTCTAGAGATTATGCCGCAATGACTTTTACAAACGGAACACATGCACTTGGGCTAGGCTAAATGCAAAGACTAGGTGGAAGAAAGGTAAATAATTATAAAGTATATAAATAAATATTAATGGTTGATGGAAATGAGCACTTTGATGACGTTTACTTATAAATACTGAACAGTGTCTGCAATATGGTTTGAATATTGAAATGAACACTGGCATTGATTGACTGTGTAAACATTGTTGCATTGGTTGTATTAGCGGCTGGAAGCTTCCTGCCAGTGGGCTGCCACAGGGGCATGACGCTGATAGCATTTTGCATAAAAGTCCATGCCCAGTCCAAAAAAAAAAAAAAAACCATCTAATGAAGGTGGTACAATTCTGATCTGAACTTTGACATTCTAGTTGGAAAAAGACCAATGACAGTCACGTAAACACACACTTGGGCCTATACCTCCCCCACGGCACCAGCTGGTCACTTTCCAGATGTCCAGAATTGCAGGCCTCTGGCCTCTACCTTCACCCGCCGCCAAGACCTGAGCCTCTGCCAACGGTTGGCCGCCGCTGCCCAAGTCCTCAATTTATAAACTCAACGTGACACATGCATCAGGACGTGCTGAAGAAGTGCTGATCCCCTCCACTTTGTGTTGCCATGGTGATCAAACGTTTCCTCTTTTTGTCCAAGAAGGAGACCATTTCATTTCCTTTTATGACCAAGCTAATATGTTTGCAATCTAAACATTCGGAGAGTTGGAAAGTAAAGACGGAGTCAGGCTCTGAGCTTGTTAGACAACATCACATATCACAAATGAGCACACTCTCTATGCTAATTTATTTAGCAGTTAATTAAATGCTAGAGCCAGAGTTCGGCACGATGCCTTCACTACGTCATTCACATGCGCACAGCTGATTCTGTCATTGTAGTCAATTATTAATCTTATTAATTCACATACCAGGCTGCCACAAGGCACTCGAGTTCTGACTAGAATTTGGAGAGATTGTCATTACTGTATACTGGACTAGCTAAAATGCCACCAATCTGTTCACAAGGAGGAGAGCAGATGCAAAGCTTCATCAGTGCTCTCCAGCTTGTCCAGGATGCTGATGCACGAGTGCTGAGTAGAACAAATAGAAGAGGGCTGCGTTCTTTGCACTCTCATGAGGAAGGGTGGGGAGGAAACTTAAATGAACCATATAAAAGTAAGATTGAAAATTAATAAAATAAACATCCCTCAATTGTTTAAGTCACAGAGTAAATATTCATAGCTATTTACGCACTGCCGGCTGCTGTCTGTTAGAATAGCGGAACATGGATGACTACCCCCCACCCCCAAAAAAAGGCCTCATGCCCCTTCATTAACATGAGCACACATGTTTCGTTTGGGCCTGGGAAGAAGGACAGACCTGCAGGGGTGGCGACTTCGTTAAACAAGCACTCACTCCCTCTCCACATCAATTCCCCCAAAGCTTTGGGTGTCATCCATCTCTGAGCCTGCCTCACCAGATAAGTGTTTTTTTTGGGGAGGCGGGTGACCTATTTTAGAAATTTAAATAAAAAAAACATTGCGTTTACATCAGGTGATAGGTAGACCACGGTTTGAGCTGAGGTAAAAAAACATAAAAATTCAGCCCACAACTCACAATCTTTCTGAAAGCGCTAACAACAATGATCAGTATGCTGTTATTTAAGGATTTAGCGTGGAATATGTGGTTATTGCTTCTGTCTCACAGTCAAAGTGATCTAGTTTCGAGCTTGGCTTTTTATCCTTGCATCCCAAAAACATGCTTGTTAGACTGTAACGGAGCGGTCACCAAATTGGTGCCCGTGGGGATGGCCCACGTGAGTGGCATGCTGATATGATCAAAAATAGCTCACCAGTGATGGGATGCTACAGTATTCATGAATGATGACAATTTTTTTTAAGTCCTTTGAAGACCCTTTTTTAAATTTCTGGCTATCGACCCAACATAAAATTAACATTGTTCAATTGCTTCCCTTTGTCTACTATATATATTCGTGTCATTAATTTGTGTTTTAACTAGTGACTGTTTTCATTGTCTTTGTAGTTGTATCATTGTTATTTATTGAATTTTGTAAGTGCTTTGTTTGTCTGTTGGGCCGCAAACCACACACTGTAAAAACAGTGTTGACTAAAAAGAAAAGATCTCCATGGACAGTTTAAGTTATGTAGCGTATTTCAGTTCAAACAGTTTTGAGTACATGATATAAAGTATGTCTAGCTAACGAAAAATAAGTTAGAAATATGTACTGGTAGTTTTTCCTTTTAGCTTTATCATCGAGCAAACACGTCATTCTTGGCGGTGTATTCAAATTTCACTGATAGTTGGACTTTGGAACTCACTACACTGTAACGCTGGGCCAAGCTTACTGCTGTGACCAAACATGTAACTAGTGTTTTGTCTGCTCGGGTGAGTTGTAGTTTTGACTTCAGGCAGATGGTTGAGTAAAATTCTGATGTAAAGGTACAAATTCAGACATATTTTTGGTCTAACTTAAATGCATCACTTGATGCAGCACAACATGTATGCTATGCAGGCTTCATGCCAGTCTCGATGGAAGGCAAACACTGGTTTTCCGGAGATTTTTATCAGCTTGCATGGCGATAGTGGATTGTGGCCCACAGTGATGGGAGAAAGCAATGCAATGGATTTAATGATTTGGAGTGATACGGATGGTTCGATAAAATTGTTGTTTATCTTATTGTTATTTGATATATAGTTTATATCTAGATATATGGACCTGTGGAATAATTTGAACTGCAACTGACGACGAATCCGATGTCAGCGGCGTGCCGCACACACAGCATTGTTTACGAAAAGGACGATGAATTCGATCGATGGATTTAATGATTTGGAGTGACACAGATGGTTTGATAAACGTGTTCTTTATGTTATAGTTATTTGAATCACTGTTAATGTTACGTCAGGCCCATTCTCAGCTCCTCGTTTGTGTTTATGTCACGTTAGCATACCGTATCGTTTAGCCTGTTGTTGCTGGTTCATGTCTGTTCTTGGTGTTGGATTTTGTCAAATAAATTTACCCCAAAAGTGCGATTTATACTCCGGTGCGACTTATATATGTTTTTTTCCCTTTATTGTGCATTTTATGGCTGGTGCGACTTATACTCCGGTGCGACATATACTCAGAAAAATATGGCACTAATCAAAGCGGTAGAGAAAATGGATTGATGGATTTTTGGTCTGGGAAAAAAAAAGAAAGGAAATGAATAATCCCATTTTCTTTATATTATTTAAAAAATTAAAAAGAATACTATAAAGACTACTACAGAGAAATAAGATATAGAACATAGTACAAACAGGTAATAGTGAAAGGAATTAGCCAATTTTTTCATTTAGCGACCAGATGTTGTTCATTTATGAGTTATTGAGTCCCCCACCTTTTTTCTGAGTGTGTGAAACTTGAGAGGTCCGGATCTATGATTAACACAAGCTCCTCGCAATTAGTCTAATCTTCGTTCAGTCTGCTATTCATAACTATTAACCTAGCGCTACTCATTTTGAAACATGATTATTATCATTGATGCAGATAGTAATTTAGAAATTAAATTAAAGGGAAAGTCAACCTCAAAATTTTTGTTGTAATAATATGTTCTGTGCAGCCCAACTAGTCAAAACTAAATTTTCTGATTCATTTCTCATTTGTGGACTATTAATTAAATAGGCAAAACTCATCACTTCTCCATCGCAAGAGGTGGCCATCTTGCCACTAGCTGTCCACTGCAAATGACACCACAGTTGCCAGGTCTAAGGTCACAACCAATCACGGCTCACCAGTTTTCTGAAGCTGAGCCCTGATTTGTTGTGCGACCTGGCAACCGTGATGTCCTTTTCAGTCGACAGGTCATGGCAATAGGGCCACTCCCCATAGATGAATAAAAACGGATGGATTTTGCTGCTTAACTCATATTCAAAAAATGCAATATTAATCAGAATGCCATGTTTGTATTAGTGGGGGCGCATACAACATATTGTAGATGAAAAAAAAAATGGGGTTGACTTGCTCTGTAATGTCATATGTAGGCACTCTCGCTACTCAGGTACTTAGCGGACTTAGAATGTGATACTATGCTACACCACCAATCTCCACGATAGACAGATGTATCAAATTTGAAGCTACTAGGGGGGCGTAATGTTGGCTAAAGACCAAACAATGACTTGCTGTTCTTGAGGACAGAGGTTAATGTGATCCTGTGGTATGTTGCACACTGGTAACTATTCACAAAGGCCAGTAATCTGAGTCGCGGGCGCTTACAAAGCCCGACTATCCTCTGCGTTAGCATAGACGTATTGATCCGCGGGCTGTGTAAGCCTCCACAGTGACAACGGTTAGCAAGATTAGGGGGCTAGGGCCGCGGATTCACAGCTTTTAGGTGGGTAATGGGCAAAAAACAGCATGTTAATTGCCCTTGACTGTTGAAAGTAAATTAATTATTGATCGCTTTCCCAACTCTTCTTCTGTACTTACATAGCCTTACAAATCCTTTTTATCTCCAGCTCAGAGCAAGAACATTTCCTCGTTTCCTCATCATTATGCTGCGCGGACCACAAGCCAAACTCCTCCAACCGTCGCGTCATGTTTTACTTACAAATTAATTTCAATTTTCTTTACGCTTCCAGTTTTCAAACTTTGCCTCATGATCTTGCACTGCATGCATTCTGTTTCCAGCGCCCCCGCACTCATCCAAATAAACAAGAGAACGCATGAATAAAAAGCGAGGTTGCAGGTCTGTCGCGAATTAATGACGCCGGATGTGTGCAGTTGTGGCAGCGTTGCACAGACAGCAACATCATTATTTTGCCTATTGAGATCCTCGTCCTCCTGCAGCTTGAAGAGTGGGTTGAAAAAAAATGGTGTTTTTGAATTGGGATTTTAAAGTCCGACATCTTGCAGCAAGCTTGGATTAATGCTTGAAAAGGAGTTCCTGTCTATGTGCCTGCATGCATCTCATTTGTGCATTCACTGTCATACCGCATTAGGTTTGTTACATTGTGTGCACGTCAAACCACATCTACGGTCTGACGGTCACATGGACAACAAAGCTAATACCTAATAGAGTGGAAAACTGAAGATAGCTCTAAAATGGATGCTTCACTCCAAAATGGCAAACTTCACGTTGCTTTTCAAGCCTGGCCGTCTTTTCTGGCAACTTCTTATTTGTGGTTCAAATGATGATGAGTCAGCAAACTTTGTCGTCCCACATGAAATGATGAAAACTCATTTGAGGGGAGGTGTTCTTCTCGTACAATTTGACAAAACTACTAGGATGAGTTCATCTTTGATGGACCTTGAATCGGCTTACCAGGCGTTAAACCCACGATGGCAGACTATAAAAGTCTTTCCAGGTATGGCTCCTTGAGATTTGTTGGTGAGTCTGCTTGAGTTAGACTTGTCTACCGAATGTCATGTTGCATATTGAAACTGTTATCTAGGGATGGATTTTCAAAATACCTAATACGTCTGCCAATATTTAATGCAGTGGAACATTCCACATAATTAACAGTATCTGTTCCTCAATAGTGGCGGGCCACTAATTTTCTTATTTCATATTCAAGTTCCACTTTCACTCAAGGACAAAAATTCACAATTTGGTCTCACTTCTCTGTTATTGAGCTCAAGTTTGGTAGCTATTAGTGATGGCTAATATACAGGACAATATGAATTTGTTATATTTTTTATAATTTTCATTGTAAAAACAGGCTTGACTTCATTTTTACTTCATTTCCAGTGCAAGTCAAATCACCCAGAGTGTGGTACCAAATGATGCAGTCCAACAACAGAATGCAGCAGAGCACGCTCACAGCAAATTTCCAAATGCATCCTTAGTATCGATTCTTTATATGCAAGTGTAGTCAATACAGAAATATTAGTTGACAACGTATAAATCTGGATATTAGACTCAATATAGTCATCACTAGCCATCAGATACTCCCGGACAAGCAGATACCCCAACATGCGACTCTTGAGCGGCTCCTGGAGCTTTTGCAAAAATGCGTGAAAATGGAAAAATACGTTCTCTTTGGTGTTGTTTTTTTAAATATGGTTTTTTTAGATGGGAATCATGACGCAAACATTCTAATGCTGTAAAAATGAATGTAGTTGTAAATATATTAAAAATACCGAATTTCAGAATGGTACCAAATGGCAAAATTGCGTCAGAGCCTGCGACACTGCACAGACGAGTTGACAGTGTGAGTGATGGGCCATGGATTCAAAAGGCAAAAAGAGAAAGATTGCTGATGAGAACCGAGGGTTTAAGAAAGAATGGACTGAACTATTTGCTTTCATTGCCAATGCTGAAGGATTGCCTGCATGTTTGATTTGCAATGAGAAGTTGTCATATCACAAGAAGAGCAATTTGGAGCGACATTTTCAGCTAAAGCATGCTAAATTGGCTGTCGATCACCCAGTTGGACCTGAGAGGAAAGGTGCAATTGCAGCGCTGGTGGAGAAATTTGAGCACCGAAAAAACACTTTCAAGAAGTGGATTGCATTTCCAAACTCCACTACTCCTGCAAGTTTTGTTGCAGCCCGGAAAACCATTCACCGATGACGAGTCATGAAGGGATTCATTCATTCAAATATCAGAGTGCCTATTTTCGGACTTCAAAAACAAAACCGAGATCATTCAGAAAATTAAAGAAATGCCTCTCTCCGCAAAAACAGTGAAGGAAAGGGTCATTAAAATGGCAAACAATATCACCGATCAGCAAATCAAGGACATCAATTCAGCTCCAGCTTTCTCAATTGCCTGTGATGGATGAGTCGTGTGACGTGACCGATATTGAACAGACAGCTCTGCTATGCAGGTACGTGAACTCTAATGGGCCGTAAAAAGAAATTGATCAAGCTAAAACACAGGTATCAAACTCAAGGCCCGGGGGGCAGATACGGCCCGCCACATCATTTTATGTGGCCCGCGAAGACAAATTGTGCATCAAATTCGTGTGTCACCCCTAGAATTGCAAATTGTCTTCACTTTTAATAAGATCTTTTTTTTTTTTATATTTGACCAATTTTTACTCATCTGATTTGAAAGTGAGTTATTTGTCAGTTTGTTTTGTAGCTTTTACTGTATATAATATGAGGTGCTCATACATTTATTTGGGTTGACAGTCATAATGGCCCTCCGAAAAAAGCTATGACTACAATGCGGCCTGTGAAAAAAATGAGTTTGACACCCAAAAGGTCAAACACGGGGGGAGGACATCTGTGAGGCTGTGCTACAATGTTTAAATGACAAAGAGATACACACTGGCCACCTGATTTCAGTCGCTACGGACGGCGCACCGAGTAAGAGTGGGTCGCAAAAGGGGTTTGTGACTTTACTACAGAAAGCATTGGATCAAAATCTATTCCATTGTATATTGCACCAAGAGGCGCTGTGTGCGTAAACATTCCCACTGGAGTGTATGGAGGTAATGAACCTTGTCATCCATATTGTGAACAAAATAATCGCAAAAGCATAAAACCACTGCCAATTCTGTGAATTGCTAGATGAAGTTGACAGCGACTATGCCGATTTCCTGCTGCACAACAAAGTCCGCTGGCTATCCAGGGGCGATGTTTTGCGTCGCTTTGTTGCTTTGTATTTGTAGCCTACTTAATTATTTTAATAGTAGGCATACAGCTCATGTATTGACAGTCTATGTTGCCTTATAAAAAGCTTTTTAGATTTTTGCGGCTCCAGACAGGTATGTTTTTTTGTTTTTTTGCGTCCAATATGGCTCTTTGAACATTTTGGGTTGCCGACCCCTGCCCTAGGACATCAAAATAGGGCTAATATGACCCAAAATCACCACTTCAAGCCAAAATTGCTGGCATCACTTTCTGGTGGGCCTGCTCATGATAGCCCCACCAAATTTCATATTTCTCGGTGGAAGTTTAAGTTATAAATTTCTAAAACAATTCTTGTGGTTCATTAAGAATTTCATTTAACTCTATCACAAATCATAACCCTAACTCCATTAAAATAAACCCAAATGCCATTAATCTGTCCCGGCCTCCCTAAAAAGGAAAAAAAGATCTCTATTGCACTTTATAGAACTGCATGCCTGTAGAAAAGATGCAGACAAATGAAGAAAACTACTGCAAGAAATCTGCCGTAAAAAATTAGGGATACACGAGTCGAAAATTCATTGCCGAAAATGGAATCCAAAAATTAGGCTAAGACCCTGAAACATGGAAATTATAATACTTTAAAAACATACAAAAACATTTTGTCATTTTCTGCACCTTGTTAAATATATCAGCGTGAGCTCTCTGGTTCCTTTGCGGCCACCAGCGAGCTGAGACAGTCCTCAGCGGTCAGACAGCTTTTTCGCCTAAGGCCAATGACCATCTGCTGAGGAATGGGAATTTTGGGCTCATTTCCTAACTGCCCACCTCCGCTCAGTTCGGGGGGCCATTTTTACATGACCGACCAGCGCTGTGAAGCACCATTAACCCTGGAGGACCCCTTTCTGAGCTCCAAGGGAGTGCCCCGCAATAATGTTGCGGCTGGCCAACAACCAGCTACCACAGAAACCAAGGTTTCGCCCTGGTTAGCGTTTGCCTCTGCCCGCGTCATCACTCAATCCTCTTTCGGCCATGTTGTTTTGGTAACAAAAGCCTTTTAGTTGAATACATTTTTTTTTTGGTGACCGACTTTTAGGTACATCACTAGTAATGATAGTTGTTTTTCACAGAGGATAAAGAATATATAATTCTGAGTATTATTTTAGGTTCTGTCTAAATTTGTTGCAGCGCCATTTGAGTTCAAATATCCATTCCTTAAAGTGTACATTTCCATAACATAGATGCTGTTCGTTAGCCGACTATGGCACTTCCCACTACGAGTTAGATTAAGATAGCAGACAAAGTGTAGTCAAGGCACCACTGCACGTAAATGGCTTACATTTGGTAGCAATCAGATGAAATCACGACAAGGAATTAATTTCTAAAGAATTAATTTCTAATTATTCCCTGAAAATGGCCAAGTTCACTCCAAAATGTCAGTTTCAAGCCAAAATGCCATGGCTTCTTAAAAATGTTTTGTGGGTCTACAGATGATAGACTTGTCCACTGATATTGCAAAGTAAAAGTGGTTTAAATATTTGGGAGTGGCTGTTGGAAATTAAGAGATTATAACCTTTTAGGATTTACTGAGTTACACATAGAGACAAATTTATATGAAGCATGGTTTGTTGGTGCATTTCCGCAAACGTCTATGAGGATAAAGGGCCATGCTGTGTCATTTCGTCCTCACTTTTTCTATTCCAACATACATAAATCATGCAGCAGCCACTGTGTTTGATGCAGTTATTTATTTTCCATTGCGGCTTTATTTTGGAAGCCCCATTTTCAGTGCAGAACCCGGGTCGCCGGTGTGTCTTTGGATGACGTGCCACAGCTGACCTTTTTTTTCCCCTTACCCCTCTTGTCATTCCATAGTTGCGGTAATTTATAAATTGTGAATGCGTTACTGATGGACTTTCTTGTTCTCCTCTGATAATGTTTCCATCCATGGATGCTGGTTTGTCATCCTCACTCAGCGGCATGACCCACCATGCTCCATATGATAATTTAAGTGGCTCAAAATAGCGGAGGAAATAAACAGATTTATTTATACATTCCCGCTGTTTTGCATATCCTCTCTGCCCCGAGCCCACGCGCTTTATTTCAGTCCAAATGCTGTTGAGTCAGCTGCTTCCTGTATGGCTGCCCCAGATAAGTAGCTTGGAGCTCACTGACCAAAATATCACATGCTTTCAAAAAACAAAACAAAGTAAATCAGGATTGAACTGAAACACAGACCACCGTCCAATATCCAGAGTGGAGGGATAAGAGAACTCTATAAATTTGTAGTAAAAGGGATGAACTGATGGTCTTATTCCAAATTTTAAAAGAACGAATAAGGGCATACTTGGGTTTTCGTGTGCATGTTCATGGCCTTTAATAGCCCAAATAGTGTCAATATTTAGGTTTCAAAAAGATTTTTGTCACTGACACTGGTTCATTCTTACCGAACTGACTGACTGACCCAAACTGACTGACAGGCTGATTTAAACTGATTGTTTGACTGACTGACTGACTGACTGACTGACTGACTGACTGACTGACTGACTGACTGACTGACTGACTGACTGACTGACTGACTGACTGATTGACTGACAATGACTGACATCCTTACACTGATCAATATACTCTACTGATGACCTGACTCTAATAAATGACAACGGCTGACTCCATCATCCATCCATTATCTGAACATCTTTTCCCCACGAGGGTCATGGGTATGTAGGAGCTTATCCCAGCCGACTTTGGGCAACTGGTTGCCAACCAATCAGTCACCCAGGCAAAATAATACCACCATCCTTTTGTTTCTTTTATTGCTCAGCGGAGTAAAAAAAACAGTTTTTTTGGCCAGCGGTTAACAATGTTTTTACTGCACCCATTCAAAGAAGTGTACACCCAAAGAATTACATTAATCCCGACAACATATTCCACAAAAGGGCTCAACAAAATGGATTGCCAAAATCTATAATGCTTTGGAGCGGAACCTGTGCAAGTCCATCCAATAGTTGAAGTACACACACATGAACACAACACACACACACACACACACACACACACACACACACACACACACACACACACACACACACACACACACACACACACACACACACACACACACACACACACACACGTAAACCTGTTTAATTTTCTTTCTCAGACACACACACAGCAACCATAGTTTAGAACAGGGGTCGGGAACCTTTTTGGCGGACAGAGCCATAAATGCCCATATTTTAAAATTAATTTCCTGTGAGAGCCTTGCCATTTAAAAAAAATGATAGGCTAAATACAATGAAATGCATGTATTTTAATTAAGAACAACATTTTTTGAGTGTACTAATGTATTCTTTTTAATAACATTTTTATATTGAAGCCTAGAAAAAAAACCTCACCATTAATGAGACTTCTGGGGCTGTATTGTTTTGCTGATGGCTTTGTAGTCCGGTTGATATGCGGTGAGGTTGAGCTGCATGCAGGCGTTGAGGCTCTTATCTGTCATAATGGGCCGATCGCTGACAGAGGCATGTCTTTTATCCGTTTGAATATCTTTTCTTTATCCGTGAAGTCGTCAAAAAGTTCATTAGCCACATCAAGCATAAATGTTGAATGCTCGCCATCAGTGAATGGCTTTCCATTCCTCACAATTGCTAATGCGCCAGCAAAACCATCTGAATTAAAGTCACCTTGTCTGGTCCATACACGGAGTTGCAGTTGAATAGCTTGGACCTTCCTCTGGAGCTCTTCACACGCTTTCTTTCTGCTGTCCCCAGCTGGGTATTTGGTTGCAAATGTAGTCACCAAAAGAGCCATATCTGGTTCACGAGCCATAGGTTTCCGACCCCTGATTTAGAAGGTGGGACAGGGTGCAATACCCACTCAAGGTGGAAAAAAAAGTACCAGTCATGTTTCTGTAGCTGTGTGTGTGCGCGCAATCTCCCCCAACTGTGCCGCTCATCACTGGAGTCTCTCTTCACATTGCAGTGCCAGGTGCGTATGGCAGCCTCACTTAGCTGTGCTTTTGTTTCTTTTATTTCATTTTCATTTAACCCACAGGAGAAAAGGAGGCATCAAGCCCTTTTTCTTCTCCTTCGCCACATCTCGAGATTAATAATACAGCAGCAGAAGCTGTTCTCTTCCTCACCCCTCCTTCGATGCTCTACGAGAGCCACCTTATTCTATCTCGGCCAGATAGTGCTCAGCCAGCACGAGCTAATTTTAGACGATGCCACCACTGAGTGCTTACGATAAGCAGCGCACAATGATCGAGGTGGGGAAAGAGGGTGGCGGTTGGTACGGTGGTGGTGTTATTTTTCTCTTTCGGGCCGCAGAAGCCTCTTCAGCTTGCAAATCGGCATAAACGCGATGCCTTTTTTGCATATCGCTTGACCGCACCAGCAAGCTTAGAACTGACCTACCTACATACTGACCGAATTGATTTGAGTCTCTCACTTCTTGTACGACTTACTTACAGCCCGACAGACTGACTTACTTGTGATCAGATCTACGCTCTCGAATCAACTTTCTTGCTTACAAAAGGACTTATATGTAGACTGCCTGACCGAAAGATTGACTTAACTACCGTCTGACTTGCTTAATTTTTGACGTAAAGTACAGATTATTTACTTGCACTGACATTAATTTACTCATGGACTTATATGACTGACTTATTTTCTTACATTTTCCTTTTTATGAAAGCACATCAATAGATGGTTCTTTTTTTAAGGGACACTTGCGTGAGCTGAACATTGCCACGCTGTATGTAAAAACGATGCCAGCACTAAAATTCATGCCACTTAAAAATCTGCAGTTATTTAAGGGGTCTTTTGGGATGAGATTTATGACAACTCTGCCCGCCCACTTTTGGAGCTCAGGTAGTACATGTTTATTTTTCCATCTCAGCCTGTGCACCTCACAGAAGGAGGCAAGCATTATATTGCACATTATTTCCTGGCTTGGATTGTCATGTTCTGTTGTTACTTGATGTCAAAAATGGTGCTTCATTGCCAGCAAAATTCATATGTACATTTCTAGTCAAACAACACAACATACTTCCCTCCAAATGACAATATCATCACTTCTTACCTTTAGAGTAGAAAGCCATTTTACTTCTCTCCACTACTCAAATGTGAAACTGATGTCAAGACTGACTGTCACTAGCGAATTTCTTAGTTTGTTCCCTAACTGTCATGGTTTTCCTTCATTTAGCCCTACCTCTGAGGAACTGTGGATCTCTGTGGCAAGACGGCAGTCTATTTTGTGGAGATATAGAATCCATTATGGCAAAATAGTGGCTTCTGGTCGCCATAACGTAATAACACGAGAACACGCTTGACGCCACGTCTGCAGAAAAAGCATGGGAAATTTGAGCCCATTCCAGCTTGCAAGAATACCCATATCGTAAGTGTTAATCTGCTCTTCATAAAATGTGTGAGTCATAAATTTCCAAATGTAAAGGCTATTGTAAAGATATTTTAGGGCAAAATCTCACGGATTGCAGCTTTAATGCACCTTATTTTCGAGTAGGCGGCATAGTGAGTACCCCAGACGTGGACTTCAGGGGAGATGTAAGTCAAATGAACCATTACAGATATCAATTTAATATGTAATGACGTATGAACACTTCAACTTGCTCATTGTGTTTGAAGATGTTGATGATTTGTGACAGAAAACAGACAGATTTGACAGAAACGGCACTTTAGCTACTGGGAGGTTGCTCATTTCTTGCTCTTAAGTCAGCCATGGAAAGGTGAATCGTTTTGTGAAGTCTTCAGAGGTTGAAGTGGGCTTAGAGATATCCACTTACATTTTGAGGCCTGTTATTTTGACATTATTTGCTATGTATTTACCATGATTCTGAATGGACAAATTGTGATCGGTCCCTCCCGTGACATGGAGATGGAGGGAGGTGAGGGGACGTAGCCGTACTCCTCATTTCGAGTGGGCATCTTATAAATAGCTATTTATTCACAGATTTCTCCAAAACAAATATATAAAGTTGAAAACTCAAGATAATGTAATTTTCTTGATTAAAAAATATATTAATTAAGCTTGCAAGTAAAAAAATTGTCCATCTCGGCCCCATGGTCCCTTTAAGGTGCTAACAATGCAGACAGGTGTTGGATCATCGTGGCCAATGTGAGTTCAGCAAACTACACATGCCCACATGTAATCCTCTGTATATTGACTTCCTATTTAAGGCAAGCAATACCTGCTATGCAGCAATTTACATTTACATATGGTTTATAGATTTTTTGTAAAGTAAGATGTTTCCTGTTTTCTCATTAATAAGAATTAAAACACCAAACCCTCAACCCCTCATTTGCCTGCAAAAGATTTGGTGGGTAGTACAAGGGGCCATGGCTATTTAGCATTCTGATACAGTTGTTTACAAGATTAATTATTAATTTGCAAGCCTCTGAACATATTGGCCCTGGTATTGGTCTGATGTAGTTGTGTTAATTTTGCATCCATGGTAAATCTGCTTTAATTACATTGTTGCGTTGTTTGTCACCGCCAGAAAGGCGACACCAAATCTTTGTTACTTTCCTGATTTGTTGCCCACTGACACAGAGAAGGATAATTGCAATTTATGCTGTCTGAAGACAACAGTGCATCTCTAGGGCAATTGATGGCAGCCATATACTTCTTGTTGGGCCAGTTTTTAATTGCCTTTATACCAACTGTTAGGTATTTGGAGTTCTTGTTCACCACTCATGTGAAATTACCGTAATTTCCGGACTATAAGCCGCAACTTTTTTCCAAAATTTTGAACCCTGCGGCTTATAGTCAGGTGCGGCTTATATAAGATTTTTTTCGTGATTTTTGTGATGACTTGATCACTTTTATACACTCGTAAAAAGGCTGTGGACCACTGTTGTGCGGTATCTTGAAGAAAAAAACAACAACAAAAATACTATTTTGAAACACTACTATGGCTGCTGCTTATTCTGGCTGTGTTGCTTATGACTATTATGAGCTTTAGTAGGAATGCACACTAGGTGACCTGCGTCAAAGGGCTCTAAACCCTTTCTCTTACTCTGCCATGTGACTCAGAGATTACACAAAGCAGTGGCGCTGTTTGGACCATCTGCATTGTATTGAAACCCAATCAATCAGCATTTAAATTCAATTCTTCTGACATTTTGCTCACCAAAAACAAGTTGTAATGAATGTGAACTTTTAATGCATTTTATTCAGAAGGTTACTTTGAACCCTGAGGTTTAAATGGCGGCGCGGCGTATTTATGGATTTTTACGGCTTTCTGTCTACTGTCTTTCTTTGTAAAAAACTCATGTGCACGTGCGGCTTATAGTCCGGTGCGGCTTATGTAGGAAAAAAACTAAAATATCCCTGAATTTTAGCTGGTGCATCTTATAGTCCGGTGCGGTTTATAGTCCGGAAATTACGGTAAACACTCAATCTAATCTTTAGTAATCTGCTCAACTCCAAAATGTGTGATAAGGGCCTTCTGAATTTTGTCAAATTTTGCCAAATTTTGTCATCACACTCGGCTAATTTACATAATGACACCTTAAATAATTCGTCTTTTTACGTATCTCTACTGATCAAAACAGTGTGGATAATTAAGGAATTACATTTTATGTAAAAAAAAAAAAAAAACATTCAGTTGATGGCAGTATGCGTCCAGCAGATTAAGGGACCGAGGAGCCTTTTGCCAATGAAAAATGACTTTTGTGGATGATTGGGAAGTAAATACTTTCTATCAACACAAAGTATTATCCTTTTTATAGATGAAGCCAATAAAGAGCTTAGAGTCTTAGACTTTGCACAATGTTGTTGTCGCGAGGTCTTTAGTTACAAGAATGTACCCATGCGCAGAGGGCGCTAATTCAAATGTTTGACAAACGAGTGCCGTCAGAAGATTTAAGACACATTTGTGCTTGTCTGTCGCTAATGATGTGGGCGATCAGGATTATGTTGAGATGATAAATCGTTTCCGTTTGCTGTCGTTGGTGAAATGATACTGCTTTAGGGCTCCGGAATGGGCATTAGTGGCGGGGTCACAGATTATTTCGTCACAAGCTATAAAACGGATGTTTTCACTTCGGGCTTTTATTGTGTGAGATTTAAGCTTTTCAGCCACATTGTTTTGTATTTGTTGGATTGTTGACAATTGATCACAATGCTAATGGCGACAAAAAGACCATCCATGCGCTACACTATCATCATACTGCTTCTATGTTAAACATTTGAGTTCTGAGGCGGTTCATCAATAAAGAGTAAAAAAAAATATTGGGTACTACGGTGTTTTAGTTATCTGTACATATGTCTTGGTTAAGGGAGAGGTCTTCAACATTCATTGTGATTCTTGGGCTGAAGGAAGCATTTTTACACTACACAGAAATGTTGCACTATGTATGGCTTAAGCCCTTTCAAGGAAAGAGAATACCTGAGTAACCAGTTGCCTGATGTATGAACATAATGGTGCAATATTCTGGAAGTACTCCTCCGCACTTTTGAAGAATGGATTGCTCTGCAATGTCCCATCTGCAAGAAGAATGCAAGATGGATTATTTCTGAGGGGGTTCTCTGTCATCCGTTTATTGTTGCGCATCAGCGATTGTGAGGGTGTAAATGCAATAAATGAAAACTGGGATTTCTTCCAGCAACACTTTGGTAAAAGTTTTTTCCATGTGAAAACCTTTACTCATTGGACACTTCATTAGGTATACCTTCCCGTTAAATTAAAACTACAGTGGACTCCATCACACTTGCGGTTTTGGCACCAGCTAAGTCACCTGTAAACAACTATTTTAGTTGTCTCCATCCAAAATAGTTACAATAAGACAACTAACAGTCCTCCAACACTTGTGCAGATTGAAATATGATTCCTGTAAATCCGTAAATGCTTGGATCAAAATGAGACTGCCGCACATCCCCGCAAATTAAAGACGACGCTCATAAAGTCGCCAAAAGTTTTTAAATTCAAATAAATCCTCCTTGCATGCATTAAAATGAGGCTAATAAATGTCCCAAAAGTTTCTCATGTTAGAGTACTGTAATAATCCCAGAACTAGTGCCGATAAAAATAAAACTACTGTCAAAATGTTTTGCAGGAAAAAGTAAGGGAGCCCCAAAACCCCAAAGTTGCACATGCCAAAAGAAAATCAATCAATCAATCAATTAACTGGTAAAAAAATACTTCAGTAAATCCCCCACACCAAAAATGGCAAATGATAAAAAATGACAACTGTAAATCCACCAAAAATTGTACAAGTTAAAATCAAATCACTGTAAATCCCTCCGAATCTGTGTAGGCTACCACAAATCCACCCAAGTATTATATAGATACCAAAAAAAAAGACTACCATAAATCCTCATACCATTGCACACGTTCAAATAAGATCCCACGAATACATTTAATCTAATTACGTACTGTTAAAACCAAAACTGTTTTTGTCCAGGTTAGACTAAAGCTACCACAAATCCTCCATAAAGTTTTTTTTTTTTTTTCCCTGCACTTGTCACATAAATAACTTCTTGGCTTCTTCTTATGCTCTCACGCATTTCTTTTTAATCTTCCAAGACAGAAAGTTTAGCTTTAAATAACCTGCCAGGCTCTCTCTTTTTTTTTTAACACTGGCAGCTCTGTCGGAACAGGCTATAACCCTTCTGAGAGCATCATGCTAGATGCAAAGAAATATAATCACATGATGCCCTGTACCTGAACCTAAAACACATTTTCATTTCATCAGAGTGCAGAGCTATTGTTTGTTCTTTTTTGATTTATCCCTTGGCAAGGATCCATATCTAATGTATTTATCCTTAACAAATAAGGAATGTTACTACCTACTTGCTACAAGTCAACCGACATGCAACACTCCTTCAAATCTTATTTGTCTTAAATAAAAGTCCTCCACAAACCCGGGAAGCAGCTGGAGCCGTGCAGTGGTTTTGATTGAAAGATAAATGGAGGATATTGATCGCTCACTTGTTTCATCGACTTAAGCGTCTAATAAATAATCCACAGCACGTCTGGTCTATATATTGCTTGCCCAACTAAAATCAGAGAGCCGAATAAATAGCTTTGAATCATTGCCGTCCTTCAATTAGGTGGCTTGTTTGATCATAACAAAGGTTCTGACATTGGCCAGCATATTTTGTTCGCTCGTGCTTTGATAGTCTTTTTTTTCTGTTGTCTGTTTTAATATTTAAGAACCTGTATCACGTGCAGAAAAGCTCTTGTTCCTTTTTCTTCTTTTAGTTATTCTTAACTAATGATATAAAGATACAATACATACATATATATATATATATATATGTATATATATATTTTCTTATATGGGGCCAGTGTGGCGAATTGTCTTCCCACATATGCTTACAGCGTATGAATCGATTAAGACTGTGAGAGCTCAACACTTTTAGATAAGGCGCTAATGTTTTGTATATACTAAAAGGATATTCAGTGTTGGATTATTATTTTTTCTCCTCATAAATCACGTTTGCTCACTTCTAATACCAAGATCAAACAAATCTCCAGTGCGGTGACGCACTGGTTAGCACGTCCGCCTCACAGTTAGGAGGGTGCTTGTTCGATTCCATCCCTGTGTGGAGTTTGCATGTTCTCCCCGTGCCCACGTGGGTTTTCTCCGGGCACTCCGGTTTCCTCCCACA